>NC_056477.1:32258602-32615159 GCF_008729295.1 Plectropomus leopardus
ACACACACACACACACACACACACACACATATTTTTTATAATATTATATATATATATACATTATAGATATATTTAAAAGGATTTGTGTATTTCCACTGCAGTTACAGCCTCGTTTAATTTAAAAGGCCATCTTTTCAGCAGCGAAACACCACTCTGAGCAGGTTAAGAGAAAAACATGTTGGAAAATGTTCATGGTGAGAGGATATTAACAGAAACATTATTCTTACTATTAAAGAAATGTCAATAAGATTCAGATGGGGACAGAATTATTATTGTCTTGTACGCACAGCATAACTTAAGGTGTTATATGAGTATAACTATGACATCATATCATGGCATACAATAAAACTCAGAAATGTGAGCTTCATGCGGTACTGAAAAGTGGAATTTCAACAAAGCACTTCCACTGGTTTTCTGTACGACTACAGTTGCTGCAGCTTTGTGTTACAGAGGCAGCTGAGCTTACCTTTCCTGGGATGAAGCAGCAGAGGTTGGAGTCGACATATTTCATGAAGGTCATGTTGAGCAGAGACAGGCGTGTCTCTACGGCAGCTAGGATGTCAGCATGACGGGCCAGCGAATGGTTTCTCCTCTCTGACTCTCGCCTGGAGACAAATCATGATAAACACATTGGTGAAGACCTGGTTACCTAGTTTTATTTTTATTTTTTTAAAGATTATTTCTTGGGGGCATTTTCCCTTAGAGAATAGTTAGAGAGAGACAGGAAAGGGGGGACAGAGAGGGGGGAACAACAAGCGCCACAAGCCGAACCTGAACCCGGGCCGTGCAGAAGCCTGAGGTATATGGGGTGCACATTCCACCCATTGAGCTAGAGGTTGCCCCGTTACCTGATTTTAAACTTAAACTTTTATTCAAACTTACGTTTCCCGGTCTTCCAGTCGAGCGGGCATGACACTAGCAGCTTAACTTCAGAGCTCCCCAACCCGGGCAGTAAAACGCCGTTTTTCAGAGGTTTAAACCTACAAAGAGTTATAAGTTTTGGTAAGGCGATGATGATATGAGGAGGGGAAAAAGGAAAACCGCAGTGAATGCGAAAGAACACACCTGTTTAGCTAAAGGAAAGTCCTTGGACAAGACGGGTGATGGCAGCCATATTGTGCAGGAGGAATCAGGACTACAAGAGGCTAATGATATGGCTGACCTGCAAATGATACTCAAGGAGTTGAAAACCGAATCTCAGACGCAAAAGATAGAGTGCAGGTGGTGGAAAAAGCTGTGTTAGAGGTGCTAAAACTACAGAAAACACAAAACCAGGCTCACGGACCACGAGGGGCGATCAAGATGGCAGAACATACGACTCCATGGTATCATGGAAGGAGCTGAGGACAATTTCCCAACAATGGCTGCATTTGTGGAAAGTCTGTTAAGAGAGAAGCTGGAAATTCCTGCTGCCACCGAGCTCAAGATCGAGAGAGCCCACCGGTCCCTGGGACCGAAGCTGCCACCGGAGACCCCACCACGATCTATAGTGATTAAATTTATGAATTTCACGACTAAAGAGGAGGTTTTAAGGTTGCCCTGACAGAAAAAGGGGTTTGTACACCAGAAAAGGAGAGTGATATTAGACCATGACTATGCTCCAGAGGTCCTTTAGGAAGTGTTGGGAATATACAGAAGTGAAAAGAGTCCTGAGGGAGAGAAAACTGCGCTTTCAAACACCGTTCCCGGCCAAACTGAGGGTACTTTACGGTGAGGAGACGTGTGTGTACAACTCTGCAGCGGAAGCCACTAAGGACATGGGGGCTCCCGATGACTGTCTAGAAGCCGCCTAAAAGCTGGTCGGAAAAGATTAAAACTTTGATGTGGCACACACCCCGAACCGCGAAAGAAGGAGAAAAACCTGTAGAAACTTTGCAAATGGGATTTTTAAAGAAGCTGGAGGTTTTTAGAAAAGAGAGTAACACTACTATGCAGACATGCTTGGATTTGCTGTAGGGTAAAACCCTTTTTTTGACTTGTTCATGGAAAATCCCAAGGGGTCAGACACTGTACTGGACTGTGTGATTTATACAGCACGTAACCCTGAGGACTTGACAAGATCACTGCCACCAACAGGTCAATCTGTGGGGCTTAAATGTGCTAATTAATACATGGACCAAAACGGAGCAACAAGGGAGGGCTCTCCAAATCCAAAACGGTGCGAAGATTATCCCTCCGAGCCATCACACCAACACAGCTCCTTTAAGTTCACAAAGTCGACCTCTAAACATGAAGTTCTATGTTTGGATACACGGAACTATTGTTCACTGTTTTGTTCTGTGTACGTTCTTTTCAAGTTCGAGTAGCAATGGGGGAAGTTTATGGTTTAAAATGTCCTCAATGTTCAAGTTGGTATGGAAGAGAGAACAGCACCTGTCAGAGTAGTTACTTATAATGTGAAAGGTGTCCTTAATCCTGTAAAAAGCAGCAAAATTCTACACAAAATGAGAAAAGATGCAGAAGAGGGGTAGCTACACTAATATCTACAAAGGTAGTTTTTGATTGGCTTCCTGGATTTAAAGATAAAGAAGGAGCGTTTTATATGGTCATAGGAAGATTAGAAGGGGTTGAGGTCACCTTGCTAAATGTGTATGCCCTCCCAGGAGCAAAGTGGGCCTTTTACAAGCACATCTTTGATTTAATCATATCCAAAGCACAAGGAATAATTATGTGCTCAACTTAAGGTTGAGCCCAATTTGGGACGTTTCAGGAATCAACCACAACCAAAATAATGCATTAAGCAGTAAAAAGAGAGAGGTATATTAAAGGAAATGGGTATTACATTATTACTTTCTTTCTGCGCCCCACTCATCCTACTCAAGGATTTACTATTTTTTATGAATAACACAGATATTTGTAGAATGGGACGCTGTAAAATTGGTTTGATGGACCTGTCTGACCACGGCCCAGTTTACATGGATTTGGATATTAAAAATAAGACAAACACTTTTTCATGGAGATTGAATTTAACTGTACTTAAAGGTCAAACAAAGTAAGAACTGCAGAGAGAAATACAAACATATTTAAAAGAAAATGACAATGGAGAACTATACTGTGGGATGCGTGTAAGGCAGTGATGCAAGGAAAATTATAGCAAATTTGGCCATCCAAAAGAAACTTAGAAGAGAAAAAATAAGCAAATTAGAATTATATCACAATCTAGAAAAGAAAAATAAAGACCATACTGATTTAGATAGTACCCAAAAAAGAAAGAAAGAACCAAATAAATTAATTACGGTCAGTAGAAATTCAAAAGAAATTGTTATTTTTAAAAAAAGATATTATAAAATTGGCAGTAAATCAACTAAACTCTAAATAAACTAAAACTAAACTAAAGAAGCATCAGACAGAGAGAGTGATCTATAAAATAAGGGACACAACAACTAAACTACTAACTCACAAGTTTTTACAAAATTTCTACAAAACTCTCTTAACCCTCCTGAAATTTCAGAAGAGCAAAACTCAGTGCTATCAGCTAAGGTAACAACTGTGGAGCTTGAGAAGGCACTAAAAAGACTCAAAGCAAATAAATCCCCTGGGTCAGATGGATATACTGCCGAATGGTACAAAACTTTTAAAGACTCACTATTGCCACTACTAGTAAGAACGTCTAACTGGGTGCTTGAAAAAGATGAAACCCCCCCCTTCGTGGTGAGAGGTGGTTATTGCAGTCCTACCAAAGGAAGGTAAAGATAAGCTACTTAACCAGGACTACAAGCTTTTCACTGCTACTCTAGCTAAGGGACTAGAAAACATAACAGAAATAATCAAGTTAGACCTGACAGGTTTTATTAGACAGAGGCAAACCAGGGACAATATCAGACGTACCCTACATGTAATTAATCACATAAAACAGAACAATGTGGAAGCTGTCATATTAGGATTAGATGCTGAAAAAGCATTTGACTCCTAGACTTGTAGATTGATCTTTCTTATATAACGTGCTGTTCAGGTTCAATTTTCATGAAAAATTTGTCGAGACAAATTTTATATAACAAACCAACAGCTAAGATAAGGATTAATGGATCCTTATCAAGTCCTTTTGATCTAGAACGGGGTTGCTGGCAAGGATCTAGAACGGGGTTGCTGGCAAGGATGTCCTATGTCCCCACTCCTATTCACGCTTTTTATATATTTATATTCACGGATGACATTTTAATATACCTTGGGCACCCTAAATCCTCCTTCCCTCATCTAATCACAGCCTTAACTGAGTATGGGTCATTTTCTGGTTACCAACTAAATACTCATAAATCACAAGTCCTGACTTTTAACTACACACCCCGTCAATCAATCAGAGACACCTTTAATATTAAATTGGATTCTGAACTGATGAGATACCTGGGAGTGACTATTCCAAAAATTTTGACAAAACGCCATCAGTGAACTATGTCCCCTTAATATCTAAGATTAAATCAGACGTATCCCGTTGGAATAGTATACCGTTTCTTAGCAAGAGTGTAGGCAATTAAAATTAATGTACTGCCAAGACTTTTATATTTGTATCAAACCATCCCATCTGAAATCCCAAACAAACAATTTCAAGAACTGGACAAAATGACCAAGATTCATTTGGCAGAGAAAAAAATAAAATTTAAGACTCTTCTGATCTAAGGAGAAATAAGGTCTCTCCCTTCCAAATTTTAAAAATGACTACAGAGCAGCACAAATAAAAATCCTGGTCGATATATGCAATCCATCCTACATAGCACAATGGAAAGTGATAGTGTCAGATATCAAGCGATATTCCATTGCAGGCTGTAATAGGTGACAATGCTTTATTAAAACATGTAAGGGAGTCTAATCCATAAAAAAGACATCACTTAAAATTTGGTTTCAGGTGGTGAAGGATCACCAGTCCGAGGAACCTCAACATTTGATGAGATGGACAGGTTATGGACATTTTATGATTTAGATTTTACCCAACAGGACCAACACAAGATTTAAGAAATGGTCTGAGACCGGGCTGGTCAAATACAGTGATATCTATATAGATGGAGTGCTTAGAAATTTTCAGAATTTAAAAGCTCATTATGGCCTATCGAACTTAGACTTCTATAGGTTTTTACAACTTAGACATTATACCAAGAAAACAACAAAAAAGGCAGACTTGGACAAGACAAACTCGGGTATTCTGAAGGTCTTCTTAATGGAATATAAGTCTGATCCAGGCCTCAAGAATATCTGAAAGCTGTATAATGGGCTTAACGAGTTAACTGGAGAGGACACAATTTGGCAAAAAGGAAGGAAATTTCACAATACGTTCAGAAATTTGGGAAAAAATGATTAAACAACAATGGCAAAGTACATCTGCACTGCCTTGGAGAGAATTTGGGTGGAAAAATTTAATAAGATTCTTTAAAACACCTACACAACAGCCCTTCTTAAATAAAAAGATTTCTTGTTGGAAGTCCTGTGGGGAGAGAAAGGCACATCATTGTCATGTGTTCTGACAATGCCCACAGCTTCTGAATTACTGGACTCAAATTAAAAACTTTATGGATAAGGTACTTAAGGTGACTATCCCGTTCAGTTTTGAGACACTGTACATGGGTTTGAGACCAGACACTGTTAAGGGATTTGTAAATAAATATATGTTTAACATTATGTTGATTGCGAGTAAGAAGGCACTTATGACAAAATGGTTGACCAAAGATAAACCTAAGGTCAAGGACTGGATCAACGTTAATCATGATATTTATGTGATGTAGAAACTCACATTTGCTCTAAGACTTGAACAGGATAAGTTTAAAAACTGTTGGGAATCTTGGACTGAACATATATCCTCATTAAGATCGGACTTCACATGATCAAAGAAGATATACTGACATAATTTCTCCTAAGTTCATTTCGAGCTACTCAAGCTTTAACGGTTCATAGTTTAATTGTAATCCTATTTTCTTAAGGAACAGGTGTATATAGCCAGACCTACTTTCAAATTGTTATAGTCAAAGATTTTTTTTCTATAGCTTTTATTTATTTATTTTTTTTAGTTAAAAAAAAAATCCAGTATGCTTTCAGAACCAACAGATCCACAGAGGATGCCATATCTACTGCTTTTCACTCTGTCCAGCTACCAGCTACATCAGGATGCTGTTTGTTGACTTCAGCTCAGCATTCAACACAATTTCACCTATGAAGCTGATTGGAACTGGACTTCAGTACAACACTGCAAGTAGATACTGGATTTCCACATGCACACCCCAGAGAGGTCAAATTGGCAGTCACACCTTTATATCAGTGCTCAACACGGGAGCCCCCCAGAGCTGTGTGCTCAGCCCCCTCCTGTTCACACTGTACAACCACGACTGCAATCCCAGACATCAGACGACACCGCCATCATCAGCCATATTTCAAACAACAATGAGAGTTCATACCAGGAGGAAATCAACAATCTTGCAGAGTGGCGCACAGAGAACAACCTACTGCTCAACATCAGTAAAACCAAGGAGCTGATTGTTGATTTTAGAGAGAAGGACGAAAAGACACACATCCCTGTCTACATCAGTGGAGCTGAGGTGGAGCAGGTGAACAGCTATAGGTTCTTTGGAATTACCATCATTGAGAACCTATCTTGGTCATCACCACCCAGGTTAAAAAAGCACAGAAAAGGCTCTACTTTCTACAGAAACTTAGGAAGGCTAAATTCCAGAGCAAGATCCTGGTTAACTTCTACAGAGGAGCAATAGAAAGCATACTGACTGGAAACATCACAAACTGGCATGATTCGTGCATGGCCTAGGACAGGAAGGCTCTACAGCTGGTGATTAAAACTGTCCAAAACATCACTGGTTCCAAATAACAAAGCATTAGTGACCTTAGTGAAGTGAGGTGTCTGTACAGAGCCCAAAGGCCACTGAAAGACAGCAGCCACCCCAGCCACTGTCTGTTCACCCTGCTGCCATCTGGAAAAAGATACAGTATCCGCTGCCGAACCACCAGACTACAGAGCTGCTTCTTTTCCCAGGCTGTGAGACCCCTCAACTCCTCCTTTGATGCCAAAAAATGTAGTTGGATTTAGGGAAAGATTTTTTTATAAAAGTTCTTCTTAAACTACGATTTAAAAAAAAAGACAAATAAACCTATCTTGTACCTTGAAGTAAGGCTGACTGCAATACTAGCTGAGGCTGCAGTCAATCACAAAAATAAAAATGTAAGATACTAGTGCTTTGGACCTCTTTCAAATATTGAGGCCCTTGTGATGAGCTTTGAAAGACACATTCAAACACAGCTTGTTGAATACATTTGAGGTATAAACTAAGCAGTCGGCAGGTTGTAGTTCTTCACTTCTGTGAAAGAGAAAGAAGAGTTTAGAAAGGAGACTAATATCCTCTCCATGTTCAGTGGACACCAGGCACATTCCAGCAGTGTTTTTCAGTAACCTGTGTCACGTGGGTCCAATCGAACAGATACAGTTTTCAGTATTAATCAGTTTTAATACACTGACGGCACACCAGCTCTTTCTTTACATTCATATCTGTGACCCAAAGCAGTCTTTCAGGCCTCAACTACATTTTAGTTTTACTTTTGCACTGGGCTGTAAGCTCTTACAGTCTGTGGTCTAAGTGCACTGCAGTGTTGTGTAGGGTCACCTGGTGTGTAGCAAGTGTGTGGCCAATAGAGCGAGTGAGAGAAAGAGCTAAATGCAGCAGTGCAGTGTGGGTACAGTTTGGGCCATCTGTCAGTAAATGCTAAAACTCCTCAAGACCCAAGGCAGGCTCCTGTGTCTTGCTTACCATCTGCTGATGAAAGTGAAGACGTTTAGCCCTGAAGTCAGCAAACCTGACCTGACAAGTCTCCCTTAAGGTGACCTGGCTTTTCTCACTGAGTGACAATCTCAGCTGTTTAATATACTACAACTACTACTACTACTACTACTACTACTACTACTGCGACTACTGCGACTACTACTGCTAATACTAATACTAATAATGATAAAAATGACAAGTGATATTTAATGTAGAAATGTCTGGCTGCCGAGTCTCTTCTAAATTGGAGAGACAATCATTGATCTCTGCTTAAAATGAATTCTGCTGTTATTAGTACTGTAACAGTAATTACTGTTATTTAGTGTTATTGTTTTTGGGTTTGATTTTTTATATATGTGAATAGTGTTTTGTATATATTCATATTTATATTTTTAAGTTTACTTTTAACTGTTAGATAGAGAATAGAAAAAAAGTTCTTCTTAATGTCTTTGACCATCATTTTGTGTTTTATTATTTTAAAAAAGGATTGTTTTAATGCCGGTTTTGGAAAACACACACAAAAAAACCAAGGTACAAGGCAGATTTATTTTTTTGAAAAACTGAATTTAAGATTTGTCCTAGATCATGCTCCAGTTTAAGGATGAGTTGAGGAGTCTCACAGCCTTGAGAATGAAGCTGCTCTCCACACATCCAGTGTGGAGAGGAATGAAGCTGTGGACAGACTGCTTTTTACTTCATAGTCAGTACATACAAGATGTAAGCTCAGCGCCAGACTTGTTAAACTGTTATCAGCCTAAGTCTTGAGAAATTCATGCTGGTCAAACATTGAGCCACTTTTGAGATGGATACAAAAATAATCATTTCAATAATATAGAAATGGTAGTAAACAAATTTATATGTAAATCTATATATAATAATTAATATAGAATATATTCTAAAAAATCTTCCACTGCCCCCCCTGCAAAACCATCAATGACTACGAGGGGTCCAGAACTGGACCCACAGCTGAGCAGTTGTTTAAGCACTGGTCAATTGAACTTTCAATGAGTCAACTTATATAAATGTCCACTTGGACCAATCATGATTTCTTTCAGGTAGGCCTTTTTTTAAAATAGCTAAAATATGTTTTGTTATCAGCCCCTGTGGGGTGCGCACCCACCTGTTTCAACAAACTGGGAGTGCGCCGACTACCAGCTACAGTATGTCATACACTGACGATACACAAGTATCTCACACAGCCCCACTTCAAAAATCCAAAACTATTACTTTAAGGCAGTGAAACACCAAGCTGACATCCGAGAACTAGTGGTGTCAGAAGTCTCCTGCTGTCACCCTCACATCACCATGTCTTGGCTGAAAAGGTGAACAGGAACACACCAAACCAACAGGCAACCAGCAGCGCGTACTATGTTCTGCGCCTGCGTGACAGAAGATACCGCTCCTTACCAGCAGTTGGCGACCGTTTCTAATCGTCCTTCAAAACGGGAAACCGGAAGATTGTCTTGATGCTACTTAGCCAGTTAGCATATTAACAACACAACCTAATATTAAAAGAACAGAGCATGCTCACTGTGCACCAATAAACAACAACATAACCCATCAGAAAACATTTCTGTTCAGAGCTCAATGGCAGAAGAAAAGCAATCTTACCTCATATAACAAATTTGTTTCTATCTCATTCTTAACTCTTGCTCACATTTTCAATTCTGTTTTTCTTCTTGTGCACTGAGCTTAACAGCCAATCAAAGGGATTTCATTCATAGACAAGCTCCATGGACACTATCGATTCAACATGCTGAATCAGCAGAAAAAAGCCAACAAGTATCAATGAGCGTCAATTAGGGTCAACGAGGGCCAAAGCTGCAGACACACTGTGATGACGCTGTTGGCCCAATGTGGGCAGGTGGACGGCCATCTGTCAGCTTGACGTGTCACAGCCTTTAGTTTTACAACTTGTTGCAATGGAAGGCAGTGTGATGTTTTTCCCAGCTCCGACTTCCGAGGTAAATGAAATGCAGCATTAGAGGTGTTTTAAATTATTTCTCCTTATAAGATTTGTTTCTATCGGCATATGCCATGGTAAATGCATCCTGAGCACATAACCCAGTTATTTTCAGTTTATTCCCATAAAGTCCTATAAATTCCCAAGGGCAGTTTCCACCTTAAATATTCCCAGAAGTGTGGAATTCTTGCTGTGATACTGACCTGGGCAGCTGGGCTTTGACTTGCCTCTGGCACAGACTGTGGTAACGCTCCACCTTGAGGAAGCCCTGATTCAGGACACGCTGGCAGATCATGTCCATACGCTTACACACCTGGAGAAGACAGACAACAAAGGCAAACAACAGATATTTAAGCAATATCACACTCTAGGTCGTGATGTATATCATCACGCCTGTGACTGAGTCACAGAAGATAATCACAGCCGTGATGATATACAGTACAACATCACGACCTAGAGTGTGATAGTGCTTTTATACAACAGTTCTACAAGTGTCTTTTATTAGTTAACAGTAATGAGCGACAAGAGATTATGATTTGTTTGTGTGTGTGTGTGTGTGTGTGTGTGTGTGTGTGTGTGTGTCTGTGTCTGTGTCTGTGTGTGTGTGTGTATGTCTCTCAGGATGCGGTTAGTGTCAGACAAGGGTGTCCCTGTCTCACTGAAAATCCATGTAACATCTGTGATAGCTTTGTTACTCCCAGTGAATGGTGGTTTACCAAAACCCGTCTGTCAAAGCTGCCCCCCTCCTGGGCTGCAGGTTGAGGGCTTTTGCATCAGGCAGGATTTTGCTCGGGTATTTTTTAAGCGACGATGCATGTCTGGTGGGATTTCCTTGCTCTTCAACACTGAAACACGAACTACGGTAACGTTAGATAACTACTGACTGTTAGTGTGAGCCTAATTAACAGATTTTGAAAAGCTGTGAAGCGAAGTGATACATGCAGAATTAAAAGTTAACAGTCCCAGTGATGTTGTACTGTATATCAGCACTCATGGAATGCCTCTTGAACAATCTAATTGCTTGGTCGGAACTATCTGTTGTACAATCTCTTTTATCAGTATTTACATATAGACCAAACAAAGACACATCTGCTTCCAGCAGCAGAGCTGCTGTAGCTGCTGGAGTTAAGTCGGTTGCCTTCATAGAGTTCCTCCCCAGTCATTTGTATAGAGGACAGTACCTCTAGTCTGTAGTACCATAATTTTTACAGATGACAGCTTGGCATTTATTATTACTCTTGAGAGATTGCTGTTATAACAAAGCTTTCTGTGCTCTTGAGGACATGTTCTTCCTATCCGTTTCTAGCCTCCCACAGCTAGCTGTCTACAGTTACAGACTACACCAGCTTTACCCCAATTGACAAGGTACATGTATATTACCTAATAAATCCATTTAAGAAGTTTAACTGGACCAAATATCAGTATTAGCTTAAAATGTAATTCAATGTATACCAGAAGAAACATTTTCTGTTGTTAGATTAAATTCAGTTTTTAATTTAATTCAAAACATTATTAAGGACTCATCTTAAAAAGAGGTCCATGGGAGGAAACACACTGAGGATGATGCACATTGTCCTATTATTACTGTGACTCAAGAATCAGTGAAACAGTCTCTTAAGCAAAGCTACACATGTCCAGACATAGGGCCCCCCTGAGCAAGAGTCTTGTCTACATTGAAACTGCAAATTTAATCATGTTTTTTTTGTGTGTTGTTTTCAGAAAATAGACAACATCACAGGTTTCCTCTAGTATTTTATATCATATGCTATAGAATTGTTTTTGTAATACAGTCATGTGAAAAAATTAGGACACCCTATGAAAGAATGTGTGTTTTTTTAACAAACTTGGACATATGGATATTTAATATTGATTTTAACAATACTGAGAGATTCAAGTAATATAACTAAACAATTAAAACTGAAGAAAAAACATTTTAAAACATTCTGTAAAATGTAATATTATAAAAATGTAATTTCTGGTGAGGAATAAATTAGGACATCCCCACATTTATTCCCACTTCAAATGGCTAATATCACACACAGGAGTGTCAAATCAGGTGCACATGATGAGAACATCGTTACTCAGCATTGTGAAGGAGGCTTGCCCTATTTAAACCTCAGACATTTAGTTTGGTGTGCTCCTGACTGTTGAAGTGAGAGTGAACACCATGGTGAGATCAAAAGAGCTTTCAGAAGCCTTCAGAAAGAAGATTGTAGCAGCTTATGAGTCTGGTAAGGGATTTAAAAAGATCTCAAAATAAGATAAAATCAGCCAATCCACGTCCAGAAAATAGTCTACAAGTGGAGGACATTCAAAACAAGTGCCAACATGCCCAGGTCTGGCTGTCCATGCAAGTTCACCCCGAGAGCAGACCGCAAAATGCTAAAAGAAGTCTCCAAAAACCCTAAAATGTCATCACGGGACTTACAACAGGCTCTTGCTACTGTTAATGTGAAAGTGCATACAACAATCAGAAAGAGACTACACAAGTTAAACATTCATGGGAGGTGTGCAAGGAGGAAACCTTTGCTCTCTAAGAAAAACACAAAGGCCAGACTGAAGTTTGCCAGAGAGAACGTATACAAAGACCGGGACTTCTGGAATAGTGTTCTTTGGACAGATGAGTCTAAAATTGAATCATTTGGACACCAGAACAGAGGACATGTTTGGCGTAAACCAAATACAGCATTCCAGGAAAGGAACCTCATACCAACTGTGAAGCATGGTGGTGGAAGTGTCATGGTTTGGGGATGCTTTGCTGCAGCAGTCCCTGGCCAGCTCACCATCACAGAATCCACCATGAATTCTACTGTGTATCAGAGGGTGCTTGAGGAACATGTGAGACTATCTGTAAAAAACTTAAAGCTGTTACACTTAAACCTGTACCATGACAATGACCCAAAACATACCAGAAAATCCACCAAGGACTGGCTGAAAACTAAGAAATGGAGAGTCCTGGAATGGCCAAGTCAAAGCCCAGATCTTAATCTCATTGAGATGCTTTCCTCAGACCGATGTCAGAGACTGGTAGATGGATACAAGAAGCGTCTCACTGAAGTTATTTCAGCCAAAGGGGGTAACACTAGCTATTAGGTGGTAGGGTGTCCTAACTTTTTCCTCAGTCAGAATACGCATTTTTGTTGATATCTTTTTTTTAATGAGTAAAACCAGGTTAATTTTTGTTTTTTACCTGCAATAAATCACTTTATTTTCCAGAGATAAATCAAAACAAAATTAGACATCAATGTGAACATTTCTTAACAAAGAACTGAATATTTAATTTTAATATTTTTATTTTTTTCACATGACTGTATATGTAAAGAGGAGCATCAGTGTGGATCTACTGTGGCTGCAGAGGATTAAGACAGATGGCATATCTTCATGTCCAGCAGGCACAAAACCCAACACAATTTGAGTTTTTATGTAGCCTGCTGAGGATGGGGCTCAACTACCTGACTATGTCCAGGGGCCCATTTGCTTTTAATCTACCCTTGCCACACAAGGATTACATGGGTGGCACAGACTGGGGCTCAACAATTTGCATAGGTGAAAAATGTCATAAGGAACACAACTGTAGCAAGAAAGCCCAGGAGAGCTCATTATAACAGCCTTGCGAAAGGCTCTTGAGTGTGCACGTAAGGTTAAGAGGCTGGAGTGAAGAGACTGCTGGGAGCTGTAGTGAAAGGTACAGCCAGGCTGCAAACTGACTTCAAGCTAATCTCAGAAAAGTAAAGGGAGCAGATAACGTCCAAACTGTTCCTATGAAAAAGCCAAACATATCCAGAGTCTAACACTTCGGTTTCGTCTCCACATTCAGGTTTCGGAGTTTTTGCGGAGGAACGTTCCTCCACAATGTGCTCAGCTCTGTTTGGCTCGGCTCGGCTGTCCTGCTAATGAGCTAACAGCAGAGAGAGCACGGCCGGCCGTGGCTGGAGTTGACGGGAGACTGCTGCACCGACATTTCACACGGCCATCGAACACTAGCCACAGTTCTTTCTAACAAGATTTTAGCCCACTTAACTAGTGTCCAAAGAGAAGAAGCGCATGTGTCTAGCATTAGCTTTGTCCACATTCTAGCTGGCTTGTTTTGTTCTTACCGAGCGCAGCAGGCTGATTTCATCGTAAGACAGAAAATTGAGAATTGTCTCAATGGCCACAATGGGCAGTCCCAACAGCGGGTTGTTCTGGTGCGGCTGGTCCGGTGGAGGGCTGGACTGCCTCGGTGACACCGTATCTGAGTCCAACGACCCAACACATCCATCTACTCTTTCTACGACGGCCGCCATCTTGCTTTGCTCGGGAGGACACGGAAGTGACGTTACAAAGGGAAGCAAGTGTGCACGAATCGGCCCGATTTCACTATAATACATCCATGGCCCGAATCCGAATCGCGACTCCCGACCAGTCTTAATTTACATACTTTATCTTTGTCTCAGTAATAAAGTTAAAGAGGTTTCCTTTAAAATATTGCATCAATTATCAAGCAGAAAATATATTGGAGAGTTTTAGACCAGACATTGAGTACTTTTGCATTTTCTGTGAACCAACAATTTAATTGAAGACATTTTCATATGTTTCTAAACTCACGTGGTGGAGAAACACTTTTTTTTTTATACATTTGCTTTTACTTTTGGGAAAATTCCAAATCCACAAGAGGAGCTAGGCGGACTTCAGACTATACTTCAAACCTTTCTTACAAGAACTTCATTATGGCACCACAATATCACAACATAAAAATAAAGAAATAGAAAGGACAAACAATGTGTTTGAAATAAATTTAACATAAATTGAAGAGGTAGCCTAATATTTTGATTTTATACTACTTTTTCATTTTTTGTCATTTTCTTTTCTTTAATTTCTTTTTTGTTTCAATACCCGTGTTCAGTTTGAGTATATAATGTCATTGCATGTATGTATGTTTGTTAATGAAGAATTTAAAAATTAAAAAATAGACTTTTCATCAGTATGCATATAACCATGTTTATTTTTTGGTTTTTGTTTTTGTTTGTTGTTTACTTTTTTGTCATTCATACATACCAGTCAGTCAGATTTGTTGTTTACCTGTGTCGTTATGATTCACATTATGTTTGGTAAATGCTCATTTTTGTCAATTAAAACAACATAAAAATGTTGACAGAATTAAAAAGGGTAAACTAGGCACAGTTTGGGCACAAAAGTTGTGTTGGAGGAGAAGCTATTAAATGCTGATAAGATCAGTGGAAAACAAAAGGAAATTATTGGGGGCAAAAAAACAGATCTCTGCAGAAAATCTTGACTGCAATTTATTTTTGAATTTGAGATTCTAAGGTACTTCAAGTGAAGTACAAAAGCTATCTGACTGGGTCTCTGTGGACAGAATGCTATCAGTTGCTGATACAATGCATTTTATTTTGAAACGTTTACAGGATGGGGTTGTCAACTGTGGAAGAGCTTGTATAACTTCATAAATGAGTGGAATATGTGCTTGTTTTGTTGGACTGCTAGATTTGAGGTTTGTTACTGCAACAAAGAGTAACTGTTTTGTTACTCCTCCTAAAAGTGACTTGTACTTTACATTGTTTCATCTATTTTGCTGTTGGATTGCTAAATGTAGATTGCACAACATTCCTTTTACTTGAATGGAACATGAGTTTACACTAATTTTTATTTTGGAGAGACTTTATATCAGATGGTAAAACACAGATTACCATTTAAGACTGGGCTATTTTTTGTTGGAGAATAATGTCCTGTAGTGTACGACAAGTTTTAAAATGTTATTTTTGGTAAATTCTGTGTTATATTAATCAAGTAAAAAAAAAAATAGATCAATAAAAAAAAGAATCGATAGATTAATCGATAACATGGTTTGATCCGTGGGCAGGGGCCCTTCTGTGTGGTGTTTGCATGTTCGCCCTGTGTCTGCGTGGGTTCTCTCCGGGGTCTCCGGCTTCCTCCCATATTCCAAAGACATGCAGGTCAGGTTGATTGGTGATTCTAAATTGCACTTAGGTGTGACACTGTGTGTTTGAAAGGTTGTCTGTCTTTGTCTGTCTATATGTGTCGGCCCTGCGATAGTTTGGCAACCTGTCCAGGGTGTACCCCGCCTTCCGCCCGATGACAGCTGGGATTGAATTGAATGAATGAATGAATGAATGATATATATATATATATATATATATATATATATATATATATATATATATATATATATATATATATATATATATATATATATCAGTGGTGTAGTGGTTCCTTGCAGAAGTTGGTATATTCTGGCATTTTGGCCATCATGTCTTTTTTTTTTTTTTTAAATTTTATTTACACATACGTCAATCTGCAACTGCTTCATAAATTAGATTATATACCTGTCTCCATGGCAATGGAATATCAAACATCTCCTCCCAGTACAATTGAAATTTGTCTGGCTTGTCATTTTATTTCTCCATGCCAAAGGCACTGCAGCTATCAATTGAAAATATTCAAATTGTGAACAGAGCGCTCCATATATTTCACAAAATAATTAATTCATTCATAATTCATAATTCCATCATGTCTTTTTTGTCACATCCAGAAGGGGATAAAATCTCCTGTGTTATAAACTGTTTTTGCACATTTAGTACGTCTTAAAATAAGACTTTTTTTATTTACTCATTGATTTGACTTCAGGTAGGAAGGTTTATAATGAAATTATGACAGAAGCTAACTAATAGAAAGTAGTAGCAGTCAGTAAGGCAGGTCTTACCTCACCACCCTAGGAAAAAACCACCTCCTCAGCTACTTGTGGTACATTTTGTTACTAAATGAGGACTCTGTTTAATATAAACTGCACTGAGACTTAACCCCAATTTGCTCCCACTGCTGCATTGGTGGTGTGTAAATGTGTGTATGAATGTATTAGATAACACTAATAGACTTTAACATAGCGTCATCAGCCATCCATCAGTATGTGAATGTAGTATGAATGAGTAGGTTTGACACATAGTGTAAAAAACTCTTTGAGTAGTCAGACGACTAGAAAAGCGCTATACAAGCTTGAGTCCATTTACCATTCGCATACCCTGCCTACGTCTGTCACTGTCTTATTGCCTCTGTGACACTGCCGCAATGTCCATTACAGTCTCTTGAAAAGCTCCTGCCTCTCTGTTGACTACACAGTCATACAAATGATTCAAGTCTGGATGATGTGTGCCAAACAGCCTTTCAGCATTTTGTTGCTCTTCCAGAGTTGAATGGACTTGTGCCAAATTTCAACTCTCTCGTAAGATTTGACCCCAGCTCTTGTTGGTACAGGTCTGCAGCTTCTGTTGGCTCTGGCAAAAATCCCACAGGCATCTTCACCTGACAGCCATCCTCAGCTAGGGCATTTGGAATCCCTCTCCCTGAAGCAAGATAAGGAGAATGTTGATTTGCATCAAATACTATTTTTGTTTTAAAGGTTATTCTCATCGTAGCTTTTTAGGAAATACCCAAATGTACATATAAAAACAAATATTGTGCAAAAATTAACAAAATAGAAGGTATTTGAAAATGTTCTAATTTAAGTGTTTTTATATAAAGTGATGAGTTATTTTCTTTTAATGTTGAGTTCTTTTTTTAACAATGGTGTTCTGTGTTCTGAAAAAAAGTTCTGTTTGATTAAACTATGAAAATTCCTGTGTAAATGCATTGGGTTGTATTCAATTATGAGTTAAATCAGTTATAGAAACGGGTGGTAAAATAGACCTTGGAGTAGCCTACTGGGTATCAGATGTCAGTGCAGTGTGTGAAATCCTTGAGAGAATAGTTATTCTCTTCTCATCATTCTTTGGGCAAGCTTGAAGTCTGTGAAAAACCTAGAGAGATTTAAACGGCCCATATTTCAGGATACCACATAGCTGTCTTTGATTGCATGGCTCTGGGAGCTCTGAAGTGGAGTGTCCAACCTCCTGACCCCTCCAGCAATTCATGTGTTAAAATGTCACATTTTAGAGCTTTCCCACATGTTACCTGTTTGAGTATATGGTTAGTTTTAACTTAAGATTACCAGCTCTTCTACTGGCCACACCATGAGTGTTTCGACCACATACTGACTATATACCCTGTCATTTCTGTGAGTAGTAAGATATTGATAGTCAGAGCGTAACTGCTTTCTATTTAGACATTCAGATGAACATTATTTTTCAGGTCATCAGAACACAAACTCACCAAACCCATTTTCATTGTTATTGTTGTTTTTTTTTTGAGTAAAAAAAAATTAGTGCAGCCACAATAAGGTTTAGTTTTTGTTTTTTTTTTTTAAAAAAGTTGGTACACACTGTTACCTAAAAAAATTCCCAAACACATAATTGTCTCATAAATAGAATTTCACTGGGCGAGAAATTAGATTTTCAGTTTAATTACAGTATTTACCAAGACTTTGTTCTTTGGAAAACTTGGTCTTATTTATCTTCACAGTAAAACAAGTTGCTGAATAACATTGGTTAAATGGGCCACAGCAACAGAAGACTGTGTCATAGAGTAACATTTTCTTTCCTTCACCTGACAGCAGCATATGAATCAGATGAAGAGGACCCTGTCCAACATGCACGGCAAATGGGATGGGCACAGTAAATGTTAAAGTCTGTTTTCAGTGTTTTGTTTTGAATATGTAGCAGCATAGAGATGTTTATCCGCTGTCATTTGCCGCTGCTGGTAATGAGCGCTGCTGGTGGCCGTGATGAGGTGGGCTGGTATAAAAGCGGCATCCTCCCACCAGTTCTTCCTTTTGCGCCTCCCTCCGTCATCACCGGCGCGTCACTTTCGTGCCGGAGGTCGCTTGGCCGACAGGGCGAGTGCCTGTGCCCCGCTCCGTGCCCCGTGTAGGTGCTGCTGCATTTGTTGGCCGTAGTAAGTGTCCCCTCTCTCTCTACGGTATGGTTGATGCTATTAATTGGCTAATGCTAGTGTGGTCACAGGTAAACGCTGGTCGCTGCCCGGAGTCCTCTCTCTCCCTCCCTCCTCTCGTGTGTGTCTGTGTGTGTGCCGGCTGTGACCGAAAAGGTATGTGTATCTCGTAGCGCGCACCGCATCATGTTCAGCCATGCTAATAGTATTTTTCTTGGTTAGGTGTTAATGTAACCAGCTGATTGGGGCTTCTGCTTTGCCCTGCTGCTGCTTGGCTTCCACGGCACGGCGTGAAGGCTTAATTGCTTGTTCAAACGTCCTGTGCGTGACGGCTGCTCGGCCGCACGCCACGGGCCGAAGCACAATTTTAAATATTGTAGGCATGAGTGTGTGAGTGTGTAAACGTGTGGGTTACGTTCTGTTACTTTTGGATTATTTGTATGGGTTAATTTGTATTTTTTTTTTTTTTTTTTTTTGGATTAACCCTGATTTTGGCTACTTATGCAATTAATTTCTAAATTAGGTTAAAGTGAAAGATTTTCTATATGTAATTCGGTCATTGTTGGGTTTGGGTTTTGTTTTCTTTTCTTCAGCCTTCCTTTATGATTGGTTACATTTATGTTCTGCTTGGGCAGTTATTGATTATATTTTGTTAAATTTAAGCTTGCGACCTGCCCATTAATTATATTTTTTGTTAGATTAGGTTCTGATTTATTTTTTTGTTTTGTATTGTTCTGTTGCAACCCCACTAATTTGTTTAATTTGCCTTGCTTTCAGTTGCTGAAGGCCGGTGGTGGCGGTGGTCTCCCCTGTCTGCTGTGTCCCTGGGAGTGGGTTTCTTCACTGAGTGTGTCTGTCACGTGTTTATTATTTTTTTTGGTGGATCCCTCCCCCTGCACTAGCGCTCGTTCATCCACTAGGCCTCAGCCCCGAATAAGTTTTTTTCCCTCTCCCCTTACTGTGTGAATGGTTGACCAGTGCTTTTAACAATAATTATTTAATAAAATGTGTTTTAATTTTTGGAACCACGTCTCCTGTCTTTTGAGTTAACGAACCTGTGTGCCTTAAGTTGTAAAATTAATTCTCTGGGTGAAATTCCAAGGGTGGCGTTGTCGAGCCCCCTTTTTCTGGTAACAATATTATATTCACTCACCCCCTTATTAGGCTGTCCAAGTGACAACCTAATAATATTAATCATGATAATTTTATAATAATAATAATAATAATAAATTATTATCATTATGCTGGGATTTGCACCAAACTCCCAGCGAGTCTCCCCACTGTTAAGCGCGAGCTAACCTGAAAAGATCAGCTGTTCGGGTGCTTCACAGCCCAAGATGCGCTTATTTCGTGGTCAGAAAATTGTAATACTTCATTAAATCATAATGCCACAATGGATCTCAGCCAACATGCATGATGATAGATATTCATATAAGGAATGCACACACAAAAATTCAGAGCTGCACGACTTTCCTGTGCAGAGATTTGCAAGAGACACGTCATACTGTACATAGTACTGTAAGTTAGGCACAAACGCACCGGCGTCAAGCTGTCAGTGTGTGTTCCTCTCCTTTACACGCGTTCACAATAAATATATACAGAAGAGTTATGATTCTAATGACGTGGCATGGCGTATGACGTATCTGATCTATACAAAACCTGCAGCAAGACTTCTCACTGACAAGTTTGAGTTACAGCCCGAGTTACCACGTATTACATGGTTATAAAAATTAAAAAATAATTAATTCATAACAGCGTATCTATCTACTTTAGTTCTCTGGGCTTTTATTTTGACATCGTTACTTTTACTTTCGCGTCATGTGACCGTCCTTTTAATTTTTAACACTCTTTTCCATTAAATCACAAAAAGGAAGTGAACATAAACAAAATTCGACCATTATTTTGAAGTTCGATTTCTCGATTGTTCAATCCCGTCTGACAATGAATTATACTTTCATACGCGGACCTTCTTCGAACAAGTACTTTTTTCCCACTACGTTCGACAGCAGTATGTAGGATGGATTTATGGATTTCAGTATAATACATCCATGGAATGTTTGTTCGATCCGTTCCGCAGTATGCTGAGCCGGGCATGGCTGGTTTCCGGTTTAGTGAAGGCGGAAGCAAACAAACCGCTACCGTGTAGCATCCATTTACGGTTTGAAATAGAGTAAACAAGTGACGATGGACGATAGTGCTGAAGGCGTACCTGTGAGATGAATAACGCCTTTGTAACAACTGGAAGTGACTCGATGTACCGCCGTTACCTTCGCATTACTGCCAAATTCTACTAAAACTAAACTTTCTGACTTTCTATGTGCTGTTCATGTGAAAGCCCGAGCTGGTTTGCCGGTGACGACTCCTTTTCTTGAAGAGGGCTTTAGCTTAGTGAATAGAGCACACAGTTTCATTGAGGTTAGATATTTTAACAGCGGCCAGGGTTCGATTCCGACTTGCGGTCATTTGTTGTGCGTCATTCCCGTTTTTGCGCCCCCTTTTCTGACCTTCTCTAACTGCACTATACTAAAGGCATGACAAGTCAAAGAAATAATATTTAGAAAATAAAGAATAAATTCGCTCATGTGTCCCGTATAATTGTACTCCTATTAGCATATATTGGTATGTGGTTTACCTTGTCATGTTAATGACCTTAAAAGATAAAAAAAAATGTTTTGGACAAGGCCTAATTAATAAAGTGTAACACTAGGGCAAGCCAAGGACACCATCTGGTGCGTTAGGTGTGGCCAGCCGTGTGATAGCTGAGCAACTTGTGACACATGCATCAATAGTTGTGCTGTCTGAGCAATGCACTGTGGGAAACAGTAGGCGAGGCAGACTGGTCCAATGCACACTGAGGATTTTTTCCGAATCAGTATAACATCCGGGTATTTCTGGCAAACTGTGTATTTTGCTTTTGTTGGCATAATGCATACTGCATTTTGACCAAATCGGTACATACTGCAAGTGTAGCAGGCGGTTTCGAACACAGCTGTTTCGTTTTCATTGGTGGGTGGTGCTTCAACGCCCTCTTGATCTGATTAGCTCATGTTTGCGCCGTACTCTTCAAAATAAAGGTCTACCTCAACAAAATATGGCCCAGCGGTTAAAGGTGAGGATCCTGGAGGTGATCGAAACATACTCCTACTGCCAACGGTGTGGAACAGAGTAAAGAAGACTTCGCTGGGTCTGGAGTAAATATCTGTTCAATATCCAACTTTTGAATTCATCTCAGCTGTCAGTATTCACACCCATTTCATAATGGAAATGCATTTTCTAGTTCGTTTAATCATTTACACGTGTTGTTGTCAATGTAAAAATGTTCTCTGAGAAAAATGCTAATCTAGAATGTCCCCAGCATGCTCAGTGTATGCAGGCCATTCAAGAACTTGTTTCAGCTTTCAGGACTTGTGTCCATTGTAACCCCACTGCCACTGTGGGGCACTCTGTTCACAACATTGGCACCTGATGTTTTGGCACTAACAAATGGCTTGCTCACACAATGCCATTTACACTGTTTGCCATCTGCCCAGTCAATGTAAATTCTCTTTGTGTGTGAAGAGAACACTTCTCCAAAGTGCCAGATAGATGATGTTTTGTGCAGAAATTCTTCAGTTGTGCAAACAACTGTTTGCATCAGCAGGTGCAGGTGAAAACAGTGGATGTGGGGTACCTGGTCTGGTGTGGTTACAAGTGGTATGTGGTTGTGAGGCCAGTCGGATGTACTGCCCAATGCAGCAACAAGGAACATTGGAGAGGACTTATGGTGATGAAATGAACATTTAGTTTACGGGCAATAGATCTGGTGGATATTCCTGTAGTCAGCAAGGATACACCTGTGTAGTAATGATGCCACAAGTGTCACGCGGATTGACTCTCTTGGAAAAAGAGGAGTGCTCACAAATTTTAACAAATTTTTGACCAGAGAGAAATAAGTCTTTTGTGTGCATGAAAGTCTCAAATTTTTAACGTAAATCTGTGAAAAATGGGAGACAAAACATTGTGTTAAAAATTTTGTCCAGTGTAGACTAATCAGGTCTATAAAAACTTGAGATAATTATAAAGAATCATTACTGATTTTGCATGATAAAAAAGTAAACTGATAGTCCTGCAAGTACATCATGCACATCAGCATTATGTCCATTTGATCTTTCATTAAAGATCATTCAGTTATAGTCAGGGCTTCACATCTGTACAGATGTTATCTTAAGAATCTTCACATCTCACTGACCACAAGTCTCTAAATACTTCTTTTCTTTTAAAAAATATTATTTATTTGGCATGTTTGCCTTAATTCAATAGGACAGATTAAGCGTGAAAGGGGGAGAGACACAGGACGACATGCAGCTGAGTGCCACAACTTGGAGTCAAAGGTGCTGCTGCTGCAGCAAGCACATCACCTCTGTACATGGAACGCCTACGATACTCACGTGAGCTACTGGGCACCTCTGCATTGCTCAATACTTTATGAGTAAAACAGTCCAATGTTGACATCCAGTACTTTCCATATAGTTTATGATGAATGCATTTAGTCTCTCTGGCAGGTAACTGCACCATCAGCCACAACACATGCTCTGTTAACAGAATTATCCTACAAACTACACAAATCAAATCTAAATCTCACCAGTTCAATGAAAATTAAAAGTTTATCTGAAATGTCATATTGCTGAATCAACATCTTAACCAACCAGCTTTTTGATCATGTGAGAGCCAGGTGTCCCCCATCATGCCCTGGGCGATGTTGTGAATTTATTGTTGCCTACTTGCGCACAACATCAGAGCTAGTCGGCAAAAGCAAAATCAGAGAGCAAAGTCAGACCACAAACCTGACTTGCATGCATTGTACGGCGATGAATGATTTTGCCCAGGCCTGGCTCATCTCCGAACAGCAGTGATGTTTTATTAGCTTCAGCATGTTTACTTAAGAAAAGTCAAGAGCAGGGCACAAAACACTAAAGAAAACAGTTTCTTCACATACCTAGATGTAAGTCCAACTACCATAATTATATCTGCTTTTGAAAAGGAGGAACAGTATCAACAATATCAGGCCTGACAAACTGTGGCTTATGTCAACATCAGCTCCACTGTGGTTGTTCTGAGCATGCTCAGTCAGGACTTCCCTCCATGGCAGTAGAGTCCAGTTCATTCAGAAACCTCTGACACTTGGCCATGAGGACTTTGATGGCCTCTGTGACCAGGACATCTGGAGGCAGGATGCCGGTCGACTCCACAGTAACTGTTTGAGAGGAAGAGATCCATGAGTGGACATTAGGCCTGCACGCTATCAGGAAAGCATGATATATATGAATATATTATATGTCTCACAATAAATCAACAAATTTTGAAGTACACAGTTTAATGTATTTCTGTTTGAGGACAGACCCCAGACAATGACTGGCCTCTGCACACTGAATAAGAAAATGTGATGTGGTGATGTTAATGGGTTTTCAGTGGAGTTCCTGGAAGACATAGGTGCTAATTTTCAGTGGGTCCAAATAAAATTTGTGTTTTTGACAAAATGTAGTTTTAAACTCATTTTGTTATATGGTTCTAATTATGGTTTTGTATGTATGTGTATGTATAACATATGTATTTATATATGTGTGTGTGTGTGCGTGTATATATATATATATATATATATATATATATATATACACGCACACACATACATACATACATACACACACACACACACACACAAACACACACACACATATATATATATATATACTTTCTTGCAAAAACATTTCTATGATGTGTACTTCTATCACACCTGGAAGTTCTTTCATCATGTATAAAAAACATGCATTAAAAAAATTATGATTAAGGTGTAATATTACATCCTTAATTATTTTTTATATATATGTCATGAATAGTACTACTTTTCCATAAACAAGTTTCAAGACGATAGGAAGAATCCTTCATGTGAAACTATAGTTTAAGTATCAAAAAAGTTAATCAAAATGAGATAATATGTCCATTTTATGGAAACATGTATTATGGATGCTTCAAAATAAAGATATTTAAAACATGTATAGAAAAAGTGCCTTCTGTGTAACCTTCTATTATGAATTTGATTACTGTAACCATTCAGCAATACAGTGACATGAAAATATGTTGCCAAGTTTCTTTAGGGTCTTAAATGTTCAGGACATATTTCAACCCAATCCAATGAAAAAATAGTGATTGGTGAGGTCACACACAGTCACACACACACACACCCACACACAGAGGAACAGACAGAAACAGAGCTCTTTATGTGACCAGCAGACCAGAGAAGGAGAGTCCATGGTGACCGCTGCAGAGAAATGCACTTCTGGTATTAACAGCCAGGTGATTGTTGCTTTGTATTTACCATACACATATGAAAGTAGTATTGATCTTCTCGCATTGTTTTGATTGACTAGGACTTTTGAATTCTGTGTGGAAAGCAGTTATGTGCAGTGCATGCACGTGAATAAGGTTTGTGAACGTACAGATAAAATGGTCTCGCAGTCTTCTAAGCGTCACCACATTCTTCAGGTCATCATGTCGGAGGACTTCCCTGCTGCATGTATCCAAGCGACTGTTCACTACTTTAGCAACCTTCTTCCCTGAGGTGGACAATACAAGATGACAGATGATTTTATTTACACAGCTGAAGGACTCAATCCAGACTAACTAAGAATTTAACTCCTCTGCCTTCTATCATCTTTACATTCTTGCTTGGGCACTGTGAGACTATATAAAACAGACGTCTATTAAATAAAATGATCAAATGGGTGAAAATGTATTATTTTTAATAAAAAGGTTATTCAGTTTTTTCTATTTTTCAAAAGTCTTAAGGGGATACTCTGGCAGTTTCCATCCAGGTTTAATCATGAAAAATGTGGGTATTATGTGTAAATAAATTAGGGTAAACTTCCCTCCATCTAACTAGTTTCTAGAACTGTCGAGCTGTCTCTCGAAACTACACAATGTACTTCCACATTTTCTTATTACCCACCACCGATGCCACCACCATGGACACAAAAAGTAAAGGAGTACATCAGGAGACTAGATTATGTTATTGCACTGCCTTTTTCTCACATAAAATGTTTTCAAAACACATTTTAACACCCTGTTTAGTTGAAATAGCAAGGTTTTGTTAACAGGGAGCAGGCTCTATACTGCTTCCTGCACAGTGAAAATGGAGGCTGAAAAAACTGAGACCAAACAGTGAAACTAAGCAGCACTGATCAAATATAAACCAAGTTTCTCTCACTGAGTTACTATTCCTCACCTGAGGAATGTTTTTAGAAACATGGTTCAGGCCGCCAGCTCACTGACTCTTTGGCTGAAAAATCTTACAAGGCGGTGAGGCCGCCATGACGAATAACCTAGCTATCCTCCAAGCTTATCAGGCCTGCCTCCTGCGTGACCTAGAATGCAAGGCCACCATAGAGACATATATACGGAGCTCAGAAAAGCAACAGATTTCTCTTTAAGCATGATCATATGCACTGCTCAGGACGCTGGGAGAATTATGGGCTTCTCAGTGGTTACCCAATGTCATCTCACCCAGATGAACCCACTGAAAGAAAAAGAAAAAGATTCATAACCCCTGGCCAGCCCACTTTGTCCCTCCTACCCAGCCCAGCTCTGCCAGCTCATCCTACTCGTGGGAGAGGCCCCGACAATCGGAGGTGAGCCAATCTACCCAGCGCTCAACCAGTCGAAGCTGGCTCCCTCACCCTCTCTGCCAGCAGCAGCCCAGCCAGGTGGGCAGAGGTAAAAAGCCATGCAGGACCTTGTTACTCCCTTTGGGGGAGAGGGCATGAACGACACCCTCCTGTCAGGACAATTGTTCCCACAGCAGCAAACGAAAGCTGGTGTTATAGTGTCCCTTGCTATTGAAAAACACTCAGCAGACACAGTCACTAAGCACACACCCTCACAACCCCGCCCTCTTGTGGCGAGAGGCCAGCACTGTCAAACAGGCTGTTAATATGGAAGCAACTTCGCTATCCATCTCCATGGATTCTGAACACTCTAAAGAAAGGCCATGCTACAGTTTGCTCGCAGTCCAACATGTTTCACTGTGTTATACAGGCCCAGCTAGCCCCAGTTCTAGTACAGGAGAGATACTTTTGCTTCGTGCCCAAACATGTTTCAACTTCTGTGAGTCTGCAGTTGAATCCCTGGTCAATGCTAACACGCCTGTCTGGGGACAGATAGTTGCGTATATATAAAGGACATCTCAAGCTCTATGCCAGAGTCACACGGTCTCAGCGCATCAGTGGATGGTGATGCCAAGACTGATGGTGGCAGCATCAGCAGTGCAGCAGTACATAAACCAACAAGGCGGAGTCCACTCCACAGCCCTAAACCAAGAGGCATCTCAGGTGCACTTGTGGGCACACAATCACTTACATTCGATGTCAGTGGCACACATTCAGGGCCAGCTGAATGAACTTTGGATTTGGTTCTACTGAGCCCGTGTCGATGTGTTCACATCACGGCTCTCAATGCACTGCCCACTTTGGTTCACCATTCACAATGACTATCCTCTGCTAGGGAAGGACGTGCTGGCATCCCCGTGGCTGAAAGAAAGGCTCTATGCATTTCCCCCTATCCCACTGATCCAGCAGGTTCTGGACAGAGCCTAATGATACAGCTGATTTCAAATATCTATCTCTGAAGACGGTGTTATTATTAGCCCTGTCTACAGCAAAAACAGACAGTGATTTGATCGTCATGTTGGTGCGGCACTCACATATGACGTTTTTGACTGATAAGCGGCGCATCTCCCTATTACCTAACCCTGCTTATCGGCCAAAAAATATTGGGGCTAGCTTTAGATCTATGCTTGTGGATCTGGTAGCTTTTGGCCCCCCTCGTTTCGCATCAGCAGAAGAGGGGCACTTACATAGACTGTGCCCTGTCCGTGCACTCTAGTCATATTTGGAGAGGACAAGTGAGCTGCGCCATTCTGACCACCTGTTTGAAAGAGTGAGAGCAATTATCATGTCGTTATCATGTAAACAGAGGAGGTGGAGAGGAGGGGGGGTACTTAGGGCTCCATCTCAGCTGTGACTTTTCTGTTTTATATAAATCACTTTATTTTAAAAAATGTGTGTCATCATTGTATGACAAAAACTTAAGATATTCAACCATCAAATGCATTACACATTTATTAAAAATCCGTCGTTGTCCCCAAAGGATCAATGCAGTGCTGCCCGAGGGGTCAAAGGTCATGGCCATTCAGTGTTAGTTTCAGCTTTGCCCCTGACAAGCAGAGATTTTTCTGGATCTGTTAGCAGTTAGCTGTTTACCTGTAAAATGTTCCAAAGAAGAAACTTCTAACTTTCTACAGCTCTTCCAGCCTTCCCAGTCCTATCCCAAATTTCTGAATTCTTTTAATTGGAACACGCTATAGGCATCAAATTCAGAATGAGTGTATATTTACAAAAAATGATTAAAAAACTTTAATATCTTGTCTCAGTACTGCATTCAACTGAATACAGGTCAAAAAAGATCTGAACATCATTGCATTCTGTTTTGATTTACGTCTGCTTTACAATTTACGTTTTACACAGTTTCCCAACTTTTTTGGAACTGGAACTGCAATTTGTTTCATCATGACCGCTACAGAGCTGCTTTGTTTTTGATTTTAGATTAGAGAGGTTAGCTGTTACTTACCATTTACATGTTCTATGTCTATAACTCCTCGTGAAAAGCAGCGTTTTAAGCGCTCTGCCTTCTCTCCCTCCACCGGCTCCAGCAGGGTGATCTTCTGGGAGGAGTCGGTAACTAGCTGTGGCAACTGGAGAGAACTTGGCATGGTCCTTACCTGAACAGAGAACGATTATCAAAGTACATATCAGTAAGCAATACACAGCCATGACAAACCAGAGTTGGGACCAGGTTTCAGAGTTGCAGTCCTTACACGCTTCTCTGAGCTTCCTCTAGCACAGTCACACACCCATAATGTAAATGTTATAAAAACAGTGTCTGTCCCCCGACCACTTCATTTGTTTAATACTAAAATAAACAAAAGGGGAGTTGTACATGAAAATCTCATAAAAATTAACTCATCTCCTGTCATACAGCATCATAACAGGAGAATTAAATGCGGACTCTTGAACGTTAGATCCTTATCAACCAAGGCTCATTTAGTCACTGATTTAATATCGGATAACCATATTGATTTATTATGCCTCACTGAGACCTGGCTTTGTCCTGAAGCGTACGTTAGCCTGAATGAATCCACTCCTCCTGGTCATATAAATAGTCACGTTGCGCGGGACACTGGCCGAGGAGGGGGAGTCGCTGCTATTTTTGATTCAAGCTTAGCAATTCACACTAAGGCCAAGTTAAACTATAATTCATTTGAAAGCCTTTTTCTTAGTCTTTCTCACCCATCCTGGAAAACTTTACAGCCAATTCTATTTGTCATAGTGTACCGCGCCCCCCGGCCCATACTCTGAATTTCTATCTGAGTTCTCTGAGCTTATATCAAGTTTAGTGCTCAAATCAGACAAAATTATTATCGTAGGGGATTTTAACATTCACATGGATGTTAATAGTGACAGCCTTAGTTCTGCTTTCTCCACACTTTTGGATTCAATAGGCTTCAGTCAGTGTGTACATAAACCCACCCACCGCTACAATCACACCCTCGATTTAGTCCTTGCGTATTACGGCATTGATATTGCAGATTTATCAGTCTTTCCTGAGATTCCTGCTCTGTCTGACCATTATTTGATAACTTTTAATTTTTTATTACTTGACTACAAGCCTCTCAGTAAGAGCTACTCTTCTAGATGTCTATCTGACTCAGCAGTGGCTAAATTTAAGGAAATAATTCCCTCTGCTTTGACATCATTACCATGTCTTACAACTCCTGAGCACACTACTACTAACTTAAGTCATTCCCAAATTGACTGTCTCATCGATAATGCTACTGGCTCACTGCGATCAGCTCTCGACACTGTTGCACCCCCTTCAAGAAGAAAATAATGAAACAAAAAAAAATTAGCCCATGGTTTAACCTCCAGATTCGCAAATTGAAACAAACATCGCGAAAATTTGAAAGACATTGGCGTTCGACCAAACTGGAAGAGTCCCGTTTAGTCTGGCTGGACAGTCTTAAAGTCTATAAGAAGGCCCTCCGCCATGCCAGGGCAAACTATTATTCATCACTAATTGAGGAAAACAAAAACAATCCCAGGTTTCTTTTCAACACTGTAGCCAGGTTGACTCAGAGTCACAGCTCTATAGAGCCCTGTATTCCTTCGGCCCTAAGCAGTGACGACTTTATGAATTTCTTTAATAATAAAATCATAACTATTTCGAGATAAAATCCATCACCTCTTACCCTCAACTGACCTGACCCCGGACTCAGATAGCCTGATTATGGCAGCAAGACCCGAAATTTATCTAGACCATTTCTCCCCCATTGACCTTCATCAACTCTATACTTTGGTTTCTGCATCTAAGCCATCAACATGCCTGCTAGACCCCATCCCAACTAAGCTCCTTAAGGAAGTTTTTACCTTTATTAGACAACTTTTTATTAGATATAATCAACGCGTCTTTATTGACAGGTTATGTACCCAGTCTTTTAAAGTAGCTGTCATTAAACCTCTTCTAAAGAAGCCCACTCTCGATCCTGAGATTTTAGCTAACTATAGACCGATATCTAATCTCCCCTTTATTTCTAAAATCCTTGAGAGAGTGGTTGCTCATCAGCTCTGTGACTTTCTCCGAGACAACAGTTTATTCGAGGACTTTCAGTCAGGCTTCAGAGTTCATCATAGCACAGAGACGGCACTAGTAAAAATTAATAACGACTTATTTATCGCTTCTGACACAGGTCTGGTCTCTTTTTTAATCCTATTAGATCTCAGTGCTGCATTTGACACCATTGACCATCAAGTCTTACTGCACAGACTTGAATCCTCAATTGGCCTTAAAGGAATGTCACTAGCCTGGTTTAGGTCATACTTATCAGATCGTTCCCAATTTGTTCACATCAATGATCAACCCTCCGCACATACAAAGGTCTGCTTTGGAGTGCCACAAGGTTCGGTGCTTGGACCAATCCTTTTCACTTTATATATGCTTCCTCTAGGCAACATAATTAGAAAACATTCCTTAAATTTCCATTGTTATGCTGATGATACGCAATTATATCTATCTATGAAACCAGATGAAACTGATCAGCTATCTAGACTTCAAACATGTCTTAAGGATGTAAAAGCCTGGATGAGCCGTAATTTCCTGATGTTGAATTCAGACAAAACTGAAGTTACTGTTCTTGGCCCAAAACACCTCAGAAGCTCCTTTTCCAACAATTTAATTTCTCTAGATGGCATTACCTTGGCCTCTAGCACAACTGTAAGGAACCTCGGAGTTTTATTTGACCAGGATTTATCCTTTGCCTCCCATATAAAACAAACTTCAAGGACGGCTTTCTTTCACTTGCGTAACATCGCAAAAAATTAGACATATCCTATCACAAACAGATGCTGAAAAATTAGTACATGCATTTGTCACCTCTAGGCTGGATTACTGTAATTCCCTATTATTTGGTTGCCCCAACAAATCTCTTAGGTCTCTCCAACTGGTGCAGAACGCTGCTGCTCGTGTTTTAACGGGAAGCAAGAAAAGGGATCATATTTCTCCTGTTTTAGCTTCTTTGCACTGGCTCCCTGTGAAATCCAGGATTGAATTTAAAATCCTCCTCCTTACTTATAAAGCTCTAAATGGTCAGGCTCCATCCTATCTGTCACAGCTCATAGTTCCTTACCAACCCTCAAGATCACTGCGCTCTGAAAACGCAGGGTTACTTGTGGTTCCCAAAATTTCCAAAAGTAGGTTAGGAACCAGAGCCTTCAGCTACCACGCTCCTCTCCTATGGAACCATCTTCCATTTTCGGTCAGGGAGGCAGACACCGTTTCAACTTTTAAGGGTAGACTTAAGACCTTCCTCTTTGATAAAGCTTATAATTAGGGCTGGCTCAGGTTGCCTGGTCCAGCCCATAGTTAGGCTGACATAGGTTTAACCTGCCGGGGGACTTCCTCTGATATGCTGAGCTCCTTTCCTTCTCTCAATGCTGCCATCAGAAATCATGCATGTCTGTTTACTGCATTGCCATGTGGCAAGCTTAACTTAGCTCTGTGATAGCCATGTGGTACTCTCACCACCTGGGGCTCGCGATTACAGAGCCTGGGTCTGTTGAACTGCACTACGCTAATCCCGTTGCCTCTCGGGAGCGTTCCTGCTCCCTTGTTTCCTAGTTTCCCTGGATCCTGGCCGTAACCTTGACTGTGCCTGACCGTGGTGATAGCTGTGCTGATGCTGCGACCCTGCCTTTGGTTGTGCTCGTGCTGTGGCTGTACTGATTCTGTGCCCCCGCTCGCCCTGATCGTGGTCTGGTCCTGGTTGCGCCGATGCTGTGATCTTGCCTTTGGACAACTCCCTTTCACATATGCATGAGACTGTTATCATCTCTATCAACATCATCATAGAGAGCAATTACTAATTTCACACCTACCGTTATTGTAATATGACATGCATCTGTTTCTATTGTTCTGTGCCCCCCCCCCCCCTCCTCTCCCCCCTCTCCCCCCCCCTCTCCCCCCTCTCTTTTCTCTTTCCTTTTTTGCCATGATTGTATTTCACTTGCTATTTACGACATCTATTGCTCATCTGTCCGTCCTGGAAGAGGGATCCCTCACTATCCTCTACCGCTCTTCCTGAGGTTTCTTCCTCTTTTTTTTTTTTCCCCGTTAACATTTTGGATTTGAAAACAGTTTTTCCTTGGGTGATGTGAGGGTCTAAGGGCAGAGGGATGTCGTACACTGTAAAGCCCTCTGAGGCAAACCTTGTTTTGTGATAATGGGCTATATAAATAAAACTGACTTGACTTGACTTGACTTGACTTGACTTGACGTGATGTATGAACATGGAAGGTGTGTTGTATAATTTGTACAGATGTTAAAACATTCGAAAAAAATGTAAAATACCTTATCAATAATGTATTCCACCAAAAAATAACACAGATTTTTGTAAACATGTTTTTGATGAAAGCTCTGTGAGAAACCATAAGTTATTATTATTTTGTCACTTTGGGATCTCAGTTCATGAATAAACTTTTCATGCTAAAGTACATTTTGGATTTGAAAACACGACCTGGAAATCAAACTTCATAGTAATTTAAAATGTAAACAAGGTTGCCCTTGTTCCCCTTAACTGTGTCTTCTGCACTGAGCTGGCCAGTCTCTCATCGGGACACTAAGCAGCTCTTACCGATTCCTTTGACACAGTGCATGACAATGTCCAGCTCCTGTCCTGGTCGTAGCTGAGCAATAAGGATGTCATCATTTACTGGTCCAATGATGAAGTCTGCAAACACGTCTGCCTGGTTCCCAATGGGGACCCACTTAATGTCCCTGGAATAAACTGAGACGAGACAGCACAGGACAGAGAATACAGACAAATATAATGCCATTATTGTTTGCTATAACACAGGGATATTCTTTCTAAATTATTTGGTTAGGAGGCTTATTTTCATCAATCACCATCATTTGTTCATCACATCTACTGTTCTTAATCATTTGGTGTCTACCAAAACGCACCCATGTGGTTTAGATACAACTCTTGTGGGTCCGAGGAGTCTTTGCTGGCTTTGGGGTTCCTGCTGCATTTGATCTTCAGCTGCAGTTGAATTGTATCTATTTCTGAACCATGTTCCTCTACAGAATCTTCATCTGGAATAAACAAAACAGAACCAAACATGTTCAGCTCTACTATGTTCACCTTCAGTCCATCTTATGAACGTATGTTCCACCATGAGGGCGGCAGTGGCTCGGGAGGTAGAGCCGGCAGAGTGTGCACTTGTCGGACAATCTGTGGTTCAATCTCCCACTCCTCCAGTCCACATGTCAAAGTATCCTTGGGCAAGATACTGAACCCCAAAATGCATGTAAATGTTTAACAGAGTAGCAGGTTGCAACTTGTATTGCAGCCTCAGCCACCAATGAATGGAATGAATGAGACATGTAGTAACAGCTCCTCAACAGAGAGTTGCTATACCATCTACCCATACACTACAAGGCCAAATGAGTTCCCCACTATACTAGTACAAATCTGCTATGATATGTTGATGATAGAACTGGCTAGAAGATAAGAAGTCTACACCAATGAGGTGTAGTTAAATTACTGTGACTTTCCTGCATCTTACACCTAAAATAAAATTGCCACAAAAAACTAAAATGCATACTTTGATAATGTCTGTTTTTTAAAAACATTGTCAGATGAGAACTTGGTATTAAATATTACTATAATGTTTGTTATATGTAGGGTTTGGATCAGATGGCTGGTTCCATTTTGTGTTGTGTTTGTTAGAGAAAGAAGTTCTACTCACTATCATCACTGTTTGAGCCTTTGATGAAACGATAAGCCCATCCTAATTTTATTTATGTCATGGTGATATACATTAAGCTAATCGACTCGACAATTTTGAGTGGTTAAAAATAAGGTGTAAAAGTCAGTAGGTCATAGCTGTTATTTCATTGTGCCATACACACATATTCTGTTCAGCTCATTTTCAGGTTTCAGCTACAGGTTGTCAGTGTTATTCTTCTGACTATAAAATGGCTTTCTGCATACTCCTATTAACTTGTTTTTATTGAAAGCTAATTCTTTTTGCAGATTGCACAAGTAGGCCAATTAGAAGAGACTGGATCTTGGATAATGACTGAACAAAATGCTTTCCATGCCAAAACCTTCTCATGTGCCTTTTTGTAAACCACTGCAGCAGTGTAAAATGGAAGCGCTGTGGTGAACAGAAAGTTGTGTAAGTGTTGTTTTACCAGTGATCCTGTACTCAAACAGGCGAGGGTCAGCTTTGATGGGGACGAGGCCTAACCTGTGGGCCAGGACTTCATCTTGGACAATGGATGTGTTGTTATAGATAAACACCTTCTCTACAGCCATGGTAGGCACCTACAACCAAGAATAATGGAAAATTCTCACAATATATATGCATGAAATTAAAAACCTGCAAGAAACTGCCCAGATGTACACAGTACTTGTAAGCGTAATTGTGTGCTCTTAGAAAACAAACTGAGTAGAAAGGGCAATATATAAACAAAAAAAAAGACTTTAACAATATCTTATGTTAGGGCTGGATGATATGACAAAAATTATCACCATGATCATTTTTTCCCATATCGATCAAGAAGTCATTTTCCTCCATCAAATTAACACCTCAGTTGGACTGTAACTGGACTAGCCATTCTCTGCATGCTCCTGGTTGCTGCACCAGCCTCCCTCGGTGGTTAGGGATAGGGACTGTTGGTTATTCATGAGGGGGAAAGGGGTGCTGCAGAACAGGTAAGGTATTGTCAAAAGAAATGTAAGCACTGAAGAGGGACTTGTGTTTTTAATTTTGGCTTAGGTGAATAAAAGGTAGTATTTTATATTTATTTGAAATGAAAAAGTCACATCCCTGCCACCCCCCTCCTCTGATAGATAAAGTACAGTCCCATAACACTGGCACAGAAGCTAAACAATGTCCTGCTGTGGACGGGGCCGCAGTAAAACATATTTTTTCCAACTAAAAAATTTGAGAGGCCTATCAGTTTAATTGTAGAATACATCTGAATTCACTCCTCTTTACCTTCAACAACAGCTGATAGAGGCAGCAGTAGAGCAGCAGCTCCATTAATTATTATTATATATAATTAACAGAAATTATTGTAACAGTTATAATTGTGTTTCAGTCTATATCATTGACTATATTAAACAATATATGTCCAATAGCAACTAGCTGACAGGGGGCAAATCTCTACCTACTGTGCTGGAATTGTTCATACCTCTACTACCCCCGCTGCTTGTATACTGGGACAAGGAAAGTAGTCCAATTAAATGGCTAATTGAGCTCTAACTGTAGTTCGACAAAACTGTGGATGTAAACATACTGACTGTGGTGTGGAGAATAACACACACAGAAGAGCAGAGGCAGAGCAGAGAGGCAACAAGCCGACTGGCTGTTGTTGAGTTCATTTCTGCTGTGTGATAGAATATTAGATCTATTCATAATGAGGAGAAATGTCCAAAGTTTATCATTATTTGAGTTTTTTTCGCGATCAGTTATCATGTTTGTTTTATTACCCAGCCCTTATGTAGTTGTATGGATACGACAAGAATGAAAATCCTACCTCTGCCAGTAAGATCCTTCTGAAGGCGTTGGCAATGGCTGCATCTATCCCCACCATGTCAAACTCCATACTGCTCTCATCCAGATGCACTATATCAATTCTGAAGTTCTGCATATAAACACACATTAAAAGGAGTGTTATCAAACATCAGTTCACCCTCAATTGTAAAAAAACTCGCAATACTTAAAAACCCCAATTCCAATGGAGTTGGGACCTTGTGTAAAATGTCAATAAAAACAGAATACAATGATTTGCGAATTCTTTTCACCCTATATTCAACTGAGTACACTACAAAGACAAGATATTTAATGTTCAAACTGATAAACCTGTTTTTTTGCAAATATTCACTCATTTTGAATTTGATGCCTGCAACACATTCCAAAAAAGCTTGGACAGAGGCAACAAAAGACTGGGAATGTTGAGAAATGCTCAAAGAACACCTGTTTGGAACATTCCACAGGTGAACAGGTTCATTAGAAACAGGTGAGTGTCATGATTGGGTATAAAAGGACCATCCCCGAAAGGCTCAGTCGTTCACAAGCAAGGATGGGCAAGGTTCCCCACTTTGTGAACTGCATGAGCAAATAGTCCAACAGTTTAAGAACGTTTCTCAACATACAATTGCAAGGAATTTATGGATTTCACCGTCTACAGTTCATAATATCATCAAAAGATTGAGAGAATGTGGATAAATCTCTGCATGCAAGTGGCAAGGACGAAAACCAACACTGAATGCCTGTGACCTTCGATCCCTCAGGCGGCACTTCATTAAAAATCAAAATTGTTCTCTAAGGGATATTACCACGTGGGGTAAGGAACACTACGCACACGCAAGTTAAAACTCTACCATGCAAAGCGAAAGCCATATATCAACAGCACCCAAACACCGCTGGCTTCTCTGGGCCCGAGCTAATCTGGGATGGACTGACACAAAGTGTGCTGTGGTCTGACAAGTCCACATTTCAAATTGTCTTAGGAAATCATGATCATCGTGTCCTCCGGGCCAAAGACGAAAAGGACCATCCAGACTGTTATCAGCACAAAGTTCAAAAGCCAGCATCTGTGATGGTATGGAGTTGTGTTAGTGCCCATGGCATGGGTAACTAACACATCTGTGAAGGCACCATTAATGCTGAAAGGTATATAGAGGTTTTGGAGCAACATATGCTGTCATCCAAGCAACGTCTGTTTCAGGGACGTCCCTGCTTATTTTAGCAAGACAATACCAAGCAACATTCTGCACGTGTTACAACAGCGTGGCTTTGTGGTAAAAGAGTGCAGGTACTAGACTGGCCTGCCTGCAGTCCAGACCTGTCTCCCATTGAAAATGTGTGGCACATTATGAAGTGCAACATACGACAACGGAGACCCCGGACTGTTGAGCAACTGTAGTCGTACATCAAGCAAGAATGGGAAAAAAATCCACCTACAAAGCTTCAACAATTACTGTCCTCAGTTCCCAAACGCTTATTTAGTGTTGTTAAAGGAAAGGTGATGTAACACAGTGCTAAACATGCCCCTGTCCCAGCTTTTATGGAATGTGTTGCAGGCATGAAAAAAACAAGTTATCAGTTTGAACATTAAATATCTTGTCTTTGTAGTGTATTCAGTTGAATATAGGTTGAAGAGAATTTGCAAATCATTATATTCTGTTTTCATTTACATTTTACACAACGTCCCAACTTCATTGGGATTGGGGTTTGTACAATAAGTGCAGGACTCAAGTACTTCTTTCTGTGCACATACACAAATGCATATAACTTAAAATTACCTGCACCAAAATTTTCTTTACAGCACCATTTTATTTTCATGAAAATAGCAATATAAAATAGAATGACTACAATTATCACACTGGGGTTGTATGCATGCACGTTGCAAAGTGCATGTCCATGTCATACCACACTCATGTAGCCATCATGGTTGACAATGCTTCAAATGGTATGCAAAGAAGCTATAAATTCTGAAACATGGATGCTTCTCACACGTTCCTAACCTTTGAACACCAAATTTTTATCAGTTCATCTTTGTGTCCAAGTGGATGTTTGTGCCAGATAAGGGGACATTCCCTTCAGGCACTATGTATAAAATGTATTCATTGCTTGAGTCTCATGGTCAATGTGTGAGATCTGGCAGCTCTGCACAAATATATTCTACATTGAGTTACATGTACAGTAGCATCTAGAGCTGAATTTGTATCCACAGTTTAAATTTTTGTGCATTACCATGCATATGGACATGGTATTCCGAGCCCTCAAGTGTGACTGAAAAAAAACTAAAAGCAAAAAAGTCATTATTTCTTTTTGGGCCAGAAATGTGAAATATTCCAGCTTGACTTTCTTGCTTTTTATAGATACGTATGAATACATTTTAAAGATATAAACATTTCTTATAGCATTTCCCTAAAGACAGCCTTACACATATTAAGGAAAATGGATAGAAAGTGCTTTCTAGAACACAGCTTCTGTGTGCGCTTGATGAGGTCAAGTTAGCTCATTTTATAACCAGATCCTTAACGTCATAAAAGTTGTCATTAGAATAAAGATGATGATAAAGAATTAACGTTTAAACTTGGTTGGACCAACTGGCATTCTCTAAACAACTTAGCTGGTTGTAAACTGCCATTCTGCAAAGTAAAGGTTGTGATGCGGCTCCATACAGACAGAGGAGCAGAGTGAAGCAGGGAGGGAAGGAAAGAAGGAATAAGAGAAATTCTAATTCTTTGAGGTTTAGAAATGACTCTGTGTGGCAACGCCAGTGATGGCAAATACATCATTTTTTCCCCCTATCACCAACAACTATTTTTAGATCTTAAATGATGGAAATTTACCTTTTGAAATTTCTGCATATCCCAAGTATCATCATAGCCAGGGTAGTTGCTTGGGAAATCTGATGTATGAACCTAAAAGCAACAAATAATCATTCAATAAGCAAAAGAATGGACTTGGCTGCAAACATGAAAAATACAGAGCTGGGGGACTAAATTTAAAAACTAAATTTAGATCCACAGTGTATTCTTGGTTCTGAAGTGATGCTGATGCTGTTTGGCAGATGGTGTGGATTACTGCCTTGTGTGGCCAATCTGACATTTCTCAGTGATTAACCTGTAGTAAGGCCAGTGACAGCAGGCTGGGTGTGGTGGTGGCTGTTGCATGAATATTCTGCTCAGCACCTGTGACTGGCATACAGATCTCTTCCTGTTATGTAGAGAGCTTCTGGACATCGAACACAGACTGACAGTACCTATCATATTAGCCTATAGTCTATTGTACATATATCATGTAAATAAATAATAAACTTACTGTTCAGTCGCCACGATATATATTGTAATTGTTATATTATAAATTCTTACTGATATTGTGAATACCACTGAGCAAAATCACAAGTTACTACATTCAAGCGATATTCAGTATTTTAAGTAGTCTAGTAGAGCTCACAGTAAGTTCAACCATCAGATATGATTCATCAGGCAAAGCAGAGCGGACTAATGTTATGCGGTGACTGGCAAAGTCCTGTCGTCCTCCCAGAAAGCATCACATTGACAGTGAGATGGCACTAGCTCTCATATTTAATGCCATGAGTGTGCAGGACGGCTCTGTATTACACACACACTATAACACACACTGACTGTCCTGATGTTGAGACTGGACTCCGCAGGCTCTTCTGCTGTTGTGGTCCGCTCCGGCCTCTGAGCTAATACATGCTGTCACACTATGTCCGCTGCAGCTGCCGCGGGATGTTGTCATAAAATCATCGTTAAAAAACGGACTTACATTCTTCACACCAAATTCACCCAGTATTACTCGATTACGGATTTCTTCCACGTTCTTCATGATCGCAGCCATCTTGCCATGTAGCTCATGCAGAGAATGGATGATTAACGCGTCATCTCCGTTCACGGAAGTAAACACTGCATGCTACCAGCTCAAGCCCCCAGGAAGTGCGCCACCCTCTGAAGCAAAATTTACATAGTGGCCGAAAGTGGAACTACAGCGGCACGTGATGCACACTGGCCCAGAAAGACTTTTCCACATGTGTTAACATTAGGAAAGTACGACGGAGGATTAGGGCCACATTAAATAATTATTTACGAGATTAAAGTCATTAGTTACGAGAAAAAACTCATTATTAACGAGAAAAAAGTCATTATTAACGAGATTAAACTCATTATTAACGAGAAAAAAGTCATTATTAACAAGGGTAAACTCATTATTAACGAGAAAAAAGTCATTATTAACGAGAAAAAAGTCATTATTAACGAGATTAAACTCATTATTAACGAGAATAAAGTAATTATTTATGAGAATAAAGTCATAATATTCATACCTGCTGCTTTTAGAGACCATTGTCAAAATGAGGGCTACGGAGGATTTGTTTCTTGAGACACAACGAAACCCCTCTGAATAGCCCGTAGATGCATCCAACGATAACCCTGCAGTTGACCAGTTCCAGCCATTTCCCCCTCCAGAAAAGCAGCAACATCCTCCAAGTCCGACTGGTTCTTTCGCTGGAAAAGATGCAATTTCTTGCATATTCTTTTTAAAGTCCTGATACTTATGATAATGTGATGCTGATGTACCAAAAGATTATGTATCTCCTTGTTTGTGAAACCTATCCTAAAATACAACTCAACCAAATCCTCTGTAGCCCTCATGTTAACAAGTGTCTCCAAAAGCAGCAGGTTTGAATATTATGACTTTATTCTCATAAATAATGACTTTTTTCTCGTTAATAATGAGTTTGATCTCGTTGAATAATGACTTTTTTCTCGTTAATAATGACTTTATTCTCGTTAATAATGAGTTTAATCTCGTAAATAATGACTTGTTTCTCATTGATAATGACTTTTTTTCTCGTTAATAATGAGTTTTTTCTCGTTAATAATGAGTTTTTTCTCGTTAATAATGAGTTTAATCTCGTAAATAATGACTTTTTTCTCGTTAATAATGAGTTTAATCTCGTAAATAATGACTTTTTTCTCATTAATAATGACTTTTTTCTCATTAATAATGACTTTTTTCTCATTAATAATGAGTTTTTTCTCGTAACTAATGACTTTAATCTCGTAAATAATTAATTTTTTTTTTCCTTAATGTGGCCCTAATCCTCCGTCGTAGGAAAGAGACCTCCTTAAATCACTGGATAAATTTTTTTGAGACATGTTGACTTTTCAGAACGCATTTTTTATAGCCATTCTTAAAAACATTAAGTCCTAAAGACGTAAAATATACGGAGCCCCTCTGGTGACATTAGATGAAAAAAAAATAATGCGTGGCCACGCGTTATTATCTCGTGGCCACGAGATAATAACGCGTGGCCACGAGATAGTTAATGTGTGGCCACGAGATAATAACGCATGGCTACCAGATAGTTATTGTAGTCATCCCATGCAGACTGTTGCTTTTATCATGGACAAGTTTGATTTAATTTCATTTTATTTTAATATAGGAATGAATTACAATGACATACTTAAGTCACTTGCGGCAAGGCATGGAGTAATTCTTAGCAAGAGATACTTAATTCGGCTGCTCAAAATCCCGCTACCGAAGGTGAATTATTTATTCATTTTCTCGTGGCCACGCATTAACTATCTCGTGGCCGTGCGTTATTATCTCGTGGCCACGCATTAACTATCTTGTGGCCACAAGTTATTATCTCGTGGCCACGCATTAACTATTTCGTGGCCACAAGTTATTATCTCGTGGCCACGAGATAGTAATACGTGGCCACGCATTATTATTTTTTCATCCAATGTCACCAGAGGGGCTCCGTAAAAATGCACTATTTTCCGACTCAAGATTTGGAATTCGGTGTTTATCCAGACATAAAATGAATGCGCATCGGACCCGCGGGACTCTACCGTGAGAACGCGCATGTAACTTTAAGAGTTTCTGACTCAACACAGGCTTCGTACCGGCTGTAGTAATGGATGTCTGTATCAGAGATCGTATACACTGTCTGCGGTCTGTATTCAAGCTACCAGTTATCAGTGAGCAGCGCGGAGCTCTAGTGACAGTTACTAAAAGGTACTGAGGTAGTATTTTTTAAAGTTGAGCTGTGTAATACAACACGGGGCAATATTACAAGGCACCACCTTTTATTACCTTTTTATGGGCACAACATGTTCCGAATCTGTTAATTTGATTTCTCCGGTCGAGATTAGGATATGATTCCCTTATGAGTTGTATGTATATATATATATATATATATATATATATATATATATATATATATATGTGTGTGTGTGTGTGTGTGTGTGTGTGTGTGTGTGTGTAAAGAGAGATAGACATACTAATACTAATACTACTAATCTGATAATCAGGTAAATATTAAAACCGACAGCACCGCTGTCCTTATACCGCCGATTAGCTGCTGTTGCTAATAAGCTAAGCTACTAGAGGAATGCTCCTGCACTGTACACTTCGAGCACTCGGGTCATTTTTTTTCTTTACAATTTACAGCATACATAATAATCATTGTCACAGCCATGGGGTTAGAGAAAGAAGAAGAGAAAAAACACAACACGGAGAGAAGAGAAAAGAAAGAAAGAAATGGAAAACAACAAACAAACAAAAAAAATGCATGCATGATAATATATATATATATACAAGTTTTAAAATATTTTTCCCAAGATGGAGCCAGTTTTCAGAGCCTTCTTGCTTTTAAGTCCATTAATAGTGATGTAATATTGCTTCAGCTCATTTAGGAAGTGACCAAAGATGGGTTTGGAGACTCGTACTTTTTATATTTTATGTTTTATATTTGTATCTTCTATTTTATCTGTTTTTTTTTTGTTTTTTTGTTTTTTTTTCTATATTTATGTTGCACCAACCCACCAGAACAAATTCCTCGTATTGTGTTAACTATACCTGGCAATAAATCTTTTTCTGATTCTGATTCTGATTCTGAGTCCATTTTTTCTTATGAATCTTTTAAGGTGAATACTTGTCCAGTTCTCCTGTTAATACAGTTTTGCACATCCCTCCAGAAGATCTTAGCATACATACAGTAATAAAACAGATGGCAAGTGGTTTCTTCACTTGCCATTCACAGAAAACACAAGAATACTCAATATCAATATTAAACCTCTCTAAGGTTTTCTTTGCTGGATAAATTCTGTGCATTATTTTAAACAAAACTTCTTTAACTTTATTAGTCAAACATAATTTATCCCCAATTAACCAAATTTCCCCCAGTCAATATCTCCATACATTGATGTCCAAAAGACTTTTGCTGAGGGTACAGTTACAGTCAGCATGAGGCTCCTGACAAATTTATTTGAGCATTTGTTCTTATTAATATCAATTCCTCTGAGAAACAACGTATTACTGGGTGGCTCTATCCTAAACACAGTTGATCCTCTAATCAGCTGCAGTACACTCCTTGGTATAGCATCAAAGACCACTGCGTATTCTTTTGGGGTAATTCGTACTCTAAATTTATCAAGGAATTCGCCATACCTTAGTAGCTGTCCCTTAGCATTCACCAGTTGCTGAACTAAAAAAATGCCATTCTCAACCCATTTTTATAGTATAATGATTTGTTCTTATATTGAATATTCTTGTTATTCCAAATTAAGTATCTTGCCGGAGAGAAGTTATGCTTGTGCTGTCAAGGTCTGCGGTCTGTTTAGTGTTTTACCTTCTCCCTCATGTTTCATGTCTTGTCTTCCTGTTTTATTTTGGTATCACTCACCTCTGTCTCTGTTCCAGGTTCCTGTCTGCCCTGCCCCCTCCTTGTCGGTGTGCACCTGTTTCTCATTACACCCCATTAGTCCCACATATATTCCCCCTTTGTGTCTTGTCTTGTCGCCAGTTCGTTGATCCTCCTCGTCCATGTCACGGCTTTGGTCCGCAGCCTTGTCAGTAGCTCTTTTTGTGTTTGAACCTCGCTTGTTTTTTGACCCTGCTTTTTGCCTCTTGCTCTGGACTTCTCTGCAGGGAATAAACCTTGTTTCGCTGCTCTTACCTGGTCTGAGTTTTGCATTTGGGTCCAACCTTCCTGCGCCACAGTTCATGACATGTGCACCATTTTCCAGGCCAGCAACGCTTGTTTATGAAAATTGGCTAATTTAACAGGTAATTTATCAATCTTATAATTACACTTTAACAGAAATTTCAGACCACCAAATGAGTTAAATGTGTTTTGGGAAAGTATTCCATATATTGTCTTTTTCTTTGATTAAGTTAATTGATCTTTGACAGTATTATTTAATGTTTCAAAACTTAATACCTCTGTACACCGTCCTTCCTCAAATTACATAAAATGTCTTTCCATAGGTAATGAGATCTGTTCCTCCAAATGAAGTTGAGTAGAGTTTTGTCCATTTTTTTATATATTACAGCAGGCATTTCCAGTGATAAGGAAACATACAGCTTGAGATATCCTGTCCACTTTAGAAAGTAAAACCCTGCCATTTAGTGAGAGATTTCTCATCAGCCACATTTGGCATATTTGTTCCACTATGGGGTCAAAGTAAGTCAATGCGAAGTTTTTCATTTTTATCAATAGCAACACCTAAATATGTTACTCTGTTCTTCACAGGAATACCGTTCGCTTCAGATCGATCACATGCATTTCGTGGTAATCACACAGATTTGTTTAAATTCATTTTTAGACCTGACACAGCAGAGAACTCCTCAATACAATTAACTGCTTTAACCATCTCATACCTGTTAGATATAAAAACAGTGGTATCATCAGCCAATTGAACTAATTTAAATTCTCTATTCAAGGCTTTTATACCTTGGACTAAGCCCTTTTTGATATGCACAGCCATGATTTGGGTTACCAAAAGGAGCAAGAAGGGACTCAGAGGACATCCCTGTCTTATTACCCTCCCCGTGGGCTAGCTTAACAGAGCTTTTACAACCCCTATGCAAAGTTTTAACCGCCTTCATAAAGTGACTTCCAAAACCAAAACATTTCATAGTTTTAAGCATAAATTGGTGACTTATTGTATCAAATGCCTTATAAAAATCAACAAATAAAATGAAACTCTCATCTAATATGTGATCATTATAATCAATCATATCTAATATTAATCGTATATTATTACATATATTTCTTCCAGGCATAAAACCTGATTGTTCTTCGTCAATAATATCATCCAGTCTAGACTTTAATCTTTTCACAAATACCATGGCAAATATTTTTGCATTGTTATTCAGCAAACTAATAGGTCTCCAATTCTCAATACTCAATGTATCTTTTTTTGGTTTAGGAATCAACTTAATTAGACCTTGACGGAGAGTTGGCGGAAGTTGTTCTTTGACTATGGCTTCTTCATACACAGCAACTAAAAATGGGGCTAATATTTCCCTAAATTCTTCATTGAATTCACATATTAGCCCATCATTACTAGGAGATTTATTTTCTTTTAGGGAGTCAATACATTTTTGTACCTCTGTTAAGCTAACCCTCCGGTCACACACAGTTTTAAAGCTGTCATCAATACATTTAATGTCCTTTTTGATATCTCGCAAAAATAAATCAGTGCTGCCTTCATTTTCAATATCAGCCGCATATAGTTTCTGGTAAAAATCAGCAACATGCTGGGAGATGTATTTTTCATCTTCACATACTTGATCATTAATGTTCAGTTTACATAGAGAGGATAACTCAAAGTTCCTTTTTTCCAGATTAAAGAAGTATTTGGTGCACTTTTAACCTTGTTCTAGCCACTTCCTTCGGTATCTAACAAATGCTCCTCTAGCCTTGTCCTCATATATTCTGTCCAAGTCAAGTTGTAAAGCTGACAATTCATTTAGTTTTTCCCCAGACATGCTTAATTTCTCTGATAGTCTTATTATATTTGTAATTTTTTGATGTTCTCTTTCTCTACTTGCTTTGGCTATTTTTTTCCCAAATGTAATAGCTATCCGTCTAATGTCATATTTCATTAGTTCCCAGTATATCCCAAAACTGTTTAGAGAGTCTGCTTGCCTCCAATATTTCTCAGTTATTTTTTGGGTTTCATTTTTAAATAGCTTATTTTGTAATAGTGTTCTATTCAATTTCCAGTACTCTCCATTAGAGATGTATCTATTCGTAGCCATATTGACCTTAATTGTGACAGCCTGATGATCAGTTAAGACTTTAGGTTCTATCAATACAGACTCCACCTTGTTATATGTCTGAGGAGACCAACCAGAAATCTATGCAAGTTTGTTGAGATCTGTCCTTATTACTCCAGGTATATAATCTTTTAATCTTTGATATGGGTTTCTATGTCTCCAGAAATCAATAAGGCCCAACCTGCCACAAATATTCCCTAATTCAGTCATTGTTCTGCCCATAGGGGGCCATCTGTTCAGGCTTTCGTCCATTACTGTATTAAAGTCTCCTCTCCATAATACCTTGGCTGTAGGTAGTGTTAATAACAGCTGGTTAATTTTGTTTTCTATTGTTGAAAATATAACTGTATTATTTCATTTACTATTGGAGGCATATATATTAATAATAATAAAGTGAGAATGATCAACTTCTACGAGGATTAGCCATCTGCCGTTAGTGTCTGAGAAGTGATTGATAATGTTACCTTTAAATTTTCCCTGCAATACAGCGACCCCTGCTGATCTGTTGCTGCCGAACGAAAACCACACATTTCTCCCCCCACTGACTCCTCCAAATTGCCACATCATTTTCTGACGCGTGAGTTTCTTGAATAAAAAAAATCTGCTCCTTTATTCTGACAATATAGAAATAAAGATTTTCTCTTTAACTGATTTCTAATACCCCTTGCATTGACAGAGAAAACTAAAAATAGACATCAAAAGTAACTAAGGATAGGAAAAAAAGGACACTCAAAATCCTCTCTTAGGATTTAAAAGAAACTGCTGCGTCTGTGACAGACCATTCTAATCTTTTTGTGTTTATATATATGTATATGTACACATATACACATACACACACACATACATATACACATACACACACAATCACATACATATGTCCCTGTGAGACTGCCACAGGAACTGGACGATGATCCGTCGGCAGGAGCTCTCCTCCCTGGAGCGATGGCCCAGCCTGTGAGCGATGTCCACAGAGAGTCTCAGTTGGTCGGCAATTTCAGGTGAGACCTGGCTGAAGAGGTCAATGATGATCCACTTGATGTCCTCTCCCGGTTGTTCAGGGATGCCAGCCACTCGAAGATTGCAACTTCTCTTGTGTACATGTCGTTGCACTTTGAACGCAGCACAGTGTTCTCTTTTTCCAGTGTTTCGACTCTGGTTTGAAGAGTCTCAACTTGTTTAGTGACATCCTCTACCTGCTACAACAAACATTCAAGAGAGTCAGTGATGCTTTTTAATGTGTTAGTATTTTCCTTAACTGTTGTTTCCACTGATGTAGTCTTCTGAGAGTTTCTTGTTGCATCTTCTCAATTCTCTCTATGACTAAGCAGAAGTGCATTTGTGACAGGTTGCTCATCCTGCTCCTCAGTACATGTCTTTGGTTTCTTATTTGGTCTTTTTGTAGTCTCTAGAGAGGACTTTGAAGATTGCTCTTGACTGATTAACTCATCCATAACTCCTAGCTGAGTCTCCAAAGCTTTGCGTACATATGTGCGATCCATTAAGTAGTCCAACACACACAAAGAGGTCCAACCTCGTGGTCAACCAACTAGCCGTCGGTGTCGGCGAAGAAGTGAAGTCTCAAAGTCACTCTCAAGCTCGGAAGTTTCCTGAGTCCACCCCCAATCAAGTTCATGAGTTCATAAATGTTCAAAAAAAGTTAATCAAAGTCTCCAAAAAACTCTGCATGCATATATGTGATCCATAGAATAGTCCAACACAAACAAAAAGATCCACCCTCGCAGTCAACCAACCAGCCGTTGGCTTCAGCAAAGAGGTGAAGTCTCAAATCAATGCGCCACTGAGCAGCTCTCATAGAAATGAATGAGGCCCCGCCCCCACGGGTGTATCCAGACTTCCTTATAATACAGTCATATGGTCTATGGGGGGGCGGTGAGGTGGCTGAGGTTTTACTAAAAACCTGTTGGAGGTCATGGTAGTCAGGGGGTACACCAGTCAGGTCTATTACCTCTGCAGCTGGGGAGGAATCTGCTGACCTGGCAGGCAGAGTGGAGCGGAGGCAGTGGGCGTGGCAGTGGAGACTCCAGTTGCGGATGGTAGCGGTGGACCAATCGATGTGGGGATTGTGGAGTTTGAGCCATGGGATACCCAGAATGACAGAGTTCAGAGGTGAAGAGATGACATACAGTTCTAGGTGCTCGTGATGGTTACTGGAGAGTACTAGTTTTAACGGTTCAGTTTTGTGAGTAACCAGTTCTATGAGCTTGCCATCTACTGCGTGTACCTCCTTGGGAGAGGTCAGTTCGTAAATGGGGATGTCGTTAGTTCTGACAAAATCCCTATCAATAAAATTATCATCGGCACCGGAGTCAACCAATACCTGGGCCGAGACTGAGTGTTCGAGTCCGTGAATCATACCTGGTACTTGAATTCTCAAAGCAGAAGAGGAAGAAATGTGGCTCACCAGAGTCCTCTTTTCTACCGGTGAGCCCTGTCTTTTGGCACCTCTGGGCAATGGGAAACAAAGTGGCCCCCCTGTCCGCAGTAGAGGCACAGCTGGTCCCGCATCCGGCGTTGTCGTTTGGCTGGAGTGAGACGGGCCCGTCCCAATTGCATGGGCTCGTCCGCAGGTGGTGGTCGTGGCTCGTGTGTGTACTGGGAGGTGCCAGGCAATCCCGGAATGGAGTCGGTGGAGCTGGGTTGGGGGCTGGTGGCGAGCCGTCTCCCCCTCATCCCCTGCCGTTCCCTAGCTCTTTCCCTCATCCTGTTTTCAAGACGGATAGCCAGATCAATAAGGGAGTTAAGTGAATTACACTCCTCCCGAACCGTCAATTCGTCCTTTACCTCCCCTGATAACCCCTTAAGAAAAACGGCTTGAAGCGCTGAATTGTTCCACCCACTCTCTGCCGCTAAAATGCGGAACTTGATCGCAAACTCTGACACCGTAAGGCTGCCTTGTTGCAAATCGAGTAGTCGACTTGTGGCCTGTCTGCCCTTAACCAGGTGGTCGAAAATTCGTCTCATTTTGGCTGTGAACTGGTGAAAATCATTCAATAACTCATGGTTTTGAGAGGAAATAGCTAGGGACCAGGCCGCTGCCTGGCCAGTGAGCAAGTTCATTACAAAAGCTATTTTAGCCTGAGGAGTGGCGTACGTGTGGGGTTGCTGACTGAAAACCAATTGGCACTGATGTGAAAACTGTGCACATGTCCCTAAATCTCCGGAATACCTGGCAGGTATGGGGATGTACGGCTAGCGTGCTTGTGGTGCTGGGTCTGGAGGATGGTTTTCAGCTGGGTGTAGAGCGGTGGCTCCAGGAGAGGGAACGAGCTGGTCCTTCAGGGCGGCCATCTGACTGCCTAGTTGGGAGATGTTGGAGCCGAGCTGCTGCATGTGTTCCATCATCCGCGTTCCATACCTTGGCGGCTTGCGTGGCGAGTGCGCGCTTGAAATTGTCTAACTCTGCTGGGTCCATCAGGCCGGATGATTCTGTTACGTGTCAGTCACAAATGCCAGGACCCAGTTGCAGAGTTTCAACAAAAAACAGTCTTTTATTACAAATCAGGAAGTGGTACACAGAAAAATCGAGAAAAGTATCAACAGAAAATCATCCGAAGGGAAAAGTAACAACAAAAAGGTAAACTAAAAATCACCATCGACATGGGACACACAGCTGATCTAGAAACAACAAAGAAAACAGTGACGAGGCACCCAAAACTTACGAACACTAACAAAAGGCAGGAGTGGAACACGAGGCAAGAGGCAGGAGATCACAAGAAGCACAAGCGAGACACTGAAACACAGGGGAATCATCCGGCACAGCAGACAAAGGGAGCGTTGCTTATAAAGCCAGCCAATTTGGGCAGAACAACCTGCAGGTGTGCCGGGCGCCCTGTGCTCCAGGAGATCGCCCCGCCCCTCTGTGCTCGCTCTGCAAAGACAGGGAGAGGAAAGTCAGACACCCGCAGAACAAAACACAGCCAAGTATCAGACCACAACATCCATGTTCATGCGCCACTGAGCAGCTCTCATAGAAATGAATGAGGCCCCGCCCCCACGGCTGTATTCAGACTTCCTAAAAGAGTTTTCTCTGCTTCATGCACCATCGAGCAGCTCTCATAGGAGTGAACGAGGCTGTATCCAGATTTATAATAGATCCATGGTCTCAAGACTCTATGTCCGAAAATGCTTACTACACCAGCAGTATGTACTGATCTGGTCAAAATGCAGTATGCAGTATGTGAACGAACGCGAAATCCACAGTATGCCAGAAATTATCAGTCCCAGTTATCATACTGAATGGGAAAAAATTCTCAGTATGCATTGGACCCATGGATCTGATGCAAAATTTACATAGTGGCTGACAGTGGAATTACAGCGTCACGTGATGCACACTGGCCCAGAAAGACTTTTTCCCATTTGCTTAAATGGAAATGTCCTTAAATCACTGGATAATTTTTTTGAGACATGTTGACTTTTCAGAACGTAATTCCACTTTCAGCTATTATGTGAATTTTGCTTCAGAGTGTGGCGCACTTCCTGAGGGCTTGATCGGACCCATGGATCTATTATAAATCTGGATACAGCTGTGGGGGCAGGGTTTCATTCATTCTTATGAGAGCTGCTCAGTGGTGCATGAAGCAGAGAAAACACTTTTTTTTTACGGGTTTAGAAAAGTGTCAAATACCTGGATCTACTAGCCCATAGAGCATGTGTAGAAGTCATAACCACAGTCGAACGCGGCCGAGTGTACCTGAGCACTGACTCCGACTCACTGGCTCGCCCACGCAGATGACCCGCTTGCTTGAAGCGAACAGCGCTCGTTCATGAGCATTCCTCTCGTAGTAGCTTAGCTTATTAGCAACAGCCGCTTATTGACGGTATAATGGCAGTGGTGCTGTTGGTATTAAATATTTAAGTGATGATCAGATAATGGTATATCTATCTCTCTTTACACACACACACACACACTCATATACATACAATTTATCTGGGAATCATATCAGAATCAAAACCGGAGAAATCAAATTAACAGAATTAAAAAGTGTTGTGTAATGTAATAAAAGGTGGTGCCTTGTAACATTGCCCTGTGTGTTAATACACAGCTCAACTTTAAGTGAATACTACATTCAGTACCGTTTAATAACAGTCACTAGTGCTCTGCGCTGAATACTGATAACCGGTTGTTTAAATACAGACCGTAGACTGTTTATACAGTCTCTGATACAGACACAGTAAGAGATGGATTGTGAACAGCTAGAGTTATCAGTCAACAGAGTGTCAGTTGTGAATTTGGATGAAATTTGGCAGCAGGTTGCAATACTTGAAAGTTATTGAGCCACAGACATGAAAAGGTTGGACCTGGATCAGGATCAGCTACTAGTGGAGAGAGTGCTGGGTGTGGAATGGTGTATTCAGTCTGATACCTTTAAGTTTAAGATCATCATCAAGGACAGACCACTCACCAAGAGAGGAATTCTCTCAACTGTCAGCTCCATCTACGATCCTCTTGGAATCCTGAGCCCTGTTGTGTTGTTGGCTAAGAAAATCTTAAGGGATCTGTGCAGGAGATCACTTGGCTGGGATGACATCATACCTGAACCAGTTGTTAATGAGTGGATGACGTGGCTGCAGGAACTGTGCCGTCTAGAGGATTTTAACATCATGAGATGCCTGAAATCACTAAGCTTTGGAGAGACGACCAAAGCACAGCTGCACCATTTCGTCACGTAGCAAAGACTCACAGGTACACAGCGCTTTTGTCATGGGAAAGGCTAGGGTGGCTCCACTTAAGTCTGTTACCATCCCTCATATGGAGCTTATCGCTGCCACTATGGCAAGCCGCATTTATGTTCTGTGGAGGAAAGAGTTACATATGGATCTTCAGGATTCCATGTTTTGGACAGACAGTGCATCTGTGCTCAAATATATCAAGAATGAGACTTCCAGGTTCAAAGTCTTTGTTGCCAACAGGGTCTCAGAAATTCTCAAAGTTTCACAGTCTTCTCAATGGGCACTGCAAGATGGCGCCGACTGTCAGGGCACGCCGTCTGTCGCTCTGTGTTTACGTGCTTATTGTATGTTTAGTGGTGTCATTGCTTGCTAAGAATACCAAATCGCTACTGGTTTATGAACGCCATGTGCTTTTTAACATCCTGAATTCTTTGGGAAAGCTCTCCCATGTTACTGGTGGAGAGCAGGCGTTAAGTTTACCTCCTCACCTGGCCACGGTACCGGAGGAGTTACGGCGCCACGAGCTTCCTTATCTGCCGCACATTAGGAGGCGCAGGAGGCGCAAATGTGCTCGTGGTACGCGAGCAGGAATACATGTGGCGATTACAAAGATAAAAGCGAGGGCGCGGAGGGAATCTTTCCGGGTTGCTGCTGCTGCCTGGATCGGCGATGTGGATCTAACCTATCGATTGCGGCGGATTCGACCGGTCTGTCCGACTGATCTACAGCCCGATCAGCTGTTTTTCCCCAGCTGGAGAGGGGCGGGGCGGCGAGGAGGGGGCGGGGCGTGTCTGGATAACTTGCGGATACCCGCTGTTGTGCCGGCAGCTGTCAGTGAAGAAGTGAAAATGCGTATGGCCCTTCTGAATGTTCGATCACTGTCTCAAAAGACTTTTATCCTTCATGACTTTTATGAGTCCCACGACCTGCAGTTTATGTTCTTGACTGAGACATGGATGCGTGAGGGTGAAGTGACTGCTCTATCAGAACTTTGTCCTCCCAACACCACTTTCTTCAGCACTCCCAGACTGACTGGACGAGCAGGGGGCGTGGCTTCTGTTTACAGTGATGCTTTTAAATGCAAGCGGATTTCTCATGATGCTGCTTTTACCAGTTTTGAGTTGCAGCTTTTTACAATGGACAAACCATGTGTCTGTTTGATGGCTGTAATCTATCGTCCCCCTAAGTATAATGTGAATTTTATATCTGAGTTTGCAGATCTTTTATCTAGATTTGTCCCACTTTATGACAGAATTCTGATCGTGGGAGATATGAATATGCACATCTGTTGTCCTGATAAACCATTAGTTAAGGACTTTTTAAATATCATTGAATCTTTTAATCTTACACAGTTTGTGTCTAGTCCAACTCATCAACAGGGACACACTCTGGATTTAGTCCTAGGATATGGACTATCTGTGTCAATAGATGAAATCTGTCAACTACCAATGTTTGATCACTTTGGGATTGTTTTTAATGTCCTACTTCCTAAGCCTAAGGGCTCAGAGACTAAGTTGCAGGGAACACATTTGTCTCGTTATATTAGCACCAATGCATTGACCGATCTGTGTTCACGACTGCCTGATGCTGTTAATCAGATTTTTAGTCAGACCCTTTCTTTAGACAGTCTTGTGGATAACCTAAATACCACTCTCCACGACTTGCTTAATCTGGTAGCACCAGCAAAGGTTCGGAGGTGCCATCATAAGAGCTACGCACCCTGGCTAAATGACGATTTATTAGCTCTTAGAAAGATCTGTAGGAAAGCTGAACGCCAGTGGCGCAGCTCTAGACTGGAGGTGCATTTTCAATGGTGGCACGAAAACCTGTCCGCATATCAGACTACAATGGCAGCAGCAAAGGCAAATTATTATTCGGCGTTGATAGTCGAGAATAAACACAACCCTAGAGTCCTGTTTGCCACTGTGGCTCAATTGACAGAAGGCCACAAGCAAAATGATGGAACAGAAATATCTGCCTTTGACTTTGCTGATTATTTTGATGAAAGGGTAGCTGCTATTAGAGCCAGAATTCCCCAGTCATCTAATGGTGTATTAACTCCTGATGTCAACCCTCCCTCTTATTCTGGACAGGGTTTCTCCGAGTTTGAGTCCACCTCACTAGTAGAGCTGACTAAAATTGTTTTGTCGTCTAGAGCTACCACATGCCTGTTAGATCCTTTACCAGCCTGGGTCATTAAGGAGTTATGGGCAACTCTGGGTCCCTATGTCCTTTTTATCGTGAATTTATCACTTTCTACTGGAGTCTTCCCTGCCTGTTTCAAATCCGCAGTGGTCAAACCCTTACTAAAGAAACCAGGTCTGGACCCAAATTCCTTGGTAAGCTACAGGCCAGTCTCAAATCTGGCATTTCTGTCTAAGGTCCTTGAGAAAGTTGTCTCAAAACAACTTGTGAATTTCTTGTCACGCAATAATTACTTTGAGCCACTACAGTCTGCATTTCGGTCCCATCACTCTACAGAAACAGCACTCACAAAGGTCCTGAATGATTTGCTATTGGCAACTGACTCAGGCTCAACATCAGTTCTTCTACTGTTGGACCTAAGCGCTGCCTTTGAGACTGTGGATCACGGTATATTGCTTGACAGGCTTAAAAACATGTATGGAATCTCAGGCAGAGTGTTCGAGTGGTTAAAATCATATTTGTCCGACAGATCTCAGTGTGTCCAATACAACAATGTAATATCGGAGAAGCGGACAGTCAGGTATGGGGTTCCACAGGGGTCTGTTCTTGGTCCTTTGTTGTTTTCTTTATACTTGGGGTCATTGGGTGATGTTATACGTTCTTTCGGGATTGCCTTCCATTGTTATGCGGACGACCTGCAACTGTATGCACCAATTACTGTTGACAGTTGCTCGGATATACTGAAGCTTGAGGCCTGTTTGGCTGCGGTGAAGAGCTGGCTGGCAGCAAACTTCCTATGTTTAAATTCGGACAGACTGAGATGATGGTGATTGGTTCAGGGAGACTAAATCATCTAAACAACATCGCTGGCTGCACCTTAGATGATGGCATCATTCAGTGCAAGGACACTGTTAAAAACCTTGGCGTGACCTTTGATCAGTCTCTTACATTTGTCTCCCACATACGAGAGGTGACAAAAATAGCCTTCTTCCATCTTAGGAGGATTGCTAAGATCCGCTCTTTGTTGTCCTTTAATGATGCCGAGGTTCTTATTCACTCATTTGTGTTTTCAAGACTGGATTATTGTAACGCTCTCCTGTCTGGCTTGCCAAAGAAGAGCTTTCACAGCCTACAAATGGTTCAGAATGCAGCAGCTCGCATTCTGACAGGAGCAAAAAAATATGATCATATTACTCCAGTGCTAGTTTCTCTCCATTGGCTTCCAGTTCATATTAGAGCTGATTTTAAGACACTTCTTTTAACTTATAAAGCTGTGAATGGCATTGGACCATCATATTTAAAGGAACTGGTTGTTCCATACGAACCAGCAAGGTCCTTGCGCTCCCAGGGGACGGGTCTGCTGACTGTCCCTAGAACTAAAAAGAGGACAGTCGGTGCACGGGCTTTTCATTCCCGTGCACCGTCTTTATGGAATGCTCTCCCCACTGACATACGGCAAGCTTGCACAGTAGAGGTGTTCAAAGTTAAGTTAAAGACCCACTTGTTTTCTATGGTATATGACTCCTAACCAGTTCTTAGCCATTATTTTATCTTGGCTTTTGTTTTATTTTCTTAGCCACTGTTTTTATTTTTATTTTTTTTTTTTCTTAGTCATGGTTTTTATCTCTTAGCCACTGTTCTTATTCTTAGCCATTGTTTTAAATTCTTAGCCATTGTTTTTAATTCTTAGTCATTGTTTTTATTCGTTATTGCCTTATGGTTTTATCTGTTTGTGTTTCTGTAAAGCACTTTGAGTTGAAAGCGCGTTATTGCTCTTTGCTGTTTTATCCCAGTTGTGTGTTCAGAATTCTTAAAAGCAACTCAATAAACAGCAAATAACTGAATGTCCACACAGAATTTAGAATTTAGACAATAAACAGCAAATAACTGAATGTCCACACAGAATTTAGAATTTAGAATCCCTAGCCGATAACATCAGCTAGTCAGCCTGCATTCTGACAACCTGTCTTTCCCTGATCCAGTCTTTTATACTATTTACAATGAGGAAATGTAAATGAAGGTAGAATCATCTTCTGGTTGGTTCCCCTCATTATCTGGCTCCCCTTTCAGCATGGCATCGTCTTTGGATTGGTCAACTTCAAGGACAATCCCTTATTAGGAATTGTTTTTTCTCTTCTGGGTGTCCTGTTGAACAAAATCATACACACATCCATTCCGCACATGTCCTCCTCTTATCTCCACATATCAAGTTCTCTTCACGTCATGCTCCCACTCTCACAACTGACCCTCAAGGTTAGATTATCATCCAGGACACTGATCATGCAGAAATATATCTTCTCTCTTATCCTATTTGAACATTATGTTTCATCTTTCTTTAAGGGGTGAACATGAACACTGAATCATATACTTACATACTCCAACAGTATGTAGATACTGCAAGCAACCCAGCAGATGTGGCCCCTAGAGGCTTGAAAGTGGATGCATTCCTCAAAAATCTGACATGGGTGTCAGGTCCACCTTTTCTACCTCAACCTGAGTGTGTGTGGCCTGTTAATCCTGAGGATGTTCATCAGCTTCCATCAGATGATCCCGAGGTCAAGAAAGCTGCTGCAGTGAATGCTGTACAAGCCAGCGAAGAGATTGATGCTTTTGACTCGCATGATCAATTTCTCATCTTGGACTGGTCTGCAGAAGTCTGTAGCTTGGATGTTGAGATTCAAGAATTGGCTTTTGGCTTGCTGCCAGAAGAGGAAACAGTTGAGCACACTTGGATGTGATGGATGTTCTTTGAAGAAGAATATGGATGCTTTCAAAAGGGAGACAGGTTCAAGTTGTCTGTCAGTGGAGGAGTTGGAGAAGGCCGAGCTGGAAATCATCAGGTTCTGCCAAAGGAAGAAGTTTCCAGAGGAATTATCCAGGCTACAACAAGGCAAAAGTGTTAAGGGCCATAGTCACATTTGTAAACTCTGCCCACTGGTCGAAGATGGTGTTCTGAGAGTTGGTGGTCGGCTGAGCAGGACTTCTATGCCTGCAGAGGCTAAACATCCCATAATACTGGCGAAAGATTTCTATATCTCAGACGTTCTTCTGAGGCATATTCACCAGGAAGTGGGACATGGTGGCTGTAACCACATGCTAGCCAAACTGCGGGAGAGGTACTGGATCACTGGGGCTAGTACGGCCATAAGGAGAGTTCTATCTAAATGTGTCATCTGTCGGAGACTGAATGCTCAGCCAGTGTCCCAGCAGATGGCAGACCTACCTGCTGAAAGAGTGACTCCAGATGAGCCGCCTTTTACTCATGTTGGAGTAGACTATTTTGGACCGTTTGAAGCGAAGAGCAGAAGGAGTATTGTAAAGAGTTATGGCATTATTTTTACCTGTCTGGCCATATGTGCAATTCATATTGAAGTGGCGCCTTCACTGGACACTGACTCCTTCATAAGTGCACTCAGACGCTTTATAGCAAGACGAGGTCAAGTCCAGGAACTGCGCTCAGACAATGGGACAAACTTCATCGGAGCAGAGCGTGAGTTGAGAACAGCCATTGAACAATGGAATCAGTCACAGATCAATAATGCACTTCTTCAGAAAGGAATAAAATGGACCTTAACCCCCCAGCTGGCTCACATCATGGAGGACCTTGGGAGAGGTTAATCAGGTCTGTGTGGAAGGTCCTAAACTCCACTTTGAATGTGCAAAATCTGGATGAAGAGGGCCTTCACACGGTTCTTTGTGGAGGTGGAGTCCATCATCAACAGCAGGCCGATTACCAAAGCATCTACAGATCCAAACGACCTGGAAGCATTGACACCAAACCACCTGTTGCTGTTGAAAACCTTACCATCTTTACCACCAGGAGACTGCCAGGAGGCTGACATGTATGCTCGCAGGCGATGGAAGCAGGTTCAATACATGTCGGATTTATTCTGAAAAAGGTGGGTTAAAGGATACTTACCATAACTGCAGGAGCATCAGAGATGGTCCAGAATGAAGCGTAACATTGTCCCTGGAGATATAGTGCTTATCATGGACAACACAGCACCTCGAAATTCCTGGGTTATGGGAAAAGTTCTTCAAACCTTTCCAGACAGAAGAGAATTTGTGTGGCAGGTGCGGAATAAAACAAAGAGCAGTTGCCTGGATCATCATAATAACAAAGATCTGTCTACTACAGGAGGCTGAAGCTGGATGAGCAGCTCATGAACACTGTGACACTTTGACCCCCAGCTTGACTTTGATTTTGACTGACAGACTTGCCACAGTATAATGGCTAGAAATCCTTTTGACTGAGCCTGATTGTTGGCTTTACTGACTATTGACTCAAGAAGAAAGAAGACAGAAGACAATATATGTATTATGGACTTTGAATATTAAGCTATTAATTGTTTCATGTCTCCTATCAATATGAATGTGGGGAATCATTATGCGTAATAACCTAATAAGTAGGGGCTGGAATGTAGGAGCCATGAATGTATTTAGAGCTATTTTTGTAGGTGTATGATGGTTTAAATTTAAATATTGGTGTTTGTTATCGTTAATGATATTATTTAGGTTTTTTTTGTGATCATGTTGATGAGGGAAGTAGGTCAAATGGATATGGGCGGGGATGTTACGTTAATATAGGCACCTGCTCACCTGTGTGGCCAGAGACAAAGAGAGAGGGTGAGCGGGGTCGCTGTATTTTTTGCTGACCACTGTTTTCTTTGATAACCCATCTCAAGCTACATGCCAAAGCCGGAGATGATGAAACGTTTCAACACAGTTCAATCTTGGGTGTCAAATTTGCCATCTCTAGTCCTTGGCTTTCCATAGTGTTACACTTTATTAATTAGGCCTTGTCAAAAACATATTTTTATCTTTTAAGGTCATTTACATGACTGTTATCAGATAAACTACAAACCAATGTATGCTAATAAAACTACAATTATACAGGAGATGAGCGATTTTTTCTTTATTATCTAAATACTATTTCTTTGACTTGTCATGCCTTTATTAATAATAATGTAATGATTGTTATGATTTACTTACCACTGTCATCTTTATTACTTTCAGAGGGGCAGAAGGAGGCCAAGAGGTTACCATAAATGATTGTAAGCTGACAGCACAGTGGGTCAATGGACTAGCAGCAGCACGGGCAACAGTTTATAGACTTATTAACATGTGTATTTTATTTCTTTTTTTATCTTTCTACTGACTTACTAACTGCAATTAATTAATGTAATTATATCTAAAAAAAACTCAGAAACATAAATACCACATCAAGCAGTTGGTATGTGCCCTTCTTTTGTGGTTACCTCTCATACAGTCATCACCATGCTTTGCTGTGCTGCATGGGGATTATCCAGGCGTGCGAGAAAGGGGGTACACATGCACATTTTCTCCACTGACACGCAGATGAGGAAAATACTGCTGAGTAATGCCAGCAGAAGAAGTCTTACACTCACCACAGATTACACCTACAAAGAATATGTGAGGTTATCATTTTCAAAAACTGCATTAGAACAATTTCCTCAAACAAAGAAGCCTTGTATATGGTTTAATAAAAATAAGAAACAGGGACAGCCTTTCAGAAGACAGAGGATGAGGTTGCGGGGTGTCTCCAGGCTCCATTGAATCCCTGTGTAGCTCTTTTGTTGAAAGAGAGAGGGGGAAAGGGGACAGGAGAAAGGGTTAGACATGCCTTTATAGGCCTGGGTGGAAAACCACTTTGGGAGATGAGGCATGTTTGTCCCTCAACTTCATTTATGGAACTTTGTTTGTTGTGTTAAGTTTGTTCTTATCATAGTGAATTACACGCATGGAAATTAGCTTTTGTTGTGCTAACCTCAGCATTTGTCTATAGTGTTCCATATGATAAGCCTACAAATATTGATCCTTTTTTAATAATTTATCAGACTTTGATCCTTTGTCAGCCAGCCTGTCCCTGTGTCCAAGCTTTTTCCTTTAAGGTCCAGGCTACTTCATTGTTCTATGTCATCACACTACCGTGAATATAAGAGAGTGATTTTAATACAAAAATAAACCACTGCATGTGATTGCATGAATTAATCAGACCTGCACTCCAGAGAAGAGACTTCATTAAGCTGTGTGATATTGCTCTCTACTGGATTTATATGTACTACTAATATTATGTACAACTAATATTTATATGTAATACTACTAATATGCTATGTATAACATTTTAAAGTAACTTGCCCAACAGTGTTTATTATATATCCAGTAGAATTACTTCTATCATTAATATGAAATGAAGTATAACAGGCTATCATGTCAGTATGAGTCCTTATTGCTGGAACTATTTGAAACATTGCTTTGTTGAGTTTTCAGTTACGCAAAGGTCCACTCATTTCTGATCCGCAGCATCCTCCATCACATAGCAGTCCATCCATAGCATTCCTCCAGCACCGAGTGCTCCTATAGTAAGTTATCAATATACAATAACAAGATTACATAATAACACCATAATAAAATATATGTTCAGCATGATTAATAATGTAATACAGTAGTGTAACAATTTCAGTGTTTAGAATAATTCCCCATTAAGCCTAGTATGTTTCATTTTTCTAAGTGACTTACCCTGTGATCTGCTTATCTTTGCCATCAATGGCAAATCAGCTAAGCTGTAACATAATATAGACAAATGAAGTGTGATTGACGTTGTTCAGAGGCCCTGCTTGACCCCCAAACAACGTCTGTTGTTTATTCATTAAAATGGCAACAGTGGTGAGAGGTAGCGCTGTGTTAAAATCAGTGCCGACAACATTAAAAGCCGACGTTTGGATACACAAAGTCAATAGTAGTTACGTCGTGTGTGAGCCTCGTGAGTCAGTGTTAAAACACTGCAACAATACAACGAACCTACGTAACCATTTTGAGCCGACACCACGCAGATGTTTTGCAACCTGTTGCTAACGCTAAAAGCTGTGGATCACACAAATGCAGGTTGACAAATCCTGCATAAATGTTTATTACTTTTGTTAAGTTCGGCTCAGGCAAAATGTGCACTTTTTTTTTGTACTTTAAATTTATTTTAGTTTTAATTTTTATTTAATAAAGAATAATGTAATGGTAAAATAAGTTTTGGTGTCAGTTTTTTCTAAATCAATACAGACAGATAATGCACGCTTTATTGAACACATATCAGAAGGTATTCGAATGAATTATCTGGGTATTTCTGACATCAACACACATAACTGAATCGATATCAAAGCAACTGGATCAATATCAAATCGAATTGAAATTGAATCGAATCATGACCCAAAGAATCAAAATTGAATTGAATTGTGAGGTTCTTGACAAATTATTATTCAAGAGCAGGACATTTTTAATTAGCAGGCTGTTAGTGGCTAATGATATGTGTTTAGTATATACAGTATAATGACCTAACGTTAGCCTACTCTGTTGCCGCTCCATAAATCTACTAATTTAGTGGGGGATAAATATCAATATCATGCTTTAATGCACATGTTAATTTAGCTAAAACATGGTGATAATAGAAAAAAAAAAAACGCTTATTTTGACGTCTTACCCTTTAAAAGTCCATCACAAATGGTCTTCTCTGCCTCAACTCCACTGCGCTGCTAGCAATTAATACTACTTCTGGGAGCTATTGAGACACTCCAAGTTCCACCATTGCTGTGATAAAACAGTCCATTGGAGTAAGAGTAAACTAAGATGACGTGACTCTCTCTTAAAGGGCTCTGGCATCAACCATCGTCCGGAGGGAGGCGATCGGGGTCTTCGCTGTACGTCATCAAACGCTCACAGTGGAGCCAACCAGTCACAGCAGCATGTAGTTTCTGGCAGATAATTTAACATTGGGGGACTTCAAGCTTTCTCTAACTGCGAGATTCAAATAGTAACTAAATAGACTGCACTCATGCTAATAAAATGTTTAAAGTTCAGCCTGAATGTCTAGACCTCTTTTTAAATTAAACTCAAATGCAATTACAACATCAATGTGTCAAAACATATATTTGTTTAATTTGTTCAGTTGATGTTGGAAGAGAAATATTAAGAGCTGAATGTGTCTACAGTTTCTACAGTGACGGACAACTAGGCATTAAGGCCAAATTTTCTATGTAGAACCACAAGGAACAAGCAGGCTAAATGAAATCTGTCCGTCTGCACCTTCAACCTGTTTCATTACTAAGGACAGCCAACACTCAACCTCTATTACAGGCGTGCGTCATCATTTCACTGTCTAACAGCAAATACGCCCACTTGAACGTTAGATCCTTATCAACCAGGGCTCATGTAGTCACTGATTTAATATTGGATAATCATATTGATTTATTATGCCTCACTGAGACCTGGCTTTGTCCTGAAGTACGTTAGCCTGAATGAATCCACTCCTCCTCCTGGTCATATAAATAGTCATGTTGCACGGGACACTGGCCGAGGAGGGGGATTCGCTGCTATTTTTGATTCAAGCTTAGCAATTCACACTAAGGCTAAGCTAAACTATAATTCATTTGAAAGCCTTTTTCTTAGTCTTTCTCACCCATCCTGGAAAACTCTACAGTCAATTCTATTTGTCATAGTGTACCGCGCCCCCGGCCCATACTCTGAATTTCTATCTGAATTCTCTGAGCTTATATGAAGTTTAGTGCTCGAATCAGACAAAATTATTATCGTAGGGGATTTTAACATTCACATGGATGTTAATAGTGATAGCCTTAGTTCTGCTTTCTCCACGCTTTTGGATTCAAGTCAGTCAGTGTGTACATAAACCCACCCACCGCTACAATCACACCCTCGATCTAGTCCTTGCATACGGCATCGATATTGCAGATTTATTAGTCTTTCCTGAGATTCCTGCTCTGTCTGACCATTATTTAATAACTTTCAATTTTTTATTACTCGACTACAAGCCTCTCAGTAAGAGAACTATTCTAGATGTCTATCTGATTCAGCAGTGGCTAAATTTAAGAAACTAATTCCTTCTGCTGACATCATTACCATGTCTTACAGCGACTGAGAACACTACTACTAACTTAAGTCATTCTCAAATTGACTGTCTCATCGATAATGCTATTGGCTCACTGCGATCAGCTCTCGATACTGTTGCACCCTTCAAGAAGAAAATAATGAAACAAAGAAAATTAGCTCCATGGTTTAACCTCCAGATTCGCAAATTGAAACAAACATTGCGAAAATCTGAAAGACATTGGCGTTCTACCAAACTGGAAGAGTCCCGTTTAGTCTGGCTGGACAGTCTTGAAATGTATATAAGAAGGCCCTCCGCCATGCCAGGGCAAACTATTATTCATCATTAATTGAGGAAAACAAAAAATCCCAGGTTTCTTTTCAACACTATAGCCAGGCTGACTCAGAGTCACAGCTCCACAGAGCCTTGTATTCCTTCGGCCCTAAGCAGCAGTGACGACTTTATGAATTTCTTTAATAATAAAATTATAACTATTCGAGATAAAATCCATCACCTCTTGCCCTCAACTGACCTGACCCTGGACTCAGATAGCCTGGATGTGGCAGCAAGGCCTGAAATTTATCTGGACCATTTCTCCCCCATTGACCTTCATCAACTCTATACTTTGATTTCTGCATCTAAGCCATCAACATGTCTGCTAGACCCCATCCCAACTAAGCTCCTTAAGGAAGTTTTGCCCTTATTAGACAACTTTTTATTAGATATAATCAATGATTCTTTATTAACAGGCCATGTACCTCAGTCTTTTAAAGTAGCTGTCATTAAACCTCTTCTAAAGAAGCCCACTCTCGATCCTGAGATTTTAGCTAACTATAGACCGATATCTAATCTCCCCTTTATTTCTAAAATCCTTGAGAGAGTGGTTGCTCATCAGCTCTGTGACTTTCTCCAAGACAACAGTTTATTCGAGGACTTTCAGTCAGGCTTCAGAGTTCATCATAGTACAGAGATGGCACTAGTAAAAATTAATAACGACTTATTTATCGCTTCTGACACGGGTCTGGTCTCTGTTTTAATCCTATTAGATCTCAGTGCCGCATTTGACACCATTGACCATCAAATCTTACTGCACAGACTTGAAAACTTAATTGGCCTTAAAGGAACGTCACTAGCCTGGTTTAAGTCATACTTATCAGATCGTTCCCAATTTGTTCACGTCAATGATCAACCCTCCGCACATACAAAGGTCTGCTTTGGAGTGCCACAAGGTTCGGTGCTTGGACCAATCCTTTTTACTTTATATATGCTTCCTCTAGGCAACATAATTAGAAAACACTCTATAAATTTCCATTGTTATGCTGATGATACGCAATTATATCCTATCTATGAAACCAGATGAAACTGATCAGCTATCTAGACTTCAAACATGTCTTAAGGATATAAAAGCCTGGATGAGCTGTAATTTCCTGATGTTGAATTCAGACAAAACTGAAGTTATTGTTCTTGGCCCAAAACACCTCAGAAGCTCCTTTTCCAACAATGTAATTTCTCTAGATGGCATTACCTTGGCCTCTAGCACAACTGTAAGGAACCTCAGAGTTTTATTTGATCAGGATTTATCTTTTGCCTCCCATATAAAACAAACTTCAAGGACGGCTTTCTTTCACTTGCGTAACATCGCAAAAATTAGACATATCCTTTCCCAAACAGATGCTGAAAAATTAGTACATGCATTTGTCACCTCTAGGCTGGATTACTGTAACTCCTATATTATTTGGTTGCCCCAACAAATCTCTTAGGTCTCTCCAACTGGTGCAGAACGCTGCTGCTCGTGTTTTAACAGGAAGCAAGAAAAGGGATCATATTTCTCCTGTTTTAGCTTCTCTGCACTGGCTCCCTGTGAAATCCAGGATTGAATTTAAAATCCTCCTCCTTACTTACAAAGCTCTAAATGGTCAGGCTCCATCCTATCTGTCACAGCTCATAGTTCCTTACCAACCCTCAAGATCACTGTGCTCTGAAAATGCAGGGTTACTTGTGGTTCCCAAAGTTTCCAAAAGTAGGATAGGAACCAGAGCCTTCAGCTACCACGCTCCTCTCCTATGGAACCATCTTCCAGTTTCGGTCAGGGAGGCAGACACCGTTTCAACTTTTAAGGGTAGACTTAAGACCTTCCTCTTTGATAAAGCTTATAATTAGGGCTGGCTCAGGCTGCCTGGACCAGCCCATAGTTAGGCTGACATAGGTTTAACCTGCTGGGGGACTTCCTCTGATACGCTGAGCTCCTTTTCCTTCTCTCAATGCCACCATCGGAAATCGTGCATGTCTGTTAACTGCATTGCCATTTGCAAGCTTAGCTTAGCTCTGTGAAAATGTACTCTATGATAATATTGTGGGCCTCGATATTATCATAGAGTACATTTTGTAATTTTATACCTATCGTTATTGTAATATGACATGCATTTGTTTCCATTATTGCTATGCATCTCTCCCCCTCTCTCGTCCCATGCATATATTGATAGAGGAGGCGTGACTCATAATAATGGCAGTAGAGCGTTGCATCAAGCACAATCATGGCATCTGTGCAACCCACAACACAGGCATAGCTTCAGACAGGACCACAGCAATGGCAAAACCAAGACTAGGATCAGGGCGAGCCTGGGGTACAGTAGAAAGAATCTTAAAAAGACAGTTCTGTAACAGCAGCCTACCTTTTTGTTCTGTGTTTTGGATGTTTTCTCACAATGTGACCAAGCATAAATGTATGTATCTGTTTCATTTAGTAACAAAAAATGGAATAATTAAAAGTTGTTTTTTTTGTTTTTTTTTTTAGATCATGTCTCACCACTTTCGTTGTCTTAAAAAATCCAGTAGATTATTGGACATAGGCCAGCCTATTTCAGTTGATCCCTATTTTGTTCATGATAAACCTCGTTTTAGTTTTTAGACTGTAGCTGTGTTCACAACTGCTCCCTATCACTGATATAGTGCACTCTATAGTGTGTTTGCCATTTTGTAATAATGTTTGAATTCTCAACGGTTAATTTCATCCACTATTTGGTGCACTTATACCCACAATGCACAGCGAATTTGAGTGTACATATGACGTGCCCTACATTTAGCTCCTTTTTAACTACCACTATGCAATGCCCCTGTGTATTTCCAGAGGAAGAAAATCGCAGCGTAGTCTCTGAAATCTTGTTTGTTATTTCCTGTATAGTTCACTATTTAAGTGAGTGAGTGATTGAGGGAACGGTTTCAAACACAGCTTGTAGGCCACTTCCCATCATGCCTATGGACTGAGTAGACTGCAAATGCAAATGTCACTTTTTATCAGTGTTGCTGCTTACTTCTGGGAACTATAGAGAGGCTCCACGATCCGCCATTGTTGTAAAAAAAAAAAGTCTGTTAGAGTGAACGAAGGTGACTAGACCACTGCTCATTATACAGCTTGCTTTTTTCTTACTAGCTCTGGGAGGCACCAAGTCTCATAGTGTTTTTTGTTTTGTTTTTTTAAAAGGTCTATGTCCCATGTGTTGGCAAATGCATGTTTATGTTGCAGCAATGGTTACTATTACTCCTCTACCCTCCATCATTCCACCTTCTCCATGATTTTTCAGCATTATACACATGGGCCAGTGAAGGTAACCTACACAGAACATCAGGATGTCAGATGGAGTCATTGAAAAGCTTAGACTTTAATCTGTCACTTTTTCAGATTAACTATTTTTTTAAACTATGTTCATATTATTCATACTGCATAATCACAGTATATTTACAGTGTCTGTACTGCATAATTTAAGTGTATTTTCTGTGGTCATACTGCATCACAGATTTTACTATGTGTTGCCTTTTCCTGTTACTCAGTTGGAATTTAATGGTCGAGAATCTTTGCACTTATCAAGACAAGACACTCAAGACAAAATCACCACAGAGTTTCTGTCATTTTATTGCTGGCATCAAAGTTTGGACACATTCTTTTTTGATCCACTCAATTTAAGCAACATTTTTAATGATTTTTTTTTTTACTTTTATTGCCTTTAATTGACAGGACAGTGTGAGCATGAAAGGGGGAGAGAGAGAGGGGGGTGACGTGCAGCAAAGAGCCAAGGACCGACTCGTACCCGCGGCCCCTGCCGCAAGGACACAGCCGCAAGGACATGGCGCGCCGCTCTATCCACTGAGCCACCAGGCGCCCCTTTAAGCAACATTTTAACAAGATATCAACTGACAAACAGTTAAACAACCTGCATAAATTCCTGTGTGAAACCTGATAAGTTTATGGTGAGCCTCGACACAAACAAAACAACAACAACGATAACTGCTGCAACTATTTTTCAAGAGAAGCTATAATGTACTGTATGTGTGTAATTTGCATACAGAGAAAACAGGGAAAGAAAAGACAATCAAAGTAAACAAGGCTGTCTTGCTCAATGCTGCCTTGCTCCACAATTTCACAGATGTGCTTTATCCCAACCAGCTAACAGAGAGATGTTCCTCATTTTGTAACACAACAAAATAACTAAATAAATTAAAGTTTAACTTTAAATGGAATCCACTATCCACTATAATGATGTGATTTTTCAGTCAGAGAATAAAATGAGTTGAGTAGAAATGTGATCTCTGGAAACAGACTGGTCCAGCAGCCAAGGTTTGGTTGATAGTACATTAGTCCCCATGAAGTGTGACCCCATTAAGGCATACTGTTTCTCTTTTGATGGAGCTAGACTAGCTGTCTGTTTTCAGTCTTGATGCGAAACCAGGCTGACACTTCCTAGAGCTCCTGGACATGAAGACATGAAACTAATAAGCATCTTGGAAATGACAAATGTCCCAAACTGTCAACAGATTCCTCAGAATGTCATATAGTCCATTTACACATCAGACAAACAAACTGCCTGCTAGTCTATTCTATTTCCAACAGCCTTACACAGAGTGGATGACTTCATGTTTGCTCTGGCCATAAATTTAAACAAATAGAACAAACAAACAGACAGAAAGGAAATATTGGTAATAGAAGCATGGATTACTGAAGAAAACAGGAATACATTAAGTGTTTGTTTCACAAGTTGAAGTCGTAAAAGGTAAAGTCTGTCTGTAAATTACTGAAAAGAAAAAGAGTTAAAAAGAAGTCATGAAATAATTTGCATTTACAATTTACTAACTGAAGTTAAAACATAAAGTCTCTAAAATTCTTCCAATGGCAAGAATACTCTACAATATTCCTGTGTTTCACAGTGGAAACATGATGACACTTAATGAACAATCATGTTTGGTTGTTAGTCTCTGCATCAATCACACATGACACTGATAGACACAGGGTTTACTGTGTGCTTCTGACCTGGATCTCCATTGTCTTTGCTATATAAAGTGTTCAAAATTTAATTCACTTATTTTATACCACCAAAATGATGTAACTTCCATTAGTGGTGTTCATGATGCATGACCAAGCTGTTTCTAAGTTTAGATATGCTGTATAACATTACTTTTACACTTGAAACAATAAAGTTGGCAATGGAGTGGATGTTTAGATTATAAAACCTATACTGAGGAATGTTTTATGCTTTCACTGAAGCATGCAATTATACTTATTAGGGTATTCATATGTCTCATTTGCTTTCATCATAAATGACTCTGACGTGTAAATATTATAGAAAATAACATTATTAAAGCCCTGCTTTCATTTCACTCCAAAAGTCAAAAGTGTTGGACAGATAGTGTTGATTGTGATGTAGTGGTGTTGGTCTGACACCGCTTGTGTCTCAGGCTGTGGACTGCTTGTGTCTCAGGCTGTGGACAGGGATGTGAGGGATTAGGATTAGAATTGGGTAACACATTCTCTGTGGTTTATGTCATGTGCCAGTGCAGTCACTTAGGAGCCCAAACATCATATGGAACCCCAGTCAGCCAGGAGGAAGTTTGCCTGAAACCACAGTGTCGGTGTGCAACATGGGGTTAGATGAGAGGGTTAGGGCCATCCACTCACCGGTCAATGGTCAAGGTTAGATTGAGGCGTCTCTATATTGAAACAGATTATATTTCCCTTCTTCACACATTCTGCCCATGCATCATGAGTAACATTTATTGTAGGACAGTTGCATCAGAATGCTTTACACATTATAGGTTTTGTCTCATTGTGTCTGAGTCCTTAAAGTATTTTCTTATGAAGGCACATCTGCAAGCAGTGGCCTTCTCAAAATACTGGCAAAGCAGCACAGCTGAGGAAGTTATGATTCCAATCACTGAAATACTGAACCATGGGCAACAAATGATGAAATATGATGCTGTTTTTAAGTCATCATTTGTTTCCTTTACTTTTTCTTTTAATTTCCCTTTTTTATATGATAATGTAAATCTGAATCATCATTTCACATAAAGTTTTTCCATGAATTCTGGTGTGCAGGTTATTCTGTCTTCCATAAGCCTTCTGATGAGATGGGTGACATTTGAGGCTGGCGCTATTTACTGAACACAGTGTTCAGGTTCAGTCCCGACCATCAGTCAGCTGCTCAGTTAGTCAACAGCTGTAGTGCTGCGAGAGCAGCAGGCTGGAGTTTGAAAGGAGCCCATCAACCTGCTAGTCTTTTTCTGAGAGCCACTGTTCCCACCCTGCTGGTAAGTGCTGGTGTTCTGGCGAGACAGCTTGGCCGCGCGACTCGCTGTCTCCTTGATCTGTAGTTCCAGGTGTTTCTGGATGGCCAGGCCCAGCTCCTCAGGGTCCACAGAGGCCCCATAAACCTCCCATGTCATCCCCTCTGCATCCCACTTCACCTCCTTCACTGGGGACTTGGGAGCCCCACCCGGTTTCTTGCCTCCATCACCATAAGTGTTCAGAGTCTGAGTGCAGGAGGTCTCACTCCTGCTCTCCTCTGCCAGGCAGATCTGGGGGAACACATGAGGCGTGACAATCTGTCCTGTCTGCACCCCAACATCCCTCAACTCTTTGTGGGTTGTCATAGTCCCGATGTCCCGAGTTATGGTTCCAACTGGACCAATGCAGCACTCCTCTCCACCAAAGTGTTTTGGGGAATTTGGCCCGGCCCCAGGAGGCAGCAAGTGGATCCAAGCGCAGTTCAGGTTGCAGCACTGAAGCAGGTGTTTGGCATCCAGGCCTGTCTCACTGACAGAGGAGATGAGGCGAGGCAGGGTGAGGTGGCTGGTCGCTGAAGGAGGTGCCACTGTACGCTGGAAGTCACAGTTTGGCTCTGTGCCTGCCGAGCGTGGCAGCAACTGTGAGGGGGCTGGGATGGGTTGGGGATGGCAGTATGCAGCAAAAGTGTCCTCAAAATTGACAATGTGGTTGTATGAGCCATAACAAAGTGCCTTGTCACATTTATTGGGAAGATGGCTCTTTTCTTCAACACCCTCCACTCTGGCTGCTGCCTCAGGGGATGACACACACATACACCTACCTTGAGGCTGCTGGACACCACTTTCTCCACTGTTGGCCCCGCGGCAAATAGTGGTAATAATGTTGCACTGCTGCAGCTGCATGGGCTGCTTGCAGGCTAACCTGGCTGAGTGGCTCTCAGCCTCTTGGACACTCTTATTTCCTCCAGGGTAAGTAAGTCCAAAAGTCTCACTGACTGGAGCCTGGGGGGCCATTCCCTGTTTAACTATAGGTAGAGTGTCTGAGTAGCTCCTGTGAACAGGTAGGGAGGCAGACTTCATGCTCTGCATTTTCCTACCAGCCCGAAGGCTGTCATTAACTGCATTCACAGTTTCATTGTGGTGATGTGAGGTTGTATACGTCTCAGCCAGAATACAGGGATTGCCTAAAGCCTTGGTGGGCACACATTGTTCAGATTGGCTTTGTTCCTGTTCACCAGGCTCTCCATGGACCCCCAGACTGCTGCAGTTAGTTTCCCTGGTAGGAGAAGTAGCTGGATGTTCTTTACAGATCTCCCTGACGTCCTCCTTCATCTCTCCCTGGTAGGTGTTATCTGGTGTTATTGCCAGTGTAGAACTGTTGGAGGCGTGGAAGAGGGACTGACCAGATTCCAAGGAAACAGCTTCCCCTAGTGGGTGCAGCTCAGACATAGGATGCCCAGCCTCTGCCACAGAAAACCTTTAAGAAGAATAAAAGATACGGATGTCTCACATGCACACCACAGAAAATCTCAGAGTCCTTGCACTCTTAATTTGCAATTTTGTATTAAGAGAGCAAGAATAACTTTTGATTACTGCATTGCCTCATTGGTTTAACAGATGGTTGTAAAATTTAAAATATTCTATCTGTATCTTAAAGCTCTTTTAAGCCAGCGCTTTTAAAATGTGACAAAAACTAATAACATGTCTGCTATCATATGGTGTGCCTGTAGTTTCTGCTACACAACCAGAAAAGGCATGGTTCAGTCTCAAACACATAGAACGAAATGCTACAATTCACTAGTCCTGCTTAGTTGTAATGAGGTATTATGAAATACTGATATAACATATGACATTAAACGCTTTTTATTTAACACTTGGAATGACTTTTTAAAATTTGGTGTTTATTTCTGTTTTTCTTTTTATGTGTTTTTCTTGTGTTCTCGTCTGCACTCCAGTACCCCTTTCCCACCAAAATGAGCATGTACACACAGATTTTTCAAACCCAGGTTTTTTGTGTGTTTGTCACGGACAGTCCGGAGAACAGGCAAACAGTAAAAAGCAGCATGGACAGAGGTCTTTATATGTCTCTTACTTTTTCAGTCTTTCTTTCAAACTTGGGTTGGTAATTGATCCTTTACTAAGTCCCACCCCTCACACAAGTTGTTGCTTTTTTTACATGTCGGAGCCGCCAACATGTAAAAAGTCACTGGATTTAAGTTTAATGAATTTAACAACGAAGCAAGAAATGCTATTATAAAAATTTCAATGAAGACTTTCGTTCCTCAAAATGTTTAGCTGTGTCTGCCATAGGGTGCTTATACTAAACTAAGCATGTGAAAAGTGAATCAGTTGATTTGTTGTTTGTTTGATGTATTTTTTTTATCCATGTGACAAGATGAAATTCTATACATTGTTGTTTTATCTAGAGTTGATTGTTGTGATATTCAAATTACGAAAAATTACTGCCCAAGAATTTAAAACAAGTTTAGAAAGTGGCAGCTAGACTCCTAAATAAGTGAACAAGGCTAAAAGCAGCCTGCCCATCTCACGCCTATCCTTTATTTGCTGCCCATCCAGGCATGACTTTGATTTGAAATCAAGGCTGATCTTCAATTTATTCTATATGTATTGTTCTGTATTTTCTGCACACACCATAACTGCATACTGTGATTAGTTTGCAACCATTTCCATCATTCAGTAACAGTGATAAATGTGTGCACACTACATAGTTAAGTCAAATTAAGATTAGGAATGAAGCTTGTATGGGAATTGAGATCCTGCTACTAATTAGTCTTTCTTGACAAAATCTTGCTTATGTCGTGGGTTATGTGGGACAGCAGAATTCGAAGCATGTTCTTTTCTGATAGTGTGTTTTCAGGGTAAGAACTGTCATAAACAATGAAACCAAAGCTGCCTTCTTTAAACCAAAACATTAAAGTACTACTGGGTCAGGCAACTTTTAAAGCTGCAACTCTTAACAGTTCATTTGCATGGCAAAATTTTGTTAGAATATTGACAATCCATTGTACAATATCTATAAACGCAAGACAGTAGATTGTGGTTCAACAAGTGGCTCAATTAAACTACATGTAAAAAAAAAACTCCCATACACCAAACCATTAATACAATTGGGAGGAAACCTGACAATAAAGAATGATTACACATGAAATGGTCATTTTCATGTACATGTTGCACTGTGCATAAATCAAATGATGAGCATACCCGTCATAACAGTTATAGGAAGAATTTTATTCCATATACCATTCAGGTGATGAACTTGTTGTATCAGGGGAACTACTATTTCGTAAGATGTGCTGTCTTTTACTTTATATTTATATGTATATAAATTTTCGCTCTGACTACCTGTTTGTGCTATTGTCTCTTGTATATTGTGCATTTGTGTGTTTTTAATGTTGTATTGTTTTATGTGTTGTATGTATCTTTGAACTAAGCCAAAGACAAATTTCCACTGAGGGGGACAATAAAGTATCTCTTTCTCTATCTACCTGCTCTACCAGGAGCCATGAAACCAATAGGCCTAACATGCAGAGTAACAATTTTATAATGACAGGAAAACCTTCCTAACTCAGATTGTGAGACACATTACTTCCATGGACAAAAAAAAAACAAAAACAAAAACAAAAACAAAAACGTGTTCAACCATCTCCATTCCAAGCACACACATCAGCCTTTGCTTCACTGACTGTTTCCTTCAACTCATTGGTTGAAACTGCTGGGTTTAAATCCAATTTAAAGGGCTACTTCAACATTTTGATAAATACTCTATATCAATCTTGATGTAGTTAGTGTAAAGACTGGAAAAAGGTGAAACAGGCAGCCTGGCTCTGTCCAAGGTTCAGCAATACACCTACCACCACAAGTTAACATGTTGTGTTTTATTTATCTACTCTGTGCATAAACAGAAATGTAAAAAACACTAGTTTAGTGTTATATGGTTACATGTTGGAACTGCTTTTTAATAAACAAGAGTTTATTCCTCTGTCTAGCACTTATGTGCAGCATTGCTAACTAAAGAGTGGGATGTCAAAGCAGAGGTTTTCTTCTCTGAACAGGCATTATAATAGCAAACTTAGAAACTTCATTGTGATGACAAAACTGAAGTAACTTTCCCTAAAACCACCGGTTATCTATTGTATATTTCTATTTAATGACAGATTAAACAAATGAGAATCAACATGTCCATGAGTGTATGGGGCGCCAATTTCAAAGTTTTCCACTCTTAAAGAAACAGCAACCTCTCTCCACATTTAGCTCTAAAACATGATTAAAAAGAGGTGTGAATTTTTCAGTCACTTTTTAATCACATTGAGAGCAATATTTGCAAACTTTGTCAGATTTATTCTTTTGTGATAAAATATGTTCAAAATAATGTCACTGTAAGCTAAAAATGTTTAAAATTAAACCTAAATGTTAGATGGTATATCTAAATGTTTTATTGCCCTAAATCTTTTAAATCAAGTTGTTCCAATTCAGATTCAAATCTATGAGACTCTTCATGCAGGACATTCTTTTGTGATAACAGATAACAGATTTCTCACAAAAGAATAAATCTGACAAAATTCGCAAATATTGCTCTAAATTTGATTAAAAAGTGACTTTGAAAAATTCACACATATTTTTAATCATGTTTTAGAGCTAAATGTGGAGAAATGTTGCTGTTTCTTTTAGAGTGCAGAACTTTACAATTGGTGCCCCATATTAGTGAAGGTGTATTTTTGAACATAGCGCCAAGCCAGGTTAGTTGTTTCCCTTGCAACCAGTCTTTGTGCTAAGCTGGACTGACTCAAGCCCTGTTCTTAACACACACACAGTTGATGCTGTTCTTCTCGTGTCTCTGTCAGAGAGAGGGTAAATAAGTGTACTTCCAAGAAGTTGCAGTTTGATTGTGAAGGCTGACATCACCATATGAAAATGTGTGCTTGTGGTAAAGCATCATGAAGCAAGTCACAGGATCCAAACTGCAACAAGTCAGTGCTTGCTAACAGTGCCAAGTCTGAAGGTGTGCAAAAGTCCTGCATGAAGAGTCTCATAGATTTGAATTTGAATTTGAACAACATGATTTAAAAGATTTAGGGCAATCAGGATTGAAACTTCTAGATACTTTCTCAGAAGGGAGCATACTAGATTCAACTTCAGAACCTGATATGAAATTTTCTAATTTTGAATACAAATTTTGATTTTTTTTTTTAATGGCACACATACAGTGTAGGCTATTGTAATATACAGGGGACATTTCCAGATACTGACTCATTAAAGGTAACAACATGCAGCATCTCTGGGTGCTAAAATGAGCTCAGGAGGTGGGCTGAACCCACCTGAAACACAACCAAAGACTCAACTCTCTGCACCATAGACAGATCAGATCCATATGCTCGCACAAACACATGCAGTAAGAAGGCATACATGTCCACATGTCAGATCAGTGTAGCTTATTCCCAGGGTGAAAGGAGGACTGAAACATTTTCATCCACCAGCTTACCTTCCACAGTGAAATACTTCCTGCAGAGCCTCTGTCTCCAGCCTCTTTCCTTTCCCTTTCGGATATGTCAGGTGATGGTTCCTTAGAGAGCCTTCATCCTCCTCCTTTCCCTCCTCACATCTACAGGTGACCTCTCCCTCTCTCTCTCTATCTTCAGCTACACTCCATTCACTGAGCATCCTTCTCTTTTCTCTTTCCTTTGTCTCAGCAGCCCCTGGCTGTGAACAAGATGGAGGAGACCTTTAGATAATCCTCTCCTACATCTGATTACAAATGTGAGGATGCAATCGCAATCTTCAAATCCCTGTTCTGTAAGAGAGCGTCGAGCTGGTTCACTGTTGGCTTATCCAGCTGTAGTGATAGATGAATATAGGGGGGTGGGGGAATGGTAATGAGAGGAGGCAGCCAGCGTCACTGTCCCTCCACAGAGGGAGAGCGGAGCAGGGCTGATGTATGAATGAGTGTGTGCACTCAAGAGCATGTAAAGAAAACAGCCTGTTTCTCTTCTTTTTCTGCATTCTTGTTGTCATCATCACTCATGCACACACTCAGACAACATAGAGACCGCTTTAGTTTTACAATATCCGTCACTCTCACATTCAACTTCCCTGCCACCCTCCCACCACAACAACCCACTCTCCATCACTATCCCTGTTGCTATGGAAACTGCAATACTCAATGGTGCTATGCAGGATTTTTTCAGCTGGCGACAAGACAACAGATCGCCAAAACAAATCAACTGGGAACAACTTATGTTTTTGGTTGACTCAGCCACAGCCAACATCAACTCATTGCTTTTCATTTCCATGTAAGTCCCAAAACATGGAGGTCACAAATAACCGTAATGATGACATGCTAGCAGATGGCTAGCGCAAGCACAACAGCAAAAAACATTGACGTAGTTTCTGTGACATCACCCACAGGTTTGTTATGGGCTGTTCTGTTTACCATCAGCTGCTTTATTGGAACAGAAAAAAATCTCTATTTGGTGGGAGGAAGCTGAGCTGGGATCAAACAGTGGTACTGTACCTATAGTGCAAATATGCCCACAAACATACTTGTTTTTACTGATACTGATACTGTGCCCCTCGCTCACCCTGATTGTGGTCTGGTTGCGGCGATGCTGTGATCTTGCCTTTGGACAACTCCCTTTCAATACATATACATGAGACTGTTATCATCTCTCTCAACATCATCATAGAGTGCAATTACTGATTTTACACCTACCATTATTGTAATATGACATGCATCTGTTTCTATTATTCTCCCCCCCCCCCTCTCTTTCTCTTTCCTTTTTTGCCATGATTGTATTTCATTTGCTATTTACGACATCTATTGCTCGTCTGTCCATCCTGGAAGAGGGATCCCTCATTATCCTCTACCGCTCTTCCTGAGGTTTCTTCCTTTTTTTTTTTTTTTCCCTGTTACAGGGGTTCTTTTTGGGGAGTTTTTCCTTGGGTGATGTGAGGGTCTAAGGGCAGAGGGATGTCGTACATTGTAAAGCCTTCTGAGGCAAACCATGTTTTGTGATAATGGGCTCTATAAATAAAACTGACTTGATTTGACTTGACTTCTTTCAATCTAGTTGCTAAGAGTTTGGTGAGAATTTTTCATCCACATTTATTAGAGATATAGGATATGGTAATTAGCACACTGCTGTGGATCCCTTCCCTTTTTATGCAGTAGCATAATAACCTGCCTCATGCTATCAGGTAGCCTACCTCTTTATAATGCATCTTGATATACGACCAGTAATTTAAGGGCAAGATCCTCTATAAATTTCTGATAAAAATCGACTGAGAACCCATCATTTCCAGGGCCTTTCCTATCCTGAGGTCTCTGATTGTTTTTTTGATTTCTTCTATGGAGAGTGCTCTCCCATCCTGTGTTAAAGCAGGGATTTCAATTGAGAAAAAAAAAGTTTCTAATTTATTTTTATCTATCCGACCCTGAGATGTGTATAATTCTTGATAAAACGCCCTAAATGTGGCATTTATGTCTCTTTTGTTTGTGATAAGGTTATTATCTTTATCAAATAATGATGGAATAATGTTTTGAGATTGCTCAGTAAACAGCTCCATGTTGACATGATTGTGTTTTTAAGTTGTTTCAGCTCATACAGACTGTGGATCTGTGATGTCATGAAACAGCTGATTCCCCAAGTAGCGGCCAATGTGGCACCTCACTTTAAAAGTTGTCGCTGCAAAGAATTGTGGGGCAAATTGTCTCCTTTCCTTCTGGTGGTCTGGTGTATCCATGGATCTAGGGTGTATCCTCTGCTAGAGGAGATTACAAGGGAAGCATTGACGCACCTTTCCTTAATGTTAGGAGAATTCGAACAGCTCCTATCATGGCAGCCGCTTAGGTACTTCTGGTTCATCTCACTCAGTTAGGAACCTTCCTCAGCAAAAAGAGGTATTCGACTGCAGCCCTGGCCCTGGTAGGGAGCAGACTTTTTGGCACGTACAAGTTGCTATGGTTACTTCGAGAGAACTCGCGTAAACCACGTTGATTGAATGGAGCTCTCAGTAAAATAAGTGAGACCAGAGCCCTTTAAGAGAGAGTCGCGTCATCTCCGTTTGCTCCACTGGACTGTTTTTTCACAACAATGGCGGAACGTGGAGCATCTCAATAGTTCCCGGAAGTAGCATTAGTTGCTAGCGGCGTAATGGAGCTGCAGCAGGGAAAACCGTTTGTGATGGGCTTTAACAGGATAAGATGTCTAAAGAATCGTTTTTGATATTACTTGCTAAATTAACATGTGCATTAAAGCATGATATTGGATTGGCCGCTGTACTTTTTATGTCTAATTAAATGTCCTGTTCTTTAATGATTTCATCTAAGATTGGGGAGTTAAAGTAGAGAAAAGGCATGTGTGATTGATTTTACAGCTCAGAGTGAGAGCTTTGGTAAGATAACGTGGTGCTTGATAGCAGACTGCTATTTTGTGATATATTAGTATTGATATGGATCAAGAGTGCATATTTGAGACTTATAAATAATGCAAAAGCATTACTGTAAACAGAAACGTAATTTAAGGGTGAATGTTTTTAGCTTTGTGATTCTGTTGACTCCATTTGTCTTTATTATGTTTCAGCTCAACTGATTTTCCATAGATGACAAAGGGAGGGAAGCTGAAAGACCTGAATGTGATTTAAACACAGATTAAGTCATTTAGAAAAATTAAACATACTAGGCTTAATGGGGAATTATTCTAAACAATGACATTGTATACTGTATTATATTATTTTTTATTATGTTGTTTTAAATGTAATCTTGTTACTGTATATTGGTAACTTACAATAGGAGCACTGGGTGCTGGAGGAACCATTTCGAAGCGCGTTATAAAAATGCAGAAGGCTCTAGTTTAATGCAGTTTATTAATGTGTAAATCCCGTAGAGGGCAATATTACACAGCCTAATGACTGGCTCTCCTCTGGAGCACAGATCTGACTAATTCATGCATTCACATGCAGTGGTTTACGCTTGATTAAAATCACTCTCTTATATTAACAGTAGTGTGACGACATAGAACCATGAAGAAGCCTAGATCTTTTTAAACAAAGGAAAAGTTTGGAAACAGGGATGGGCAGGCTGACAAAGGATCAAAGTCTGATAAATGATAAAAAAAAAAAATCAATATTTGTAGGTCTTTCATATGAAACACTGTAGACAAATGCTGAGGTTATCACAGCATAAGCTAATTTCCAAGCTGGAAATTCACTATGATAAGAACAAACTTACACAACTAACAAATAAATCAAGTTGGGGAACAAACACGCCTCATCTCCCAAAGCGGTTTACCACCCAGGCCTATAAAGGTATGTCTGACCGTCTCCTGTCCTTTTCTCCCTCTTTCAGCAAAAGGGCTACACAGGGATTCAATGGAGCCTGGAGACTCCCTGCACTGCAGACAGCACCCTCATCCTGAGTATCAGCTCCCTGTCTTCTGCAAGCCTTTCCCTGTTCCTTATTTTTATTAAACCATATACAAGGCTTCCCAATGGTGTGCTCTTTGTTTGGGTGAAATGTTCTAATGCAGTTTTTTGAAATAATAACGTCACATATTTTTTGTAGCTGTAATCTGTGGTGAGTGTAAGACTACTTCTGCTGGCATTACTGGTATTACCCAGAGGCCCATAACAACATTTTCTTCCTCTGCCAGTCACTGTGCCTTTCTCTTCACACCTGGATCATCCCTGTGCAACACAGCAAAGCATGGTGGAGACTATCTGAGAGGACACCACAAAAGAAGGACATATACCAACTGCTTGATGTGCTATTTATGTTTGAGTTTATTAGATATTAATGAAATTAATTAATTGCAGTAAGTCAGTCTAAAGACAAAGATAAATAAAATACACGTTTATATGTATAAGCAATAAACAGCAACCTGCTCCTTTACCATGGTAAGGTAAGTCTAAAATGACAGCATAACCATATATGTCATATCCATATCACTCATCACATTTATGCTATGTAATTATAATCATTACTATACATATACAGTATGTATATGTGTGTGTATAGATTTGATAGATTTTGTATTTTAAAATATATTTTATTTTTAGTAATTTAATCATATTTTACCCTTATTTAGCACTCAGTCTATTCTTTTCTATTGCCTCTGATTCTTGAGCTGCTGAAATGTGTGAATCTCTCAAGTGTGACATTAATCAGTCTAATCTAACCCTGGCATTAATCTTAATCTTCAAATATAAGCATGTTTTACTTTTAAAAACAATATAATAATGAAAGTACATACGATGTGCTTCATATATATTGTAGATCAATGCGGTTATTGACTGCTATTTAGCGAAAATAAAGAGTTTTTTCTTTCTTTATAATGTATTCAAAGGGCCTGCCAGATTCTTCCAGGAACTATTCGAAGCCTTCATGCGTCTCGTGACACCCGAGCATTTTGAACTTCCATTGTCAGTACTCTGTTCTAGTGCACTAAGCGAGAATTATTGATTTAAACCAGACTTAAGGCTGAGTGAGCTTCATGGAATACCCCCCTGGAGAAGTTTTACCAGGTTGTAATCTGTAATCCTTACCGCTTGATGCCACTAAATCCCCCAAATCTGACACACTGGACTTTTGATGTGTACAACATTTGGCACTGAGGATTATCTTTGAAACATTATTCATGACCCCAGTGGAGATTAAAGTCGTGTGGTACAGCCAGTATGTGTTTGTTTATGTGGGGATATAAAGACTTGATTTTATTGTCTCTGTGAGGCAAGAGATAGCGTGTCTGTGTGTATGTTTGTCTGTGTATGTGGGTGGAGGATGGTTGACAGCTGTGGCCATGATTAAGGCTAAGATTTTCTTGGAGCAGCTGTGTGTTTCTGTACAACATTATTTGCTTGCAACCAATCAAGCTCACAGTGTATAAGAATGGAGAGACCATCACTCGGCTCTCCCTTTTGACGCAAAATACCTCATTGAATTCTCTACTCAGTATGTCTATAGTGTAAAAACACAGGAACTACAAAACTTATCAGAAAACACCTCATGACTGACTTGTAAGACGCACAGTCTCACAAACCACCCACACATTCACATTTGACAGGTGAAGATTGTCCATAAGAGTGAGCTATTTAGTCACTGCAGGATGGCTTTTCTGCACGCCAACCTGAGCGCCAGCTAGGGAGGAGAGGACCAGCAGCTCTGTAAACCTGCAGATGAAGACATGTTCAAGTTGTTTTCTTTAACCAAAGTCAGTCACTTGTCCTGCAGTTTTAACCTGCAGCAATCAGACAACTGATGATGTTTCTGTTTTATAGCTGCGGCTTTGTGTGTGTGTGTTTTAGGTGAAAACAGAAGGGACTGGGATTAACATGCAATACCACTTTGTTTTATTAGTGCTCTTCCTGCTGACAGCCTTCTTATAAAAGATGAAACAAACCTGTGTGGTTTGATGAGCCTGTTGGATCATGATTAAATATTTCTTTTGTCACACACATAACATGTGGGTGAGTGAGGTAAGAAAAATGCATCAGCCATCATTTCCAACCTCTCTGTCTTTATTAGAGATGATACAGTGTTGGGCTTTTTGACATTTATACAAATCAAACAGAAATCAATAAGACAGCAGCTTCTGATTTGTCTCCTTACTGGCTCCGATGTCTCTTCTCTTCTCCCGTGACATACGTGGGTTACTGTCCTCGAATGGAGACAAGTGTGTGTGTATGCGGTGATGTGTGTTAAGCATTCATTGTGTGTGTTTTTCAGAAGATATTTGATACATGATGGGCTTTCCCCCCCCCTTTTCTCTGTCTGAGGTGCTTCTCTCCCTCTCACAGTGTAACACATAGCCACAGTACGTTTTAAATGGCTCTGGTCCAGGACTGCGCCTCATCATCACATCATGTCAGATAACCTATTGTCTGATTGATGCCAAAATCAACAATAAGAACATTTCAGACCACATGATAAAGTTATCACTTTCCAAGTGGTTAAGTTCAATCTATACGATATATGTCCAAGTAAATTGACTAGTCATGACTAGTCCTGTGTCTCTGAAAACAGTCGTATGAATTCTTCTGTGGCTCTGGAGAGAGGAGCTTTGTATAGCCGGAGACAATAATCCTGATGATGTTACTAGTTATCTCATCTTGAAGACTACAAATAGAAAGTCTGAGTCACAAACTAGAAGTGAAAACATGAAAACATGAAGTGAAAATTGAAACATGGGCTTATTTACCAGAATATCTTGAGCCTCAACCTTTTCTTTTTTAAAAAAAAAACAAAAAACTGTCCCTTGCAAGTTCCCCAACTTTACAGAAGAGCAATACTTAATCACTGGAATACCCCATAAAGGCAAAGTGTGTCTCTATGATAAATTTAATGAGAAAGCTGTCATTAAATAATAATAATGAACCTGATCAACACACAAGTCATGAGGCAGTCGGCCACACTAATACACTAATAGTTGTACCCATTTCAACCTTGTTTCTGACTTGTCTCGTAAGCTTAGTTTGTGTAATGATACTTAATACTAGATGGAAGAGAGCCGGTGTCGGGGTGAGACTAACCTGACCTGGACCAAGAGCTTTTCTTCTACCAAACCATCTTCTGTCTAATATCCACTGGCAGGAGAGAAAAGTGGATGAGATGCAGCAGACCACAAGAGGGTCCCCACCGGCGGCATATGCCAACAAGATAGTCAGACTGGAGGGGAGAAATGAAACTGAAAGTGCCAGACGACAAGAGGGAGAAGATCAGGGTGAGGCTGGCCTGACTTGGACTGGGAGCTGTTGCTCTGCCAAGCCTTCTTCTGTCTAATGTCTGATGCAGGATAGTGAGGTGGATGAGATGTGATTTTGGCTAACTTAGCAGCGGGGTATCTCAGACTGCTCTGCACACATCTTCACAGAGTCATGATTAACCCTTAACATCCCAAATCAAGCTGTTGCACCAGATGGACTGACATTGTTTCAGGGCCATAAGGACTCTGATGAAAGCTCAAAAAATGCACTGCAGGAATTGAATGATTCCATCAGCAGCAACATCACCAGGCAACCAGATGGAATCTTTATAGTAGCTGCTGATTTTAATCAACTCAACTTTCACTGATAGATGTAGCAGGATCAAGGATCAATGGAATTTTGTTTTTCAAACTTTGTTTAAAAAATGACCAATAAATCTACCTTACCTTACTACAGTACCCATGACCCTCAGCAGCTGTTGCAAGGAGAAAGCCTCCAACTGGAGCACAAAGCAACTGTTTTACCTCCACACTCGATACCCCAAATAACCAATCTCTAACACTTTGAAAATAAATTATATTACATTATAAAGAACTGAAACCCAAACTTTCATGTTCTGGTCCAATAGTACAAAAATGTAATTTAAGGTCACATTGCTCAAGGATATCTCAGAGAGATATGAGTTATCAACACCATCATCTTGCCCGTCTTGGTTACGGGATACAATATCTTCATTACTTCAGTCACTTGAAACTCCTTATATCCTACCATTAGAATTTATCCCATCTCTTCTCTAAATAGTTGGCTAATATTATCAAACCTAATAATCACTCACTGACCCGTCAGAGCAGACTGGGCTTTTCTGGGAAAGCGGCTTAAAGAGTACTGGAGCCTTTCAGACAAAGGATGGATCCAGGTAAATTCAGGCAGACAATTTGAGGAAAACAGTTTGTTTTTTGAACATTAAGGCATGATCTAATAGAAATCCAACATACAAGTATGAACCTAAAAACGAGCATCATATGGGAACTTTAAAAACAATATTGTATAACATGACAAATCCTGCCTCTGATCTATTCTTTGTAGATTTTTATTTAATTATTTTAATTCTTATTATCTATTATTTTATTTTATTCATATGTGATGTTTTTTCATAAGTGTGTCTAAGTATACATTTGAATATTGGGCTATATGAATACATGTATTGGCTCTGGGTCTAAAAATGCAAGCCATACCCAGTAGCACTACAAAGTGTGCTGAGCTAGCTAACATGAGGTTTACCTAGGATTTGGTAAGGGATGTTTGGGCATAAGCCTTCAATAAAACATTCTCTGTGATGCTCTTTTCTCTCTTCCTATATAATGCAGTAAAATCTAGTTCTACAACACAACCTACGCTCAGCAGCATGCTCCATGTTTCCCTCCATTTTTCAAAACATGGATGGTGTCCATGGTAACTATGCTACATGGGTTAAAAGTCAGTATGTAAGTGACCCTAAATGAAAACTGGTGGGAGTCCATAACCCATGTAAGGAACAATCTGTCATTCTTCTATAACAATTTGGACCTTAATGAATACACAAAGTGTAATTAAGATGCTCAGTGAGAGGCAGAACCTGGACCACACCTGGGCTTTTGTCTTGGACCAAATCTAAACTGATCCCATATTTACAATGACCTGTCATCATAATAGCTAAATCCACTGTAAAATATCTGTAACGACAGTTAACAGATTGGATAACTGTGAGGATAAGAGGGAATGTAGCACCCCGACTGTTGGCTGAAACTGCAGGTAGATGTGTGTGCAAAAGATAAACCTGGAGCAGGATATGGCCTGTCTGTCTGCTTCATGCTGACGGCCAGTTTGTATCCCACCTGCCCCTCAAACCTAACATATACACCTGCTGTTGAAAACGCTTCACAATCATTCTTGTGGAAAGATGAGATGTGTATGTCTGTCCGTCCTGGAAGAGGAATCCCTCCTCAGTTGCTCTTCATGTGATTTCTAGCATTTTTTCCCCATTAAAGGGTTTTCTGGGAGAGTTTTTCTTTATCTGATGTGAGGGACTAATGACAGAGGGATGTCGTATGCTGTAAAGCCCTCTGAGGCAATTTGAGATTTGGGCTTTATAAATAAAATTAAATTGAGTTTTTGTTTGTGCATGTTTGTCCTACATCCTCCTTTCATTTAAGGTTGTTTGACCTGTTCTTTATGCCCCAAACCTGCTGGTCACCCAGCCCCCTGGATCCACAGCAAACTTATGTGTTACAGTGTCCAACATGCACTGACTGAGGCTGAGGGCTGCCCAGTTCTCGTGGGACGATGGCAACCATTCAGGAGTAGGATGGAGAGTCCCCTGGGATCCTTCTCCAACAGTGACTAACACCGGAGGAGAGATCACATGTTGTACGGTCTTCTTTTCTATGGAACAGGAACATCAGCTAAAACCTTGTAGCTAGCGTGTGTTACTGTTGATTCCAGATCAGGTAGTCTCTAATCCAGAGCCAAGAGTTGGCTCATCCACAGATTCCAGTCGTGGCCTTTCTGTGGAGTGTGTGTGTGTGTGTGTGTGTGTGTGTGTGTGTGTGTGTGTGTGTGTGTGTGTGTGTTTGTGGCTTCAGCTCCAGCTTGTGCTCTGGAGTTCGTGGCGAAGCCAGGACGGCAGCGGTTGGCCCAACCGATTCAGCAGACGCAGCAGCTCCATGCTGTGCTCGCGGTAGTACTCTGTCAGAAAGGCACGTGACTACACACACACACGCAGACACAGACAGACAGACACACACACGCGCGCACACACACACACACACACACACACACACACACACACACACACACACACACACACAGCACATGTTCCTATTAAATATGCCTTTCAACCTTTCTTTTTATGCCCTCTCATCTCTTTTGAAGAAAATCAAAAATTCAAATAAATAATAAGCAATTAGTACAGATACATTAACTGTTTGACTAAGATGAATATTTATCTGTAAATCCACACAGCACCATAGCCTAGAATTATTTACCGTTTTTAATGACTAACAAAGGCTGAAAGAGTGTCATTTAGGACGACAAAACAGTCTTAAAAAGTAAGGGGGGGGGGGGGCTCCACAATGCCAGAGCAAACTATTACTCTTCATTAATACAAAAAAATATGAACAATCTCAGATTTCTTTTTCAGCACTGTAGCTAGGCTGACGCTCTTTAGACAAGGTTCAGCTCAGGTTAGCTCTCTAACATAGGAACCTTAGATACAGCTGTAAGGTCTGAAATTTAGATTGTTTTTCTCCCATCGAACTTCACCCACTAACTTTTCCTCATCCAAACCCTCAATCTATCTCTTATGAGGCGTTTTCACCGGCAGGTCGGTGTGGTTCAGTTCAGTCCGGTGTGCATTTTTTTTTTGCATTTCCACTGTTTCACCTTCGGAACTGTCCCCATTTTTCATCATCCCTCTGCTTGGGGCACACTGATCTGGTACTAAAAGGTGGAGCGAGAAACGCTGCAGTTCGTTGATTGGTCAGTAGAGAACACACCATGTTCAGGGCCCACAGGCTGTTGAGCGATGCATAATTTCGAGGCGTTCCATAGTAGCAAACTCCTCTCTGGCAATTGCAAGCTTAGAGGAATCGAGGCATAGGACACCTACGTAGACTGGGGTACCAACAGTGGTAATGTGGTGCTCCACTGGCCACTGATGATGAGAACATAGGTGTGGTGACTGCAGGGAACTCATTGAGGAGGCGTTGATACAAATCTCAAGCCACGAGCATGTTTGCGTCTCCGCATCACTCGACATGCATGGGTACATAGATCTATCAATATCAATCGATATCAATCAGCAGTCGGTGACGTCCACCAGCAGCCTGAAAGCACACAAGAAGTCGAGGGAAGGGGAAATGCCACCGCATAATGAAGTCCCAGCCAAAACGCCGTCCGCCGAAACACACCACCATACGTACCTATGGCACCACCTGGTGCCATAGGTACGTATGGCCATACCATTGATGGCGTCCATTGGGAGGCTGTGTCCGTCGACCATGGTGTCTATGGCTAATGCATGCAGGATGCTATGCTGCCTGCCCAAATCAAACTACAGCCGCCAGCCAGATAAGGTGTCCTTGATGAACACCAGCTTACTGTCACGGCCAGCACTCACACCTGCTATTAAGTGCCGGCCTTGGTGTTTCCCTGGGCACTGAAACTGCATGGCAGGCGACTCTACTTGGCCTTGAACCCAAATCTGTAGCGGTAATAACACAGCTCGCTATCATGTTGGTGGCAGGCCGTTACCGCGGCAGCGGTCCCTGCCTCGTCCTCCAGAGTCAGGGGCAATGTGTGGGTGAGGAGCACCACGTGGAGGAACTACTGCCAGTTTGTGAGGAAAACCCTGTCCGCTTCAGTGGCCAGTGCACAGTAGTCCTTGGCGGAGGAGAGAGGGAAGCTAGCTAATGCGGTGCGCGCAGGGAGCTACCGTAGGATAACATGGGTGAAAAAGGAAGATGGGTCCGCCAAGCCTAAAACAGCCAACATCCACTCCAACAATTCAGAGGGCTTACCATCGCCATATTGATTATAGACTCTGAGTCTGCTTTCTCCAACTATGACAAAAGTTTCAAAAGGAATGTTTTGAGCGCGTTGTACTTGCTGTTAGCCGGTAGAGCCTCCAGCAGTCCCATCGCCTCCTTTACTCTCACTTCGAAACATCAACAACACATGCCAAGACAAGCTCTGGATCATCTGCCGGTAAAAGCTAAAACCGCGCTATCAGCAACACTTCCCCAAACTCATTTCTCAGAATCCCCTTCTGTCAACTCTGAACTGTCCTTCGTAAAGGAGCAAGTGTCTCAGGTGAATGTCTTTGTAATGTGGGTCACCACACTTTCCTCTTTGATTAAGCTTAGGGCTGGCTCAGGCTTGCCTTGGACATTATCCAAGAAAAGGGGGATGTCATCATATGCTGTAAAGCCATCTGATCTGAGGCAAATTGTGAGTTGTGATATTGGACTTTAAAAATAAAAAAGCAGGAATATGTCACCTAGTGCCACGGTGTGATTTGTTTTTTTTAAAAATAATGGAACTCTGTGGAACACAGAAAGAAGATAAGGCTGGGATAAAGACAAACAGTTGATAGTCAATACATTCATTATTGGTTTGGGTCTGAATATGGAATTTTGAAGTATCCTTTAACCTTTCTAAACAGGCAGGAGCAGCCCAGCTCTGGGGTTTACACAGAGTGCTCCAAACCCTCAGACCCCTTGAACTACCCTTCATGTGCTGTTAATCTAGACTTGGATTACTTTCTTAAAAAAAAACTGAGTGCTGCTGACAAGTATATTTGATCATCTGACTGCTTAAGTTTCATGTTCTTAAGACTTCTTTTCAGTGACATCATTGTATTCCAAAATCTTAGCCATTCACTTGGTGAGTACTTTGTCATCATTGCTGATGAAATAATAAAAAAAAAGACAGAAGCTTCAGTAAAAAAGTTCAGTAAAATTATCCATTAAAATTTACTGCTTGCACCTGGAGTCTATGAGTGTGGTGAGGTGATGATGATGTGAAATGTAGATATACCTCAGGACTCATCTCTGGGTACTTCCTTCCCTTACTCTTCCCCAGACATTTAGCTCGACCTCCTTCCACTCTGTGACACCAGAAACCTTTGCTGTCATCAAACCTGCAGACACACAGTATGTTTAATTAACACCTTTCACTCATAGTATATGGAAACAGTGCTGGATTATTTTTTGCTCTCAAACAAAATACTGAACTTCCTTGAAGGATACAAGTTCACAAGATGAACATTGTGTATATGTGTGGTTGTGTGTGTGAGTGTGTTACAAACATCAGAGCCTGGGTGTAATTGAAGATGGGAGTGACACCGAGGAATCTCTGAATTCCCTCCATCACCAGCGCTGGGTTAGACCGCAACAGGGCGCCGTCCACAATGTGCAACTACAAAACACACAGAGAGTCAGTGACATTAATGGCACAACTCCACAGAGGTAGACAATATTTTGATGAGGAGAGAAACAGATGCCTCCACACTTCCACAGAAGCCAAGAAGTATCCTGTCATTTCAAATCTTCTTTTGGAGCTGTAAGAATCAAACTGGTCCTCCTCAGATGAATACTTATCCAACAGGAAGCAACAGCTGATCACTGCTATCATAATAGCCTGCATTTATGTTACAACCACAGCCAAAGATAAATTGATAGATTTGTCTGATATCAGACAAAACTGTCAACTTGTTACACTCGATTTTCATCTTCTATCTGAACAAATGTCTGTGGGGTAGGGGGACACCAGACACCCACATATCCATCTGAAATTACAATGCTGGGCGATACTAGGACGTGGTGATTAAAAACAACCTTGATAACAACAACTATCTTGTCTACAGCACCCACCATTATTGTTATGATTAGGGCTCAAGCCCAATAGGGGGAGATCCCTATTGAGTCTGCGCTGGTTTATTGGGGTTCAAGCCACTTACACTCTAAGTCTCATTGAGCATAATTTGGCACAGCTATGCTGCTCAATACGCTCTATAAAAGCCTCTTGGACCTTTTAAGTCTGCCATGATGGAATTTTTGCTGAGTAGAGAATAACTGAAATAAATTTGCTTCTCTTAATTTTGACTGTATCAATTAATTTACTAATTTACTTGTGGTTTTATGTCTTTTAGTATGAAATGATACATTTCTACAATAAATGACCGATATCTATCATCAAATCACAAAGGGTGGTGCTTAGCAGTAAATTGGCCATATTGGCCATAACTCAATAACAATTTGCCCATTCATTATAAACCTTGGACAATAACTTCACTACATGTTAAGGAATAAAGGCCTTTGGACCTTACCATACCTTACCCATGGGAGGTGCTACAAATGCCACAAACGTGTATTTAAAAACCCAGGGGACAGAATTTTACCAAATTTGGTACACATGCTCTTGAGGCAAGTCTTAACCAAGATCTTCAGTGCCATAAAGATTGGTGCATGCGGGAATGCATGGCCTAGTAAGCATTTTACACTATATTGTGCCTTTGATCAAAATTACATTGACCTGGAATAGGCTAGAGACAATGAACTTGGCACCGTAACTGAAAATGTCCTAATGCATCACATCAAATTTGATAACAATCTACCTGTGAGAAATGAGGAAGAGGCAAATTCAGCTGCCTTGATGAGGTGGGCATGGCTGGTACCAAGGAGCAGGAAAACCAGGGGGAAGGGAAAATTACTGACTGAGAACTGGGTCACTGAGCATGCCAAATAAAACAGGTGACCAGGAATGTAGAAACGTAACATCTAGGGCTGTCAATCCATTAAAATATTTAATTGCAATTAATTGCATGGTTGTCCATAGCTAAATTGTGATTAATCGCAAATTAATCACCCATTTTTAATCTGTTCTAAATGTACCTAAAGGGTTGTTTTACAAGTTATTTTGTATCTTATCGATGCACTATCAGTGGTGCTGACTCATGCTGACTTTATGTTTAGTGTCCCACTGTCTGGCCACCTGCAGAAAGTGCAGGTCCGCTGCAAACTATCCAGCGTGGTCTGCCTATGGCGGGGGGGACTTTCTACATCAGCTGTGTGCTTGGCCAGCAAGTAGTATTGGAGACTAGCCTTACTCTGGTGGTCACTCACTTCACATCGACAGTAAATGCAATTAACTTTGGAGTTGCTGAGAAAACCATCTGGCTGGACTTTACAGCAGAACTTGTCATTCAAAAAGCCCCTTTAATTATTCATTTCTGTGCATGGAGGTTTGCTTCTGTGCATACATTAATCATGCATCAAAAAAATTAACACATTATTAACATGTTAACTTTGGCAGCCCTAGTAACAACACATCAAATCAGAGTTTCATACTGGGGTCAAGACAGATAAGATATTAAAAAAAGTGTATCACTCCCAAATTGTATATTTCATTTGTTTTCTGAATTACCATCAGAACATCAGATGTGTAAACTGAAGGTCATAACAACAAAAGGACAACAAACAACTTCATTAGAAAGATTTTTCTTTTCTTAATCTGTTATTTTCCCCATTAACCTTTAATATGAATAAAATGTGAGTCAGAGTGTGTCTATGACCAAAAACTTTTTTTCCGCCATTCATTTCATTCAATCACATGTGAAGCTGATAATTCCTCAAGGTTGGGTTGATTGAGGAGATGTCAATTTTCCCTGAAACATTTAGCCTAATAAATAATTTCCAGTGCTCAGAGACATCATAAACATATTAATACATACAGTACATGTCTCATTCACCCATTCATCAGTTAAACATTCACCTAACATTCCCGCTCACAGTTAAAGTAATTTGGGGCATAGTATCATGCCCAACGATATTTCTACATGCAGTCTGGTGGAGCCACAGGTTGAACCACCATTCTTCCAATGCGTGTAAAACCCACTCCACCTCCTGAGCCACAGCCGCTGCTTTGAGTCCACCATACACAGCCATAAAATTGATACAATAGACATTTCATTCAGGCTCTTCTCTGTGGCCACATTCCGGAGGAGGTAATCGCATCACAGGGGCCTCTTATGACAATACATTGAATACACAGAGCTTGGTCCGACATTCACCTGGATAATTAACTAACAACTGTGAGTATAATTCTGAGACCTGCTTGAGTCCATTTCACTTAAATATATCCTTGGCATAAGATGTTGTTCTGTGCTGAGCAGTAAATCAACAAAAACCATCAGGTTCCTCAGCAAAGTATCTTCATTTTCAATCCATACAATGCTATATATCTAGAGTGCTATATCTATATCTGGACAGTTGGGGGCAACAGAGTCCACCACATGTCAGAGACATCAAAGCAATGTTATCCAGGTATGGTTTGATAACTATGATCAGGGATATGCTCTTCAATGAGTAAGCTTGGTTTGATTGAGCACCTGCTCATTTTTGCTCATCGAAAAAATTTTCAGTTGTCACACTAAGCCCTATAGTTTAATCATGTAAAAGTGCAGACTGCTTTGATGTTAGCTGGACGATGACATCTCAGGACAGTCAGGCAAAAGGTACCAATATTAAATGACTTGTTCTAATTTGTTTTCAGATATTTTGTAGCTTGAACAAATCCTGGGGGTGACTGCTGTTTTATCATGTTCCCTATGTTCATGGCTCATGTTGTTATTGTGCACACTGAAACTTTATGATTTACTGTAAGTAGAATGAAAAATAGTCACATAACCACCAATGTTATTACCATGTCTTCCCCAGGTAAGCAGAGAGGGTACATTTTATGTTTTTCTATGCAGATATAAATTTAACTAAATGATTAATAATAATTGTTCTTCCAGATATTGCAATGAGTTAAGTGAGCCTTAAATAAGAGCAAACCAATTTTAGCACCAAACATACATGTATACATGTATAATTTTATAAAAGCAATTCCATTTAGCAGGGAATTTATTCATTAAATTAACACACACAAATAACTTCAAATAAGCATAAACAAGCTTCATGAAGTGAAGCATTAGTAATGTACTATTTCAATTCATCTTGTCTAGTTGCACAAGTTGACCAGTTGTTGATTGTAACAATGAAGTAGACTGCACTACCCTAATGTCCACTTGCTGCAGTGTGATTTACCTGGTTGGGCTGGTAGTGTTGCAGCCAGCGCTCCAGGTGAGAAGCATAGGCCCCGGGATTAAGGCAGCGCCTCTGAAGGGCCAGCAGCTCCCTGGGGGCAAAGGGGCCCGCTGTCACCACTGCATGGAAAGTGTTGTTGAGGGCTGCAGGATCCTGGTGGGCTCTCTGGTGCTGTTGTCGCACGCACGCACGCGCATGTGCACACGCACACACACACACAAATCAAGTTTAAAAATAAATACATTTTAACTGCCTGTACAGTATGCAGGGTTACCCACAGATTCATTTAAGTGTGGCTGGTCTCCACAATTAAAACATTTTCTGCCACAAATATTTTTTTCTAGGGCTACTGAAATAAATGCACCATGCTGTTAGTCACTGCACAACAGAGTGTACTGTTGTCAAAGATGCATGAGTAGAATGTAAGAAACAGTGACGGTGAAACTTAACCGTTTATTCTGCTTGATTTAACAGTTTACATTCACTCACTCCGCACTCCTCCTTTCTTCTTATCCATTGATCTGATAAGCTCTGACCGGATCAAAAGATCAATTATCCATGCCGCAACTTAAACTGCTGAAGGATAAAAAAAACTCATGATGAGTTTTCGCCTGAACTGTATTCACAGACTCACAATATGATCTGATCATTTAAAAAAAATAAAAATAAAAGGGACACAATTTTAAAAAACAGAGGATTCTGATTCTGTGGGAAACACTGGTTTGACACAGCACTGGATGTGTGAGATGGTTCTCACCTGGTACCAGGAGTATGCCCTGTCAGAAGGGTTGATAAGCACTGCCAGGATTTTGGCTCTGGGAAGCAGGGCAGCAGCTCTCTTAGGCGCAGCCTCTGTGTCAAAGTAGTTTGCACTCTTTTCAAACATGAAATCTGTGCTGACATTGGAGGGGAATGGGAAAAAGTCCATGTACCTGGGGATCACAAGTAAAACAAGACTGGTTAAAAACCTACTATAAGGCTGGACTGTGTATGAAACGCTGGAAAGCTTTAATTTTGAAACAGGAAGTGGCGACATTCACTCATTCATGTACTTTCACTCTTACGTCTCTGGCCCCTCTGTTGCCCTCTTAGCAAAATAATTCATGTAAATACATCTTAAATCAAAAGTGAAAGAAGACTTAAGTTCTTGCAGGTAGCTGACTGCTGGCTACCGTACAAGGTGTCACCTGAGCCACTGCCACCCCAACATTTATCACTGCATATTGTTCTCCTCCAACTCCTCCTTCATCCAGCACTGAACACATGCATTACATTTTTTAATGTCTGTATGTTACATAATGCTACAGAATAGGGGTAGTCTCTAGCTCACCTGCTAGAGCGCATGCCCCATATTCTGAGGCCTTAGCAGTGGCCCAGGTTCGATTCCAGCCTGTGGCTCTTTGCTGCATGTCATTTTCCCTCTCTCCTCCACATTTCCTGTCATTCTACAGCTGTCCTATCAATAAAAGGGAAAAAAACCCAAAAATAATCTAAAAAAAAAAAAAAATGCTACAGAATAACTCAGTAATTTCGATACAACAGCATAAATAATAATTTTATTTAAATTAAAGGAGAATCAGACCTAAATTAGTTGATTACAAGTTCTGAACTTTAAGAACACTGGGCACAAGTTGTTGTATCTTTGGAGACACTAAAGTGTAGATTGGTGGGGGGGGCTTAAATAAGAGCAAACCAATTTTAGCACCAAACCCAAATTATACATGTATCATTTTATAAAAGCATTTCCATGACCCTGCACTGATATTGGATAGTTAATGTTATTAAAGGTCAGGCAACCTGGTCATGAACTCATGCAACCTGCGAAATCTTCTTCAAGATCATCTCCATGTTTTATTGGAGTGGATTTATCAAGGAAATGTAAGTAAAATGTCTTAAACATTTGTTTGTGATGATGACCACATTTAGAACATGTAGATATTTAGTTATTATGGAATACATTTATCAAATTTGATTTTCAGCTTGTTATATCTATGTAGCAATTTTACAACACTGGGTCAGTGGATTAGTCAAAACCAGAAATAACCAAAAAAAAAAAAACAAAATACCAGTGGAAATATAATGAAGTTGATAACTCACTATAACAAAGTTCTAAGTGTGTTTTTTCTTTGTAAAATTTCTGAAATTAGACCAGAAATTAATAAATAATAATAATTTCCTGGATGCAGTATTTGGATCTATCTGTAATTTGAAACTGTATCTCTATCTTATCAGTAAAAAATACATATTAAACTGTCAATGGGGTTTTCTAGGCTTTGTTGGCTCAAAGAGCAGCTTGTGGCATTTGGTAGAAACAGATTCTGAATGTTCTGGTAAATCTAGTGTGTGTGTGTTATATTGTTAAGGAACAGCTGAAAAGTGTTCCTGAATCTGGGGATGTGTTGTGGGGGGATGCATATGCTCCCTTCAATGTGAAAAGCAAAACTCATAATAGGCTGACAGACAGCATTGCTGATTAACATGCATTAAAATTATTAAGCATGAAAAATACTTAGTTCTCTACCCTACACACTTGGTCCACCACCCTATTCCTACAGGTTATCTACTAAAATATAATACTCATTTATATTATCAATTAATGAATGTATTTACTTAGTTTTACTTTCCCATTCTAGAATGCCACAGAGGGGTCCCCGATAGTGTGCAGGATGCTTATGATGCCATCCAAAATGAAGAGTGATTTTGAGACAGATCAGACAACACTGATGCAGGTGATGAGGAGACGGGTGAAGATGGCAGTGAAGTGAATAAAGAAAACTCACAGCTGCTTGTGATTATTATTCATTATATATACTGTTATGGTCCTAAATAAGCACTCAACCCTGAGAATGAACCTTCAGCTGTTCTGTACATTTACTCTTTACAAATTAAGAAATCTGGCTCCTAACTGGACCCAATTTTGCAATTTTACATTTCCCTAAAAACTTACTAAATTTTAAAACCCCTTTCATTTCATCAGTGGCCTCCTAAACAACATGTGACAGGTGAACTTTTTTTTTATTGTTTTAAATGTATATTTGAGCTTTACATGGTTAAGAGCATGTGACCATGTTGTCTTCAGGCTGTGACTAAGGATTGACGACTTTCTGGAGGCGGCGTACAGTAAGAAAAAGTATTGTCTTTACCAGTCAATCCCATTGTCATAGTTTGATCCACTGAAGAACTGGATTTCCTCAAAGGTGGTGGGGCTGGGGAACGAACTTGTGACTGCTGGGTGGAGGCTTAGGAATGAATGAAGCGCTGTAGTGCCTTAAGTAAAGACAAGACATTTCTAATAATAAAGCAAAGGATACAGAAAATAGACAATAATAAAGATAAAAAGGGACAGATAGAGAGTGTGGTACCCGTTTTCTGTGGTCCAATGATGAGGAATTTGGGTAGTCGGTCACAGGTCTTTTCTTTAGACCAGATATCTTTGTGTCTCTTGTCATGACAAGGGTTCTGAAAAATAACCAAGTCAAGACACAATTACATTCACCACTATGCTTTAATTAAAGTGTTTCTGATACATTTAGTTTTGTTCATATCGTGGCTTTCCTGTGCACAAGACTGCCTTACCATCATTATTTGAGTTCTGTCACTCCAATAGTAACTTGGGTGTTGTCAAATGTCCACTTTTCAATGACTTCTTTGACATGTACTATTAAGATAAGGGCAACCTCATACCCATTTGTCTTCAAAATACATTTTTAAATTGTAAAATGTTTCCTTTTTTTCTGATCCAAAGAACGTTTGGACTATTCTCAAACACTTTTCTGCAAAAAAAAGTAAAAACTTTCAGAGACAAAATCAATATTCTGACCTGCCAGAGTGGGTCTCTCTCCTCAGGGAAGATCTGGAAGTATTTCTCAGCGAGTTGGACAGGGGGCAAGGTCTGCAGCCTGAGGTTGGTCCAACACTGGACAAACTTCACCAAAGACTCAAAGGTGTACAGACCCAGTCGATCATTGCCATAATTAGACAGGTGTGTCATGAAGATACTGATCTGGATAGAGAGGGCACAAGTCCTTTACAGTTAGTTAGTTTAGCATTTAACCTGGAGTTGTTTACAGAGAAACAAGATGTTGAGCTAAAAGCAGCTGGCGTGTGGGCTAACTCAAAATGACCTAGATAATTACCAACTATAAACGAAACAGTGAGCAATACTTTCACACAGAAACATGTTGGCCACAACTGAAACTTGATCATGACAGAATTTATAAGACACAAATTTAGCAGAACCATTTTACACTACACTCTAAAACTACATCATGTAATATTTTATAATTTGAACCAAGTCAGAGTCAAGCCTCCAAAACCACCAATGCAATGCTCTGCTGGGAATCCTTGTTTTTTTCCCCTCAAACTAAAGTTTGGCTACGGAAACATAAATTTACAGGTAACTTATTATATTCTTGCTTACATCTAGCACACACACACACGTGTGTGTGTGTGCTAGATGTAAGCAAGAATATAATTAGTTACCTGTAAATTTATATGTGTGTGTGTGTGTGTATAAGTTTACATTGATTGGCACACAGGTTGTGTTATGATGGGGGAAAAAAGTAAATTCAAAGCCCTGGAAATAATGGTTTGAGTTTAGGCACATATATATTTTGGTGTACTCAACTAAGCTAACAAGGTTCAACTTCAGTTTTTATAATTAGATTACACTCTGTGGATTTTGAAGCAGTGTCCTGGCTGTGTTTACAAGACACATGAATTGTTACAAAGTGGTGACAATAGGGTGCTGTCATTTCAAGCTGACTTCTCAGCAGTGAAGATCACTGAACTGCACGAGCATTTAAACTCAACCATTTGATCACTTATACCTCATGCAGTAGGCAGCCCCCTCAAATATCTTTTGTAAAACAGGCTGGGTGGCACAAAAAATAGTTTATTTTCCAATAATTAGTATGACAGACAAATAATAACATAATCTTAATAAAATCAAGGCACAATATTTCATTTGGCAATATCTCTGGGTCACCAGGTCAAATTGCCTCTCAAACCTCCTTTTTGCCTTCAATTCAAGTGGAGTCTTTAGGCATTCCATTCTAAAGTAAGTCAAGTCTCAAAGCAGATGAGTCCAAGTCAAGTTGCAAGTTCTCATTTTGAGACTTGAGTCCAAGTATACAGCTCTGGAGTATTCAGATGGTTCTTACAGGGTTAAGTAGTACAGTGAGGAAGAGTTCTCCTCCTCTGATGCTCTTGTCCAGCTCCTTAGAGCCTCCCGGGTATTCATTATAGAAGATTGTATGGGTAAACAGACCACAGGTCTGTCTGGGCAACACCTACAACACACAAGGAAAACATTAGTTGCTTGTATTTTTGTATGATTGTGTATATGCTCTCGTGGACATTTTTAAAGTGGTGACATTTTACCTGTTGTCCCTATTTTATAGATCAGAATGCAGACTGAGGGTAAGGTGGGAATTAGTCGGGGTTAAGCCAGTAGAGTACTGGACTTTTTTAATCAAAAGCCTGATCCATTCCTAATTCTTTGTATTTTCTCTCTGGATACTGGTCTCAAATGTCTCATTGCACTCCATTAAAACTCTGGAATTGCACAGTGTTCACAATACATACACTAGAACCAGCACTCTAATGTGCATTTGTGAACAGTGCACAAGGGCAAAACTTTTTTGAGCATGTTTTTTATCTAGTTTTTTATCTAGTGCTGCTCGTGACTGAAAACCATATTTTAACTTCAAAATGTGTTCATGTTAGGGATGCAGAAAAGCCAAATCCAAATCCTATCTCAACAGATTTACACTGATGCTCAATATACAGAATATAATTGGAGAGCATTAAAGGAAAGCTTTGACACAAAGTGCTTTTCTTAATGCATGGCATTTAAGTTGCAGGGTTACTGGAGGTTTTGCTCTCTTTTTTTACTCTTTTATGCGCCATGTTACCATCCTGTACTAAAAAAAAACTCAATCTGTGAATTCATCAGTGAATTTCTGTCTCTACCTGCTGATACATAATAGAGGGACTTTTAGAATAGAGGTAAATAGAATTTCTTTTGTGGCGTTCAGCCAGTTTTAATTTTTGTAAATGAAAAATAGATCTTAATAATAGAAACTATGACGAAATCTAAGTTTCATTTTCGTAGACAAGACGAGATTTAAGTGTCAGTGGACAATCAGACATTCAAAATAAGAGGAGAGGAGAACAGAACGACCAACAACAGCCATGCAAGCAACTGTTTTCTGATGCTGTATGAAAGACATTGGAGTGCCAGCTGGCTGGCATGTTTCCAGGATGTTTTAGCCAGCCTGCAAACAGCAGTAAAGGAGCAGCCATGTGTGTCTGACTGCAGATAATGGAGCTGTTATCTGTATCTGTGGAGACCTTTAATCTAGCTGAACAGAGGCTGTTAGCATTTAGCTCTGTTAGTTAGCTGGTGAACCCCTGCAGAGCGAGCAGCCGCCAGCCTCTCTTCACATCTGTTACCTGCACAGCGTCTGACAGGCAGCTAGGAGGCTCAGTTATCTGAGAATAACTCTGCTGTATATAAAGAGTCTGAACTTTTCTCTGAAAGCTATAAGTTTAATTTTAACCAGCGACTCTAACAGAGGACCTGAGTTTCAACCTCCAAACTAACAATGTTGCAGACTTAGAAAAAAATCAGGCTGAAATAAAGTTACTTTTCTGCTTCTTCATAGTGAGACCAATAAGTCAGCATTTACAGTACAAATCCCAGTTGTCTTAAATTAGTTATTTGACTAATTTGACTGTATAGGTTGAAATATATATATATATATATACACCTTGACTAAAGCATGAGTTTTCATTGACTGAAACAAGACTAATACTATAAAGAATTTATATGACTAAAATTAGTCTAAAACTAATAAACATTTTTGTCTCAAGACTAAGACTAAATCAAGAATAGCTGCCCAAATTAATGATATCAGCATATCCAAAATGTACATTTGAATGGCCCAAAGCGATTTCCTGAAATGTCACTATTATTCAGGTTAATCCACAAACCCTGTTAGGCACAGTTTTCACATATAATTTTTTTTTGCTACACTGTCTCCACAGAAAAGGACAGCTGCACTGTGTCATTATCACTTACACATCTACCTTCATTTTTCAACAAAAAAATGCATCAGAGTAGAGCAAGGTTTACTGATAGGATTATTACTGTAATATCAGTAGACTGTGGACTGACCTGGATCCCATTGTGGATGAAGCCACGTCGGTATCGAGCTGGCCTCAGATGAGGATATTCCTCAGTGCTGGTCACCTTGATGCCCCACACAGACTTCCAGGCCTCATAGAGCTGGCTGTGAACTGGGTAAACGCCAGAGTGGTGAGGAGCCACTGCATAGCCCATATCTGTTGGAATGCCATGCTCCTTGAGAGGGGAAGGTGTTGAGAGAGAGCAGGATGAGGGTAGTTAAAGAAGTAGCACAGGGGACAGGCAACATCATAAAGAGAACGTTACAGTCAGGAGGGAAAAGAAAAAATAGGCAAGGAGTAACATACCACCTAAAAGCAGTTGTTTACTCACAGTATAAATACCTAATTCTTCTAGGGCAATTTCTACAAATGTCTTTACCAGGTCTATTGCAAAAGAAAACTGTTTAAAAATCTGATTATACTTTCAAGCCCACAGTACTTGTGTAACCATGATGACTTCACACTCCTTTCAGTCTCAATGTAGCCACACATTGTCAAACTAGCCATGTGGGCAGTGTATGGTGCAAACCTGAGCGAAGATCTTGTTAAGCCTCATCTGCTCAGCCAAGACACTGACATTGTGAAAAAGGTGAGGCTGCATGTGACTCCACATGTGAGGAAACCACCAGAAGTCCATCCTGTGTTGCAGCAGCATGTCATCTCCCCGATCCTCTTCATCAGTACCTAAAACGCGCACGCACGCGCACGCACGCACACGCGCACACACACACACACACACACACACACACACACACACACACACACACACACACACACACACACACACACACACACACACACACCTTCCATGAAATTAATGTGGCCTGATCAAGCAGCAACCTCCAAGGCTGAAAAATGAAGTCAATTCAATTTTCTTAATCAGATGCACCCTTTGCTCCAGCCTCTCCCCCAAATACTTAAGTCCATCCTCCAAAACAATTAAATGCTGTACTTGAGGCTTCTAAACCAGAGCCCACAAACTGGTGGGTGATGTCATGGGAGCTTTCCATTAATGTATAGTCTATGAGCTTGATTCACAATAAAGTATAAAATTTAGTTTCTGCCATAAGTTACATTCACTCAGTTTTTAATACCACAACAACATCTGGCCTCACATAGTGATGGATTAAGATTTCACTTTGTTGAAAAAAGATGACACTGCTGTCAGGTTGGTATTTAGTACCTTGATTAGTCATTACAACCTTAATCAAAAGTTGGGACATTGTGTAAAATGTAAATAAAAATAGAATGCAATAATGTGCAATACAGAGAACAAGATATGTGATGTTCTAACAGATAAACTCAATTTCTTGTTTGTAAATATACACTCATTTTCATTTTGATGGCTGTATCAGATTTTAAAAAAGGTGGAACCCGAGCAACAAGACTGGGAAAGTTGTTTAACAACTGTTAAGAACACTTCACAGGTAAACAGGTTTAAGTCTTTCACAAGTGGGGATGGTCACTTTGTGAAAAACTTTTTGGGCAAACAGTCCAATAGTCTGGGAACGTCTCTAAGCTCACAACTGCAAAGAATTTAGGGATTCCACCATCTACTATCCATAATATCTTACATATATTCAGAGAATCTGGAGCAATCTTGGCATGTAAGGGATGCCAAGACTGACTGCCTGTGACCTATGGCTCGTCAGGCTGCACTGCATCAAACCTCAACATAATTGTATAAAGGATATTACTACACAAGCTCAGGAACATTTTGGAAAACCATTGTCAGTAAACACAGTTCATCGCTGCATCTACAAATGCAAGTTCAGACTCTCTAAAGGTGAAGGTGAAGGTTAAGGAAAAGTTAAAGTACCCAACAAGAACAAGCTGGAAAAGCAGCTACAGCAGGATGGTGTGAAGCAGGTCTGGGATGGCATGAGGAAAACACAGGGCTTGGAGCAGAAGGGGGGTCCACTACTAGATGGAGGACAGGATCTGGCTGATGACCTGAATATGTTTTTCAACAGATTTAACAGCACCTCCTCTCCCAGCCAGTCGCCTGCAGCCCTTTTCCCCACACCATGGCTTGTGCCAGGTCAAGAGCCAGTTGGACAGACTGAAGCAGGGGAAATCAGCTGGACCTGATGGAATCAGCCCTAGACTGCTGAAGACCTCCATACAGCTGTGTAGAATCCTCACCCACTTATTCAATATGAGCCTGCATCTCCTGCATTATCCTGGTTCCCCAAAAGATACACTAACTCACATGACCTAAGGCCCGTTGCACTAACTTCACACATCATGAAAACACTCGAGAGACTGATCCTTGGTCACATCATGCCCAGGGTGTGCACAAACACAGATCCTCTGCAGTTTGCTAACCATCCCAACACTGGAGTGGATGATGCCTTCATCTACATGCTGCAGAGGGTTCACGTAAATCTGCACAAACGTGGCACTATGGCAAGGATTATGTTTTTTCGATTTCTCAAGTGCATTTGATACAATCCAACCAGGGCTGCTGTGGAAGAAGATGAGGGGATGCAGGTGGAGCCGACACTCTTCTCATGGGTCATGGACTACTTAACCTGTAAACCACAGTACGTGTACCTGCAGGGTTGCGTCTGTTCTGTCCCCTTTCCTGTTAACCTTATTTGGCACAACACTGACAACTGCTTTATGCAAACATTCAGAATGCAGCTAAATACCTCCAAAACTAAGGAGATGATAGTGGACCTTGGGAGAAAGAGGCTCAAACCAGTCACAGCAGACATCAGGGGTACTCAGGTGGCGGTGGTCTCCAGCTACAGATACCTGGGGGTGCAGTTCGACAACAAGCTGGACTGGAAGACCCACATGGAGGCTCTGTATGAAGAAGAGTTTGAAGATCTAAGTTGGCCATTTCCCACTCGTGGATGATAAGTTGGGCACTCTCTTTAGCTCTTATACTGCAAATGCACTTCTCAGTGTGGTTTGTCCATGTAGTTGTTGTAGTTGTCTTTAAAGAGGCATGTGCGGAGGTGGGGCTGACCGGAGCGCCTCACTACGATGCCAGCTCAGATGCTGCATCATGTTGACTGTCGACTGCTGACTGCTGACTGTTGCTAAGCAGGTCCACACTCACCTCTCCGACAATAACCTGTTTGAAGAATTCCAGTCTGGTTTCCGTCCCCTTTACAGCAACGAAACAGCCCTGGTCAAAATTACCAACGATTTGTTGATGGCAGCTGACTATGGCATCTTAACAATACTCATCCTCCTTGATCTCAGTGCAGCTTTTGACACCATCTCACATACAGTACCATCCTCCTAGACAGATTAGCATCTATTGGTTTCACTGTGACTCAGGTTGCACACAGTTTGTTCAATTAAAAACATTCAGATCACAGCACTCCCCAGTTACTATCGGTGCTCCTCAGGGCTCTGTCCTGGGTCCTCTCCTTTTTATCATCTACCTCCTACCACTTAGACATATTTTCAGGAACTTTGGTATTTCATTGTTATGCAGACGACACCAAGAGTCTGGGAGTCATCCTTGACAGCACACTATCGCTTGAAGCACATATCAATAACATCACTCGGTCTGCATATGTTCATCTACTCATTATCAACCATCTCCGTCCATCTCTCACACCCAATAGCACTGTCACCCTTGTCAGCGATCTCATCACCTCCTGCATTGACTACCGGAACTCTCTCCTCTTTGATCTTCCGCTCAAGCTCCTTCATAATCTTCAATTACTTCAGAACTCTGCTGACCGCATCATTACCAGAACTCCCTGAGTAGAACACATAACCCCCATCCTAAAACAACTTCACTGGCCTCACTTTCAAGGCTCTCTATAACCTCGCTCATCCGTATCTCTCTGCCCTTCTTCATCATTACACACCTTCCCGCAGGGGTGGGCCATCAGGGCCAGCAAGGCCTTCTCTGCTGGCCTAAACATATTCAGAAAAGTAAATGTTTTTTTGTCTTTTTTCGTAAATATTTTTAAATAAAATTATTCTCCCTAGTCTGTTCTTTTTATGTCATATTATATCCACGTGGTTTCGCTGCTTCCAGTGTTATATATTATGCTAGAGTTTTTATCCAATCATATTTCAGCTAGCTTGTGTTGTCAGGTTCTATGAAATCTGCCTGAGGCCTTTAGAATCAACAGAGCAGGCTCTGTGCGCTGTAAGTGAACGGACACTTGCGATAGCCAATCAGCTCTCGAGTCTGTGACACCAAGGCCAGCTAGAATGTCTTACGCTGAAGTTGGCATGTACACGTCCTGTGATTGGATAAGCACTCGTGAGAGCCTGAAAGGCGACACTTTGCAAAATATCTGAACTAAACTAGGAGATTTGTTAGCCTGGACAGGTATCGGTGCTTTTTTTAACCCACAATGGCCGGAGGAGAAAGGATAGATTTGGTTGCAGATATACTTGCCACGCCATTTTCAAGACGGACCTTTCAAGAAAAAATAGATCTTGTGAGAAGAGGTCAGCCAGACCCTATGCTAGCTAGCCTGACTGTAATATTTGCCATGGCTGATTTTGAAGTGAAAAGTCCCACTGATCTCTATGATTTTCTTCTGAGCAAAAATCTGAGTGAGAGTATGAGACAACTTTACGCACTGGCCTGTTTGGCTGTGACTATCCCTGTGCCCACTGCCTCTGTTGAGCGCTCACTCTTAGCATTAAAGCGTCATGAAACTTATGCCAGAAACACAACCGGACAGACACGGCTTCCAGCACTAGCCTCCATGTCCATAGAAAAGGACTTATTGATGGAACTGAAACGCACAGATAAAATGTACAACAGAGCCATTGAAGTCTTCTTGATAAAAGAAAGAAGGATAGATTTTATTTTCAAATAAGCAGGCGCTGTGGAGGAGATCCATGTTGGTGAGTGAGAGCATTTTATTTGTATTTTTAATATGTTTTTCACATTTTTATTTTGTTTGTATTAAATCAAGGGTAACAAAGTAAAATGGCAAAAATGCTAAAAATTATTTATTTTAAATGCTCCTGAAATTAAGTGTTGCTCGACTAGCCTATATTAAGGTTGATAATGTATATGTGTGATTCTGTATGGAATCATGGGCCATGGTGTCATATTGATGGTATTATGGGGTGTATTAATTTAGGTAGGACTAAGTAGGACATCACTGAAGGCCTAGCGTTGAAATGCACGGCCCGCCATTGCCCTCTTGTACTCTTGGGTCTTCCTCCTTCATGCTCCTCACTACACCTCCAGCTCGTTTATCCTCTATGGGTTTCAGAGCTTTCAGCCGTTCTGCCCCTCATCTTTAGAATTCTCTCCCACAAACAATCTGTGAAATTGACTCTATCCCTATTTTCAAATCCTGCTTCAAACCCACCTTTTTAGACTTGCGTATTCCGAGTAATTCACTGTTGTTGAACTTTTGTTTTTTTTTTTTTTTTTGGTACTGTTTTTCTTCACTTTGAATTGATTACTTTGTTTGGTGATATTTCTGATATGTGTTTTTATGCTGTTTTACGGTTATTGTTTTTTTGTAAGGTGACCTTAAGTGTCCTGAAAGGTGTCAATAAATGAAATATATTATTATTTTATCATTAAATATCTTGTCTTTGTACTGTTTTCACTTGAATATAGGTAGAAAAGGATTCACAGATCTTTGTTTTTATTTACATTTACACAATGTCTTATGCTTTTAAAATTGGGGCTGTAGTTCTGCTCAGAGTAAAACTGTGCTACTTTTTTTGTAGGCTGTAAGAAAGTTAGCATCTTCCTTGTTCCCTCAGCAAAAAGCCTGTGGGATTTTTACCATCATTGGTGTTTTTTACAGAAAATATGCTCTGTGGCAAACAAAGTTTGTGATACTTAGCATGCTTTGAGCATTACTTTTATGTTTTTTTAAGTGTAAATGCAGGTTTAAAATTAATGTTAAGCTATTAACAAATTACATGATGGTCGAACGACTTAATGTTGCCAAGACAACAGGGCTGTAAAGCCATGTTTAGCGCAGCTCGGTATGGTGACGTTCTTTTGTCTCATTTAGCCACTTGTTGGCAACTGTCTTTTTGAAACCACCCTCAGGCTTCAAAATTCACGAATGGGGTATTTACTGAAGCAATTTATACCATAGAGCAAAACTTTTAAGTCTCTTAAGCTTGTGTTAAACACAGACCTTATTTCAGTCATCTAACTAAAAACCAATTCAAAAAACCCAATCGACCTTGAGACAGGGTACAGGAGATGCTGAAAAGCTTACACATATCTGGGTTTTAAGAGTCATTTGATATGTTTACATGATGCTAGAAAAAGTCAAATTATTTTGTTAGTCCGAAAAAAATTGACTTTAAAATACAAGTAAACATGTTAGTCCGACTGACATTGTACTAAATTGAATTTATCAAAGTTGGACCGACACAACTAGATAATGCAGTTGAGAAAGAAGCTACTTCTCCATGTAGACACCTCAACTAGACCTGAACTGGTCTAGGCGTTCTGCGCACGCTCGTCACCAGGCCGAGCTTTGCCTGGATGTCTAACTTCATAAATTCATAGAAGAAAGCCTGGAAAAACAAAAGAAAAAGAAAAACGGAAGAATGCAAAATAAGACACAGGTTTCTATTGTGCCATTTTATGAACTGTGTTGCTCTGCTAATGTCTTTGATAAACCAGATCTACAGGTGTCATGTCAACATTTGTTTCCCCACTGAATATTTCTTCCATCCTGTTAATGCAAGCGCCTCCCCACTTTTCGTCATTTATGGTTTTTTTTTTTGGTTTTTTTTAAATTATGCACCAGGGGATCAGTCTTCAACACAACACCTGCAGGGGAGCTAAATAATGTCCTGCTGTGGATGGGGACATAGAAAAACAAATTTTAGCAAACTAAAACATTCAATTTCAGTTTAACCTTACACAACAGCTGATGGAGGCAGTGGTAGAGCAGCAGCTCTGCCATTCAATGGAGTAAAATGAGTCAATGGAGTCTGGTGTTTCTGATATGACTGCTTCAAATTCCAGTTGGTAAGGGCTGTATTACAGCAAGGTAAAACAGTCAAAATATTTTAAATATTGCATACAGTTAAACTGATATTGATTTTTTTTGGTGGCTTTAGACTAATCAATCAAGAGTTTGCTCAGCTCCTCTGTGCGTGACCTGGATGTTTTCTACCCTGAAGTTGTAAGTAAACATTGCAATCCTGTCTATGGCAACTAGCTAAAAGGAGGCATATGGCCACCTAGTGAGGCAGAGTTGGATAATTGAGGTCAGTAAATCAGTTCTCGTTTACTGGGATAAGGACAGTAGTCCAATTAAATGAACTATTGGGCTATAATCGTTGGAGAAAGGTATAATTGGGTAAGTAAATGTGAGGTAGTGGTGAGCTATATAAATACTAGTGAAGACTCTCTACTGATTACTGATATTATCGGTAATCAGAATTATTTTTAGGGAACTGAATAAAGCCAATCAACTTTTTATACTTGTGTTTAAAACACTTGTTTGCAATAGTTATTTTAAATTGTATCATTTATTGTGGTTAATGTCAGTGTTTACCGAAATCTCCCAATTTCACAGTCTGCTTTGATGCAGTGATGGCCGAAGGGTAAAAGGGCGCATGGGCCATTCAGAATTACTACAAACACAAAATTTCCACAAAAGATTGTTATGTCAAGGCAGAGATAATGGCCTCATTTATAATGAGGCATTTTTAAACTTTCGTCTTTAACATACAAAGGCAAAGTTTCAAATCTTCATCTTTACTATAGGATTATATTTCAAACAGAAAGCCTTGTTGATATGATTTTCCATACCTGTGTGATAGAACTTTCCAGAAAATCCCAAATTGAAGGTGAAATTAGGGACCAGTGCTCTCAGCTTGTTTTGTGTGGTGAGCAATGCCTGTGAGAAGAGAAAAATACACCTCACTTTACTCAGTGACATTTCATCTCAAAGTTATGATTATAAAATAATTAACCATTGTTGTCTGACATCACTGATTCAACAAGCCCTTAATCCCAACTAGTAACAATTGACATGCGTTATGTGCAATACATTTTTAAGTGTTGGATGAAAATTGGAATACACTAGAACTTTAGACTTGCTCTTGATACAGGTGTCTTTATGTCAACTTCTGTAATATATCATTTTACAGAACATGTTTTAGTTTTCTGGGGTTTCCCATGCATCTGTTTATTTACAATGGTCTGCCACAATTACAGCATCTGCTGCACTAATGTAATTTTTAGGAGTTCTATTTGAAAAAATATACCATTTCGTTATTCACTGCACCAAACTCTCTGGGCGCAAAACATACTCTGGGCGCAGATATAGCAGCAGAACACTAGAATCAGTGAAGATAAAATGTCACTGTTCCTTGTGTTGGTTCTTAAAGTTTGCATTCACTCGCCTTTGCAGCAGCTGCTCCTTTCATCCATCAGTATAATCGGATCAACTGATCTTTTACCTACTCTGCAACTCAAACTTCACCAACTGCTGTTCAGGAAAAAAGAACTCATGATGATAGATTCCTAGACCCGCAAAAAAATAAAACAAATTCGAATTGAGGTGAAAAAACTGGAATCCTGACTGCTACTCAACATAACAGAGAAACATTAAAACCCACAGAGAGAGCTTGAGCCAAGGTCTGAACCCAGGACCTTACTCCTTCAGAAACTTACTGAGCCACTGCGCTGCTTGCTAACCAGCCAGAATCTCCATGCTTTGTTCAGAAAAAAAACAAGGCACCAAGAGTTTTGTGATAAAATTAAACAAAAGATCACATTTGCATTGACTTTGTAAAACCATGCCAAGACCGGACTGAAGCTCTCAAAACCTGCATAAAAATAAGCATAAATTCGACCTTACGATCAGCAGTTTAGGGGCAGAACCCTATATTTTTGTTATCTTAATTTGATTGGCCACATCCAGCGGCTGCTTTAGACTTGTTCCACTTTGTTTTTCTCGGCTCAGAGTTGGTGAGGCCTTCTAAAGTAGGCATCATCCTATATGGTGACAAGTTGACAGATCTTTTCTCAGTGCAGTAATAATATATTATGTTAATTACAACTAGCTTTTTATGTAAACAGACAGCTGACAAAAAAGCTGTCGAAAGCTAATTTAACATCCCAGAAACAAAGACATAAGGGCTTTACGGTCTGAAACACTTCATCTCCGGCAACAATGAAAAATCAACAGCTTCATGCCTAAAAAACTTACAAGTCTATGAAAACAAGCTCATGAACATGGGAGACAGGGCACATAGAGATAGTTTGCTCATTTTTAATCTTAAAGAGGAGCTGAGGGCCTGAATGCCCGTGCCTACCTGATGGAAAATATTCCTAAATGGTTCCCTGTCTGTGTGTCTTCTCCCCCTGAATTGATGAGATGCCACCACTTTGGTCATCGATCTAAACCTGGTCTTGGCAAGGCACAGCGCTCTTGTACAATAATTATAAAATGCCTTTGTTACACGGACAGAGACCGGTTACAAAAGAAAATAAGAAAAACTCCCCTGAAGGTGGCTGGTATTCAACTAAAGTTTGCCACAGACTATAGCAAAGCAATGACAAAATGTTGGTGATCCTGCTGAAAAATCATGCATGAGGCTCGCACCAAAGGGTTCGAGGCCTTCCTTCCCTACTTAGTTACAACCAAGCTCTCCCAGGGGAGCAACAGCAACACCTTTTATGAGCTTAGTGAGGCAGAGCAGTTCATTGTTTCCTTGGAGAATGATAAAAGTGCCACTGCAGCCTAAGAAATAGAGCGGTGTAGGGATGACGGATTTTTCTAGGCCAACCAGGAAGTTGGCATCTCACTGGTTCCCTCGTCAAAAACCTAATGGGGTTTTTGGTTATCGCCAAAAATAAGCTGTATGATGAACATGAGTTTATGACACTTACACATTTTACACAAATCCCCAGAGGCAAAAAGCTATTGTATGGTTATACATGAACTACATTGCTGTCTCACTACTTAAACATCACAATTACACTGTAAAAACACGATTGAAAAATATTATAAACAGATAGCAAATTTGTGGAGGGTGGAGGGACTATGTCTGTTTCATGAGCACTCGTATACTTATATATACAGTATATATATAGTATAGTATACAGTATACATTTTCATGGATAAAATTGCTAAACTTTTCCATGACTTCTCAATGACCCATAGTTTATTTCTTACCTCTTTTGCCCGGCGTTTCTCAAACATATGAGATTCAAACTCTACTGAAACAGAATTTCAGCTAGCTGGAAACAAAGGTCACATATTGACGCATATTAGAGCTGCACTGCGTTGTCAGCTTCAGAAATTACATTTGCCTTTATGTTATATAACACCAACAGCTGTCCATAGAGTTTACTATAACAATATTATTACACACAACAAAAATCCATAACTCTTCCAACACTTTCAATGCTTTTTACCAATTATACGAAAATGTGAAAAATGTGATTGATTCTATGACTTTTACAGTTTTTCCTTGACCATGGGAACCCTGTATAAAAACATTAATTAAAGCCGTTGTTAGGATATCAGCAATCCTTTTTATTTGAAATGAATTGCATATTGGCATCCTAAAACTACTTAGCCTCTGAACTCTTCTTTTATCTACTCTTTCAGTAGTTTTTCTTTTCGTTTGCATTTTCTTTTTTCTTGTTTTGTTTTGATGTTACATGCCATAGTTAGGGCCCCTCCCAAATAGGTAGTTTAGTTGAGGTGTCCTTTTTAAATGTTTCGTCTATTGTATTTAATTCTTTACCACTTTTTTTTTTATGTGAGAATAGTTAAGTGATGATGATGGTGAGTGCGTGAGAAAATAATTCCCATCACATACAATCTGAAACCCTCTTAAAATGAATATAAATGCATGCCAACATTTCACAAGCAAATGCAATGCAATTTGAGAGGCAGCTAACGTTAATGTCATTTGTGGTCTCTTGTGTGGCTATGGCTTACCCACCTCCACGTCTGACACCTTCATACGAGTTCCCTCCTTGCCAACGAATATATCATCCACATCCACCAGGATGTGGCGGTCCAAGGACAAACACAGTCTCTTCCCTGTCAGGTAGGCAATGGAGTCTACAAACACAAGCTTGTGAAGCCAATAGTTGAGATTATTCCCAAAGAGAACTCTTTGAATGCCATCATGGAGCCCCAAGTCCTGGACCACAGTAGCATGAAGGGCCCGTAATGGGCTGGGCCCAAAATGTGCCAGTGCTTCAGAGGACTTGGTGCTGGCCAGAAGCACTGGTTCATAGGTAGAGTGGTTCGACTGGAAAATGGTCCAGTCATCCCCTGGTAAAGAGCCCTGCTCTACTTGGTTGGGCTTGGTGATGTAGAGTAGAGGAGCATTGGGGTTGATACGGTAGTCCCTGAGTCCCAGGTGTGAGTGTAGAAAGAGGGGGAAACCTTTGAGTTGTGCACTGAGAAGAGAGTTTTCATTAGCTTTAAAAAAGCCAATGACACCAACTCCATACTCAGCACAATACTTGTCCAGCAAGTCACGGTTCCATGCATCCAGATTGACATATTTCAATACATTTTCATAGATGATCAATGTGTATCGTCCACGGTTATGCTCTGTCAGTGTAGGCATATCTCCTTTACCAGGAGCTATTTCTGTCCGGTAGTGGAAGCGGCTTGACTCTAATATGGCTACAATCTCCTGGCCCAGTTGGGAGTAGATGCTCTCTACAAACACCAGAACTACTGGCTCTGTTCTGGAATTGTCCACAGCCTTCACCTGTCGTAATCGGCCCTGGCGTGGAGGAAGGAAAAGTGGTGCCCTTTGGACACCTGGCCCTCCTCCGACAGCTCCCATACTTCCTCCCAGTGACATCCCCCCTCCTCCACCACAGTCACTAAAGGGTAATGGTGGGGCCTCTTTGATTTTGGGACTGTTGGAGACATAGTAAGCTAGAAAGGCCATGGACAGTAAGCAGAAGATGATAAGTGCCAGGATGAGGCGGTGCAGCTCCAGCTGACGGACACCTCGCATTAGCTTCCAAACACCCAAGCCTGCACCTACCATTGTGTTGGAGGGGAGAGGCAGGACTGGGCAATAAGAAGCAGCTGTGAACAAGGCAGGAGAGCAGAGAGGTGGAGCAGGGATGAGAGTATGGGGGAGTATAGGAGGAAAATCGAGTAGTAGATACTGGCACTGAGCTGTGCTGAGAAATAGCCATTTACACTAGGTCACCATGGCCAGCATCATCCATTACCTGCTCTCCATATCAAGCTGTGCAGCACTAAATACCCTGACTGATGACTGAATGGAAAGAGGGAGAGAAGGAGGTATTATTTGATGGATGGAATGTAAAATATTAGGGGGTCCAAAAAGAAGAAATGTTGACTGAATGAAAGCTAACAACTGCACAAGTGATCTCTGTTGGAGGACCAGTTTGGTCCAGAATATCAGGAACAAATTTGCTGCATGTTCAATTCTCTTTTTCAAGCAGCTATGCAGGTGTTTCTACATAGAAGTGTCAATCTGTAGATATTTTTGTAATCTGTCAGCAGTGGAATTGTCTGTGCTGGTGGTCTTTGTTTTGGGGCTAAGCCCCCCCACGCCACTTAGCCTGGCCATTCCAGCAAAAGACACCTAGAGGAGGGGCAACAGGGAGAAAGAAAAAGAGGGGAGCAGGTTGAGGTGAGTGGGGCAAAGAAGGACAGGAGGGAAGTAGTAAGATTTTACAGCATTTAGTTCTTATATATAGCTTTCTTACTGAAATTCTGACATGTCTGCAGCAACAAATAGCTGTAAGAGGTAATGCTTAATTTTGTTAATATAATCAGTTACTAATTATGCTAAGCTCTCAAGAGAGAGAACTAATTTACGAGTCCAAATTACTGAACTACATCTGTTGTACATTCAGTGAGGATGTAAATCTTACCGGGAAAACACTGCAGAAAACTTGACGACTCCTGCAAGAGAGAGATAGGGAGAATAAGGGGGGGGGCAAGGAGAAGAGAGAAATGTTGGTTAAACTGTATTCTGTTAATTTCAAATAGCAAATCCTAGAAGCGTTGTATGTTTTCGATTGCAACATAACGTGTTTTCCCTCCCATTATATTGGGGGGGGGGGGGGCGACCCCATACGCCCCCTGAAAAGTCAAATCAGTTTTATTGTGATCTAAGGTCGCTTTTCATATAGAATTGGTCTAGACTGTGTTTTTTAATTGAATAAACTAAATATGCTTTATGCTATGTATCGCTTTACTGCATCACTGTCAATTCTCCTCCACTCGCACGGGTCTTCGCCACAACACACACACAGCTCTTGTGTTCAGTTACACTCGGTTGGATGGATGCAGCACTCTGTTTCCTTATGTGGTACATAACGGTACTATGCTGAGTAAGCAAAGGAAGAAGACAGCTGAGATCAGGTCAGGTGATAGTACTGAACCGTGTCACTGTGAAGTGACCAGGTTATCACCAGGTCAAAATGCACAGAGTGTAAAATATATAATACATGTCATCACTGGTCACTGGTGAATGGTCCATAAAAATATATATATATAAATATATATCCATATATAAAAAGCCATAAAGCCCATCCCCTACATGTTAGTGAATAGGACATGGCCCAAACTAAAACTCAGAGTAGACACCAAAAAGTGTTTTCCCAATGATGGATTCTATCATGTAAGCTAGTTCACATCACCCTGATGTTTTTCCAAGTAACGTGTTTTTCTGATAAGTTTGTTTTTAATGAGTTACTGGATTGTACAAAATGTGATTTTCTGCTATGATTTACAGTATACCAATCCACGCACTCTCATTCTATGGGCCTGTTCAGGATTGGTCAGATGGGTCTGTTGGAGGGAACTCCCCCACCACGGAGATAGCTACTGTGCAGAGACATCACCAGCACAAGGTGGCAGCTGCTGTATCCCAAGTTTTTTGGCTTCACTTAAGCATAGCAGGTGTAAGTGTAGACACATCGTCCATCTTTATATACAGTCTAATCGCCACAGAAAACTATGTATACCGACATTGTTTTTGCATATATGTAAAGACTGATTGAACATTCATTTTTATGAATGTTCAGACATTAGCTTCCAGTCAGCTAACAAGGTATAGAGGAGCTATGTGGTTAGCTAGTAAGTTAAAGTAGTAAACAAGTATCATTGCAATATGCTTGTTTCCACAGAGAGTAAAAGATGGGGACATTGTTCATTTACTTTCCAGCATTGTGTCCCACCAACTAGGTAACAACATAGCATTAGGTCAACATTCAACAGACAAAACCATCACTGCACCATCAGCTGCTGAGCTGCAGAAAGATGCTCTGATGCTTACCTTTTAATCAGGTTAGCTATCTCACTAACATAGCAAACAGATGTGATAACTGTTAAACATGAGCAACATGGCAGTTGTCAGGGACAGGGTTAATATTTTAGAATTGGTTGGCTGACGTGAAAGTCGTAAACTATTTATTTTATATCATCTAACAAAATGTGAATTCTCTTCAAGTTTGTGTTGATGACAGACCTTATTTAAGGCATCTAACCAAAAACCCATTCGAAAAACCCTTGGACTTTGAGACGAGCAAACAGGGAGTGCTGAAATGGTAACTCATTGCTGGGTTTTAGGACTTATTCCTGGGGCACTATATTAAAAAGGAAATAATGGTATTGTTGTTTATTAACTATCCAGTAGGACTGAGAAGATATGCTTTTGTCCCGATTCAATTATATCAAGATACTTGGGTGCCGTTTCGATTTGTATTGCGATTCTGATTTATTGAGATTCTAAAAGTATTGTGATTCAACAGTATTGATTATTGCGATTTTCTTTCCCTTCTTAAACAAAAACAAAAGTTGAATCACACACTTGTACATTACATGCCAGTCTGACATTTACTTCAGCTGCATAGAAAAGTGGTAAATAACATTTACAAGAATGATTTTTCAAGTAAACTGCTACATTTAGCTGTCCCTGTTCCATATGCTAGTGCCATAAGAAAATAAATGAAATCTTAAAAAAATGAATTGAGTACCTGAGATCTCCACACAGCACAAATGTGGGCCTTTAAAATAACCTAGGTGCAATAAACATGAAAAACTGCATTACATTGCATTCACTGCATTGCATGTTTGTTTAACACTTCTGCTGTTGCAGTGTTTTGGTGTAAGATTTGCTTTGGTGTCATGAGAGCGTGACACTGACAGTGAAAGCGTGTGTCACACTCCAGGAGCATGAGTTGGCAACCCTGAAATATAGGTTTAAATGCGGAACAATACACTTAACGTTAGACACAGTCACACAGCTGAAGGAAGCTGCTTTCTGTGGAGCTCCACTCAGACCAGGGGATGAACGTCCCTGCGTGACTGGCGGAGGCTGCGCTGCCATTTTGCAATCCAGGCAAAAAGTTTGGATGTATCGTGTGTATGACCATAGAATGTGCACTATAGCACAACAAAAAGATCTCTCCGTGATGGCGGATCGTGGACACAATCTCATTCTTCACGATCTAATATCCTCATATCGCAGGCTGATCTCAATTTTAAATCAAGATTATAAATTTTACGTGTCCATCATGTCCAGAAGGCAAGATTCTTTTATTCCTGACCTAATGTACGGTGACTAAACCGGCTTTATCCAGGGCCGCCAAACAAAACATAATATCAGACGCTCTCTTTACATAATACAAAATATTAGAGAAACAAGAATGAATGCTGTGCTAGTAAGTCTAGTCTGACTGTGTCAGACTAGACTAACTAGCTGACTTACTGTCAGTCTAGTCATTATTACCAGGGGCAGACATAGTGATTTGGGGGCCTGGGGCCACAGGCACATTGCCTTATTTTCAACCTTTCTCTTAATTTAATATGAAATATCCCTAAAATATGTCTTCAGTGTACTCAGTGACAGTAAATAAGTCCCTGAAGGACAAAGGTTGGGAACCACAGTACACAGTCCAGCCATATTCTAGGTTTTAACCTAATCTTGTTTTTTCTGAGCTGAAGCTCACTATTTGCTTGTCTGTTTTATGCCCTAAAGATACACAGATAAACCAATCATAGCAAACCATTGAGTCTTGGCTTTCTTTCCCCTCCCCCTTTATTTCACAAGTGGGAAGTCACGGATGAAAATGAAAACACCAAAGAGTTTGTCCCCCAAAAAACTAAACATTTTACCTGACAAAGACATGGTTCCCATCAAAACAGTTAACAAAAATTAAAGCTGCAAGCAGCGATGAACGGGCCCTTGCACCTCCGCACACATTGGGGCTTCTGGCAGGACGCCGACTGATGCAACCGTGTCTCTCTGAGAATGGGGAACACTCCACACAGCAGTGAATTAGTGTTTCCTCCATGTAGTGTTGAGGCTGGAGATGCCTTTTTTTGTTGTAGAATGGTGGTGCTATAACCAGATATTAACATGTAGATGTCTTCAGGCTGTGACACTTCAGCAGGATGTGAAGTTTGAGACAGACTGGACCATGCAAAGTCAAATGACAGCAGCTTCCTGTGTTATTATGGAATATTGAAATTTGCTGCCCGCGACAGTTGACAGTCAGTGTCCACAATTTACCTTTTGATTCATCAGCCAATTTGGCTGGAAGAAATATCTACTAGCCTAGCATATTTTTTTACCAGACAAAATAATAAATAGCTTTTTTATCCTAATATTTACATTTATTTCAGCAAATGTAATTGAGATAATATGCAAACTGAAAGAAGAGGTCAGAGCAAAATCTGAAGTAAAAGTATTAAATATTATGAACATCTCATCACCACAACCACTGTGTATAAATGAGTTTCCTCTGGCAAGCTGGGTGTCTAGGGCTTTTTTGTGAAAGGTAAGAACGGACGAAGTGCAGCTACTGCACTGACGCTGTTACTGTGAGAGCCAAAAAGAGTTTGCTGTGATGGTACTACGGGGCCTCTGTCTTAATAACTCATAACCTTGATCAGTATTCACGCAGCATTAGCTCTCAGCAGACCGGCTGATGTCTTGTGCTGTAAACAGAGCCGCAGAACGAGTAGTGCTCGAGACAGCTTGGCGCACCGTGCAGATGACACAGAGACAGGTACACGGGCGGCAGCACAGAGCAGTAATGCCATGTGCCCGTAAAGACACAACAGAGAATCACAGCAGAGTTTAATACATAACTATTTTGGCATAAATATTTACCTGCAAGTGTGGTGAATAACCTTCAGATAAGTGATCACATTTGGTGCTCGGCAGGTGTTTATTTGGGATCCCACCGTCAGTTTTTACCATGATTTCAAAGCACTGCGATCACGCACAGTTATCATGATAGCTAAAATTTGAACGGTATTACTAACCCCCCTGGAATGTCAACGCAGTTATAACCGGAAGCTGTGCCATCAGTATTCCCTATGTATGTGGCTTACTGTGAAAAAACGCTGCTCCACTTCACTCTGCTGTGCACACTGTGTTGAGAGTAGTTCAACAATGACGTAACTAAATGACAGTATATTTTGTCCTTGTCCCCTGATGATCTAAATAAGTCTAAATGTGTCTCTTGTTGCTATCTAAATACAACGCCAATGAGAGGGTCCGAAAAATTGCTAAATAGGGATAAAGTCAGCACATTAATAGTCCTCTCCTCCTATCACTCTGGGACCTTAGGTCGTCTTGTACGTTTGCAAAATGATGAGGCCATTGTTTATTAACTTCACAGTATGTATTTCAATGTTGCTTACTGTGAAAACACTGACTGCACCACCATCCACTGTTCTGCAACGCTCTCTGTCACAAGGTACTTGAGTGCTGAGAGTAGTTTAAAAATGGAGTAAGAGCGCACTCTGCTGGACAAACTGTAGACACAATTTCTAAACCACCAGCCATCATATTTTGCATTATACGGTTGGTGAACAAAGTTTTCTCATCAGCAATATTGGAAAAAATAAACACTGATGCCAAAATGCTCCATAATGTTGCTAATGTCTTAGGGTAAAACTTTGCCTTTCCTATGCCAATAGGTGGCGCTTTCATTATCGCTTAAAATTGTCATATAGATGTGTTCAGGGTGGGACTCCTATCAAACGTGAAGTCTGGTGCAGATTTGACCATTCACAGCAGAGTTACATACCACTTCCTTTTTACGTACATGTAAACTTCTTGAAAATCAAAGGATAGTTGTGGTCTGAAGTGTCCTTCCTGTTGACATTAGGTGGCTCAGTGAGTATCATATTAAAGGACGAAGATCGAAAAATTGCAAGCCCTAAAAATGGCAAAAAATTCGCCAAAATTGCACATTCAATTCAAAATGGCCGACTTCCTGTTGGGTTTAGGGTATGGGTCAAAGAGGCGTTTCTGTAGGTCTTGGGCTGGTACACATGCCTCCCAAGTATTGTAGTTCTAAATCAAGTAAGCACCCCTGCTCTATGTGAAATGGTACATTTCACATAGAGCAGGGGTGCACTTGAAATCTGTAGTGGGCGCTACAAAGCCATTTTGGCACATCAGTGCAAAAATAATCACAAATATCACATTTTAGGACTTCTGATATGTGCTAAGTTTGGTGAGTTTTGGTGCATGCCTTGCCTCTCAAATAGTGCTTCCAGTTTTATGGCAAATAATGAGTAACTTTGGCAACAGCATTTGAAAACAACTCAGAAGTGTAATTTCTGTGCATCATAAAGGTCTTTACAGTATTCTAATTGGATATGAGGTCAATTAGGTTAACCTGCTACAGGGGAAAAATCAAAGACTAAAAAAAGTAACTTCCGGCTACCAATAAAAGGCGCTATGAGTAAGATTCAAAATTGCACTGCAGATATCTTCAGGCCTGGACTCTTATCAAATCTGTGACATTTTGTAAAGATCCAACCATCTGGGGCAATGTTACAACAGTTTTTGATGTCATGTCGAAAAATCAAAATTGTCCACCCGACTTCGGTAACGCCTTTCAATAAAAACTCTCAATATTAATTTTCAAGCATCATCAACGTCTTAAAGATTTTTTGAGACCATTTTGAGATCAATCGAGTCAACCTGCTACGTGCGGGACATCTTACTGTAAAACTTTGCCTTTCTTGTGCCAATAGGTGGCGCTCTCATTATCGCTTCAAATTGTCATATAGATGTGGGGGCAAGACTCCTATCAAATATGTGAAGCTTGAGGCTGATTGCACTATTCACAGCTGAGTTACATACCACTTCCTGTTTACTTCCTGGTTAATGGCAGATCATGCAAATTAGATGCCTCATAAGGGTCCCACGGTGTGATGAAAACTCATGAATTGAATAACCTTTGATGTCAAAGTTCTTTTGAGACTTTTTTTTGTCGGTCTTGGGGTGTTTCACAGCCCTAGGTAAAACGTGCTGTGGGGGCTCCTTCATTGAACATCAGTAGGGGGGCGCCACTGATGCATTTCCTCCCACCCATGCACGAGACCATTAAAATATAAAAATTTTCACCAAACCTGATAAGTATGTAAAGTTTCATGACTTTCTGAATATGATAAAGCCCTCAAAAAGGCAATTCATTTGAGAGAAAAATAATAAAGATTAATAATAATAATTTCTTCGGTTTCAAGAGGGTCCTCACACAGTTCCATGCTCGAGCCCTCATTAAAGCTGGCGTGACTCCAACTGTCCTGATCTTCTGATCAATTTTTGTGAAAGTCAGAAAATGCACGCAGAGAGTTTGGACCATTGCGTGAGATATTTCACAAGGTGTAGTATTATCCTATGACCACTAGGCGGCACTGGAGAACACAAAATCTAAGTCTCCTGGTCTACATCATTTGTAGACCAAAGCATGTTAATTCCATGTCAATCAAACAGTAATTGTGTTACAAGTTGTGTTATACTTCTTGTTGCCAGTAGGTGGCACATTGAGTGTCATGGTTAACTGACATGTTGATGGGTTCAGGTCTGCAACCTGATCACACCCATAAAAAAATTGGGGCTAATCAGTTAATGCAAACTGAAGTTACAGCAGCTCCCTGTTTGGTGGCAAATACTGCATTGACATTCATGTGACTTCTGGTTTCCAGTGGGTAGTGGTATGCCGGTAAGTAGAATGAGCCATGCAGATGTGATCGGGCAGGGACTCTCATCAAGCATGAGAAGTTTGGGGCAGATTAGACAATGTCTGAGTGACTTACCACAACTTCCTGTTTCAAGGCAAAACATCGAAGTTGAAATCCTAACCATACCCAAACTGTATGACAAAAACTCAGAATTGAATAACTTTTGATGTCCAATGATCTTTCATTTTCATGGACATCAGAACAAGTAGGCAGAGAGTTTCGATCCTTCAGTTAGATATTTAATGAGGGGTAACACTTCCTGTGGCCTCTAGGTGGTGCTTGAGACCACACAAAATGCACATCTTCTTGGTCTACACCATTTGTGGATCTAACCATGTAAATGACATGAAAATCAAATTATAGTTGTTTTAAGAGGCTTACTTTCTTTTTCCAGTTGGTGGGGCTGTGTTTTCATACTTAATTGACATGTTGATGTGTTCAGGGCTGCACCTTGATCACGCATGTAAAATTTGGGGCGATTCAGTTGATGCAAAGTGAAGTTACAACAACTTCCTGTTTGGCAGCAAAGACCATGTTGCCATGGCAACAATGTTCATGAAAAACCAATGAAATCACAAGCAGGCATCGTCAAGGTCTCAAAGCTTTTCTTACCAAGTTTGAGCTGAATATGGTCAACCTGTAAGGAGGTGCACATCAAAATATAAAACATATAACCAAACCAAGTGAGGAAGAAATTTGGTTTTCAAGAGGGGGAACACATCAACACATCAACACTGTTCATCCAATTCGAGAGTTTTTCTTTCGGTGATGTGAGGGTCTAAGGGCAGAGGGATGCCATATGCTGTAAAGCCCTCTGAGGCAAACCGTATTTTGTGTAAATGGGCTTTATAAATAAAATTGACTTGACTTGACTTGACTCAGCTTAAACCTAAATGCAGAACCTGATGCTGCTGCATAGTTGGCACCGTCTTCATCATTATCCACACATAGCAGCAGTGGGATAATTAAGACTACTGATGCCAAGTTTTTACAAAGTAAATATTTCAATTAAAATATAAAAAAATTAACAGAATGTCGCCTTGTCTTTCTACCAAATAGCAGAAAAGTGTTGACAGTGGTATCAATAAAGAGTCAGATTATTAAGAAGTTTTGGGAATAGTACACTGGAGATCAATATTAGAGAACAACCTACAATTTCCTAAATGTCGAGGTCACTGCGTAGACCTATTTGAAATTATCCAAACAGGAGTAAAAGAGTAGTATTTTAAGCATATTTCATGAGTTACATACTGTATTAGAAAATACTTTCAGATACCTCCCAGTTATTGGTGTTAATCTGGCACCTGGTGCTAATTTCCTTGATTATCTCCATCCATCCATCCATTTTCTTCCGCTTATCCGGCGGCAGCAGTCTAAGCAGGGCAGCCCAGACTTCCCTCAACCTGGCCACTTCGTCCAGCTCTTCCCGGGGGATCCCGAGGCATTCCCAGGCCAGCTGAGAGACCTTGTCTCTCCAGCTTGTGCTGGGTCTTCCGTGAGATCTCCTACCGATGGGACATTTCCTGAACACCTCACCAGGGAGGCATCCGAGAGGCATCCTAACTACATGCCCAAGCCACCTCATCTGGCTCTTCTAAGCGCAGAGGAGCAGCGGCTCTACTCCAAGCTCCTCCTGGGTGACCGAGCTTCTTACCCTATCTCTAAGGGAGAGCCCAGCCACCCTACGGGGAAGCTCATTTTGGCCGCTTGCACCTGCGATCTTGTTCTTTCCGTCACTACCCAAAGCTTGTGACCATAGGTGAGGGTGGGAACGACGATCAACCGGTAAATTGAGAGCTTTGCCTTTCTGCTCAGCTCCCTCTTCACCACAACAGATCGCTGCAGAGTACATTACTGCAGACGCCGCACCGATCTGCCTGTCGATCTCCCGCTCCATCCTTTCCCAACTTGTGAACAAGACACCGAGGTATTTAAACTCCCCCACTTGGGAATCTCCTCCCCGATCTAGAGAGGGCACTCCACCCTTTTCCGGCTGAGAACCATGGCCTCGGATTTGGAGGTGCTGATTTTCATCCTGGCCACTTCACACTCGGCTGCGAACCAATCCAGTGAGAGCTGAAGGTCATGGCCTGATGAAGCCAACAGGACCACATCATCTGCGAAAAGCAGTGACCCAATCCTGAGGCTGATGGGCCTCTGGACGTGCTGACGTACTGCGGGGGTAAGCGTGTTACATCACTTCCGGTGCATCTTGTCTGTGCCTCTGGTAGCGTCTCTGAGCTGCTCCTACGAGCGATTCTCAGCTAATCTTCTAACTTGTTCCTTACTTCGGCTGCTTTTATCTGTCTGTGACTGAAAACTCACATAAGTTTTACTTAATCACTCACAGCTGTCTCCTCCTCCCAGCAGTTTTTCCTGTGTATTCACAACCGCTCTCTCACTGTTAGCCGGTTAGCTTCGTTAGCATTAGCTCTGGTTAGCGATGGCTTCTCCCTGCTCCTCTCCCTCTTCTGCTCTCTCTTGCTCAGTGTGTCAGATGTTTAGTTACTCCTCTGCCTCCTTCAGTGTTAGTGGTACCTGTAACAAGTGTAGTTTATTTGCTGCGCTGGAGGTGAGGCTTAGCGATCTGGAAGCGCGGCTCCGCACCATGGATAATCCCTCTTTAGCTGCGATAGTTAGCAAGCCCCCTGTAGCCGGTGCGGACCGGCATAGCATAGCCTCTGCTAGCCGTCCCCCGGCAACCCCCGTGCAGCCGGGAGGCTGGGTGACTGTCCGAGCGAAGCATAGTAAGCCGAAGCCCACAGTACACCACCCACCCCCCCTTCATGTTTCAAACAAGTACGCCCCTCTCAACCACACACCGACCGAGGACACAACCCTGGTCATTGGTAGCTCTATTTTACGAAACGTGAAGTTAGTGACACCAGCGGCCATATTTAAATGTATCCCTGGGGCCAGAGCGGGCGACGTCGAGTCAAATTTGAAGCTGCTGGCTAAGGCTAAATGTAAATACAGTAAGATTGTTATTCACGTTGGCGGCAATGACACCCGGTTACGTCAATCGGAGGTCACTAAAATTAACATAGAGTCGGTGTGTGAGTACGCCAAGACGATGTCAGACACCGTAATCTTCTCTGGACCCCTCCCCAATGTGACCAGTGATGACATGTTTAGCCGCATGTCAGCACTCAACCGCTGGTTGTCGTGGTGGTGTCCAGCAAATGATGAGGGCTTTGTTAATAATTGGCACTCCTTTTGGGGGAAACCTGGTCTTATCCGGAGGGACGGCATCCATCCCACTTTGGATGGAGCCGCTCTACTCTCTAAGAATCTGGCCGATTTTATTAGAGGCCCAAAGCCATGACAAACCAGAGTTGGGACCAGGTTTCAGAGTCGCAGTCTTACACGCTTCTCTGAGCTTCCTCTAGCACAGTCACACACCCATGATCTAAATGTTATAAAAACAGTGTCTGTCCCCCGACCACATCATTTGTTTAATGCTAAAATAAACAAAAGGGGAGTTGTACATGAAAATCTCATAAAAATTAAATCATCTCCTGTCATACAGCATCATAACAGGAGAATTAAATGCGGACTCTTGAACATTAGATCCTTATCAACCAAGGCTCATGTAGTCACTGATTTAATATTGGATAATCATATTGATTTATTATGCCTCACTGAGACCTGGCTTTGTCCTGAAGAGTACGTTAGCCTGAATGAATCCACTCCTCCTGGTCATATAAATAGTCACGTTGCGCGGGACACTGGCCGAGGAGGGGGAGTCACTGCTATTTTTGATTCAAGCTTAGCAATTCACACTAAGGCTAAGCCAAACTATAATTCATTTGAAAGCCTTTTTCTTAGTCTTTCTCACCCATCCTGGAAAACTCTACAGCCAATTCTATTTGTCATAGTGTACCGCGCCCCCGGCCCATACTCTGAATTTCTATCTGAATTCTCTGAGCTTATATCAAGTTTAGTGCTCAAATCAGACAAAATTATTATCGTAGGGGATTTTAACATTCACATGGATGTTAATAGTGATAGCCTTAGTTCTGCTTTCTCCACACTTTTGGATTCAATAGGCTTCAGTCGGTGTGTACATAAACCCACCCACCGCTACAATCACACCCTCGATCTAGTCCTTGCATACGGCATCGATATTGCAGATTTATTAGTCTTTCCTGAGATTCCTGCTCTGTCAGACCATTATTTAATAACTTTCAATTTTTTATTACCTGACTACAAGCCTCTCAGTAAGAGCTACTCTTCTAGATGTCTATCTGATTCAGCAGTGGCTAAATTTAAGAAACTAATTCCTTCTGCTTTGACATCATTACCATGTCTTACAACGACTGAGCACACTACTACTAACTTAAGTCATTCTCAAATTGACTGTCTCATCAATAATGCTACTGGCTCACTGCAATCAGCTCTCGACACTGTTGCACCCTTCAAGAAGAAAATAATGAAACAAAGAAAATTAGCTCCATGGTTTAACCTCCAGATTCGCAAATTGAAACAAATATCACGAAAATTTGAAAGACATTGGCGTTCTACCAAACTGGAAGAGTCCCGTTTAGTCTGGCTGGACAGTCTTGAAGTATATAAGAAGGCCCTCCGCCATGCCAGGGCAAACTATTATTCATCATTAATTGAGGAAAACAAAAACAATCCCAGGTTTCTTTTCAACACTGTAGCCAGGGTGACTCAGAGTCACAGCTCCATAGAGCCTTGTATTCCTTCGGCCCTAAGCAGTGACGACTTTATGAATTTCTTTAATAATAAAATCATAACGATTCGAGATAAAATCCATCACCTCTTGCCCTTACCTGACCTGACCCCTGACGCAGATAGCCTGGATATGGCAGCAAGGCCTGAAATTTATCTGGACCATTTCTCCCCCATTGACCTTCATCAACTCTATACTTTGGTTTCTGCATCTAAGCCATCAACATGCCTACTAGACCCCATCCCAACTAAGCTCCTTAAGGAAGTTTTGCCTTTATTAGGCAACTTTTTATTATATATAATCAACGCGTCTTTATTAACAGGCTATGTACCTCAGTCTTTTAAAGTAGCTGTCATTAAACCTCTTCTAAAGAAGCCCACTCTCGATCCTGAGATTTTAGCTAACTATAGACCGATATCTAATCTCCCCTTTATTTCTAAAATCCTTGAGAGAGTGGTTACTCATCAGCTCTGTGACTTTCTCCAAGACAACAGTTCGAGGACTTTCAGTCAGGCTTCAGAGTTCATCATAGCACAGAGACGGCACTAGTAAAAATTAATAACGACTTATTTCTCGCTTCTGACACGGGTCTGGTCTCTGTTTTAATCCTATTAGATCTCAGTGCTGCATTTGACACCATTGACCATCAAATCTTACTGCACAGACTTGAAACCTCAATTGGCCTTAAAGGAACGTCACTAGCCTGGTTTAAGTCATACTTATCAGATCGTTCCCAATTTGTTCACATCAATGATCAACCCTCCGCACATACAAAGGTCTGCTTTGGAGTGCCACAAGGTTCGGTGCTTGGACCAATCCTTTTCACTTTATATATGCTTCCTCTAGGCAACATGATTAGAAAACATTCTTTAAATTTCCATTGTTATGCTGATGATACGCAATTATGTCTATCTATGAAACCAGATGAAACTGATCAGCTATCTAGACTTCAAACATGTCTTAAGGATGTAAAAGCCTGGATGAGCCGTAATTTCCTGATGTTGAATTCAGACAAAACTGAAGTTATTGTCCTTGGCCCAAAACAACTCAGAAGCTCCTTTTCCAACAATGTAATTTCTCTAAATGGCATTACCTTGGCCTCTAGCACAACTGTAAGGAACCTCAGAGTTTTATTTGACCAGGATTTATCCTTTGCCTCCCATATAAAACAAACTTCAAGGACGGCTTTCTTTCACTTGCGTAACATCGCAAAAATTAGACATATCCTTTCCCAAACAGATGCTGAAAAATTAGTACATGCATTTGTCACCTCTAGGCTGGATTACTGTAATTCCCTATTATTTGGTTGCCCCTACAAATCTCTTAGGTCTCTCCAACTGGTGCAGAACGCTGCTGCTCGTGTTTTAACAGGAAGCAAGAAAAGGGATCATATTTCTCCTGTTTTAGCTTCTCTGCACTGGCTCCCTGTGAAATCCAGGATTGAATTTAAAATCCTCCTCCTTACTTACAAAGCTCTAAATGGTCAGGCTCCATCCTATCTGTCACAGCTCATAGTTCCTTACCAACCCTCAAGATCACTGCGCTCTGAAAATGCAGGGTTACTTGTGGTTCCCAAAATTTCCAAAAGTAGGTTAGGAACCAGAGCCTTTAGCTACCATGCTCCTCTCCTATGGAACCATCTTCCATTTTTGGTCAGGGAGGCAGACACCGTTTCAACTTTTAAGGGTAGACTTAAGACTTTCCTCTTTGATAAAGCTTATAATTAGGGCTGGCTCAGGCTGCCTGGACCAGCCCATAGTTAGGCTGACATAGGTTTAACCTGGCGGGGGACTTCCCCTGATACGCTGAGCTCTTTTCCTTCTCTCAATACCGCCATCGGAAATCATGCAGGTCTGTTAACTGCATTGCCATTTGCAAGCTTAGCTTAGCTCTGTGATAGCCATGTGGTACTCTCACTACCTGGGGCTCGCGATTACAGAGCCTGGGTCTGTTGAATTGCACTACGCTAATCCTGTTGCCTCTCGGGAGCATTCCTGCTCCCTTGTTTCCTAGTTTCCCTGGATCCTGGCTGTAACCTTGACTGTGCCTGACCGTGGTGATAACTGTGCTGATGCTGCGACCCTGCCTTTGGTTGTGCTCGTGCTGTGGCTGTACTGATACTGTGCCCCCCGCTCGCCCTGATTGTGGTCTGGTCCTGGTTGCGCTGATGCTGTGATCTTGCCTTTGGACACCTCCCTTTCAACATATGCATGAGACTGTTGTCATCTCTCTCAACATTATCATAGAGTGCAATTACTAATTTCACACCTACCATTATTGTAATATGACATGCATCTGTTTCTATTATTGCTGTGCCTCTCTCCCCCTCTCTCCCCCTCTCTCTTTCTCTTTCCTTTTTTGCCATGATTGTATTTCATTTGCTATTTACGACATCTATTGCTCGTCTGTCCGTCCTGGAAGAGGGATCCCTCATCATCCTCTACCGCTCTTCCTGAGATCCCCCCCCCCCCGTTACAGGGGTTCTTTTTTGGGAGTTTTTCCTTGGGTGATGTGAGGGTCTAAGGGCAAGGGCTCTCTGAGGCAAACCATGTTTTGTGATAATGGGCTCCATAAATAAAACTGACTTGACTTGACCAAACCGAACCTCCACAACACCCTGGCAGTGCCTAGAAATTCTGTCCATAAAAGATATGAACAGAATTGGTGACAAAGGGCAGCCCCTCACTGGAAACGAGTCTGACTTACTGCTGGCAATATGGACCAAGCTCTGGCACCGGTCGTACAGGGAGTGGACGGCCCATATCAGGGGGTCTGATTCCCCATATTCCCGAAGTACCCCCACAGGACTCCCTGAGGGACACGATCGAATGCCTTTTCCAAGTCCATAAAGCACATACCTTCCACTAATCCACAATGTCCCGAGTCGAGGTCAGCAGCGCACTGTCCCCACCATACACAGTGTTGACAGAGCACCTCTTCCCCCTCCTGAAATGCCGGATGGTGGTCAAGAGCCTCTCCAAAGCTGTCTGGAAGTCGTTCTCCATGGCCCCACCAAACTCCTCCCATGCCCAGGTTTGAGCATGGGAGACTCCCTCGTTCTGCTGGGGGACTTCAACGTGAGCGTTGAAGTCCCCCAGCAGAATGAGGGAGTCCCCAGAAGAAGCTCTCTCCAGCACTCCCTCAAAAGACTCAGTAAAGGGTTGATACTCTACACTGCCTTTGGACCATAGGCACAAACAGTCAGGATCCGTCCCCCACCCGAAGGTGGAGGGAGGCTACCCTCTCATTCACTAGGGTAAACTCCAAAATTCAGGCACCAAGCCGGGAGGCAATAAGTATTGCCACCCCTGCCCAGCACCTCTCAGCGGTGGCAACTCCAGAGTGGAAGAGAGTCCAACCCCTCTCGAGAAGACTGGTTCTGGAGCCCATGCTGTGTCATGGGGAGGCCGACTATATCTAGTCAGAACTTCTCAGCATCATGCACCAGCTCAGGCTCCTTCCCCACCAAAGAGGTGACATTCCATGTCCCTAGAGCTACCTTCCACAGCCGAGGGCCCCATGGGTAAAGGCCCGGCAACCAGGCACTCGCCATGGAGCCCCACCCCCAGGCCTGGCTCCAGGGTGGGGGCCCTGATGACCCGCGTCCAGGCAAAGGTAACTTCGAACCATTTGTCACATTCATCAAAAAGGGGCCGGTGAGCTACACTTTGTCTGGTCCCTCCCCTAGGACCTGTTTGCCATGGGTGACCCTACAAGGGGCATAAAGCCCCCAACAACTGAGCTCCTAGGATCACTGGGACATGCAAACCCCTCCACCACGATAAGGTGGTAGCTCGAGGAGGGTAGCCTAACTTTCCAGTCTTCACTGACTTTGCAAGATGGTGAGCCGTTCTAAGGTGACTGAAACCCTCCAGCAGCGGGTTTGTCCGGATAAAGGCCAAAGGGATGATGCTATCAGCCATAGCAAGAGAAGTTGGTCGTTCCAAATCTGTGGTTTCTAGAATATTGCATCTTTACAACGTCACAAACTCATTCAAGTCCCCTAAGAAGGCTGGTTGTCAACGAAAGACAAATGCAAGAGTAGGGCTGGGTAAAAAAATCATTTCATCAAAGCATTGCAATATGTATTTTGCCAATTCAATATCGATTCATAAAATCCTGAAATCGATTATTTCCATTGTAGTGGCGCCAGATGCCGTGGGGACAGTGTGAGTGCCGCCAAAGTGTGATTGAAGTCTGGAAAATCCTTGGCAACAAAGTTAGACAAGAAACCCCCTACAGTCACCGAACTTTGGAAGTGAAGAAGGGAAGAGTGGACCAAAATCACACCAGAGCAGTGTGAGAGACTAGTGACGTCCTGTGGCCGCAGATGTGCTGCAGTCATTCAAAGCAATGGCCTTTTGACTGCTGTTACCTTCAGAAAATGTAGTTGTACCATTTCTCTGTGCTACAATCATTGCTGTTTTCTAATTTTGAAAATTTTCCACAAAATACTTTTTTTTGTTGAAGTGCCTTGGTTATTTTACTATCCCCATCCCTACCAATTACTGTCCATCTGCTCCTTCCAAGGTTTGAACATGTCAAATGCCCGAGGGGAGAAAACACTGGACTGTGTTTATTCCAACATCCTTAAAGCATATAGAGTTCTACCCCCGCTGCACCTTGGACAGTCTGATCACCTGTCACTGTTTCTAATCCCAGCCTACTGCCCCATTATCAAGAGACAACAACCCACTGTTAAACAGTTAAAAGCTGGCCAGAGGGAGCATCCCTACAGCTGCAGGACTGCTTTCAGTGTACTGACTGGAGTCTGTTCCTTATTCAAGAATACACATCAACTGTACTCTTCTACATCAGGAGCTGTGTTGAGACCGTCACCATCAACAAATGCATCAGTGTTTTCCCAAACAGGAAGCCTTGGATGACAAAGGAGGTTCAGCTTCTCCTGAGAGAGCGTGACATAGCCCACAGATCTGGGAACAGAGAGCAGTACAGTGTGGCCAGACGTAACCTTAAAAGAAGCATAAAAACAGCAAAGGCGGCATACAAGGAGAGGATTGAGGACCACGTCACTTCAAAAGACCCAATGCGTGTGTAAATGGTAAATGGTAAATGGACTATACTTGTATAGTGTTTTTCTAGTCTTATTGACCACTCAAAGCGCTTTAACACTACATGTCACATTCACCCATTCACACACACATTCACACACTGGTGGCTGAGGCTACCGTACAACATGCCACCTGCTACTCAGTAATCCTTCACACACACTCTGATAACGCAGCATCAGGAGCAATTTGGGGTTCAGTATCTTGCCCAAGCATACTTTGACATGTTGTCCAGAGGAGCTGGGGATCGAACCGCTGACCTTCTGATTAGAGGACAACCCACTCTACCTCTGAGCCACACCCGTCCCCGTGTGTGGCAAGGCATTCAGCAGGAAACCAACTTCAGGTGCAGCCACGATCCACTGACAGGAAACAGTGCAGCACTGACTGAGGCACTGAACCTCTTCTTTGCCCGATTCGAGAAAGGACCGGACAATGTTAATTCACCCCAGCTGAAGACCACTGACCACTTTTTTACCTTGCAAACACGAGGTTAAACGAGTCCTGAAAGCTGTGAATGTCAAGAAAGCACCAGGCCCGGATGGGATCCCAGGCACAGTTCTTAAGAATTGTGCCAATCAGCTTGCAGAGGTCTTTAGTGACATCTTCAATCTCTCCCTGGTGCATGCTACTGTTCCGGCCTGTCTAAATACTGCCACCGTCATCCCAGTGCCCAAGCAGACCAACATCAGCTCCCTGAACGACTACAGACCAGTCACATGGACACCCATCATTTCTAAGTGCTTTGAAAGATTAGTTCTTGGGCACATCACATCCACCCTCTCTTCCAACTTGGACAAGCACCAGTAGGCATACAGAGCAAACAGATCCACTGAAGATGCCATGAACACCGTCCTCCATACCGCACTGACACACCTGGAGCAGAAGGGGACATATTTCATGATGTTGTTTGTGGATTAAAGCTCAGCTTTCAACACCATTGTCCCCAGCAAGCTGGTCAGGAAACTGCAGGACCTTGGTCTCAGTAACCATCTGTGTCTGTGGATTAAAGGCTTTCATACAAACCGCCCACAGACAGTGAGACGCCCTTACATCTCCACAGCCCCAGGAGCACCACAGGGTTGTGTACATAGCCCCGCCCTCTACTCCCTCTATACATTCGACTAAACACCTACACACTGGTGGGACTCATCTCAAATGGCGATGAGACAGCCTACAGAGACAAGGTCTGCAAATTAACAGAATGATGTGCAGTGAATAACCTGTCAATAAACATCAAGAAGACAAAGGAGCTCCTTAAAGACTTCAGACAGAAACAGCAGGAGGACCTGCCACAAAAGATATGAGAGGAGGATGTGGAGAGGGTACCCACTTTCAAATTCCTGGGAACCCACATTAGTGAGGACCTCAGGTGGACTGTAAACTCCACCGCTCTGGTAAAGAAGGCCCGGCAGAGACTATATTTCCACAGGACGCTGAGGAGGATAAACCTCTGCAATGTTGCTGGAGTCCTTCTACCACTGCTTTGTGGAAAACATCCTCACATACTGCATCACGGCGTGGTATGGGAACTGTTCAGCAGCAGACAGGGTGGCTCTCCAGAGGGTGGTGAATGTAGCTCAAAAAATCATTGGATTCCCCCTGCTCCCCCTGAAAGACATTTGCAGGTCTCGCTGCCACAGCAGAACCTGCAGGATTTTAAAAGACAGTACCCACTAGGGGTAGACCATATGGCCCTTAAAAAATATCTTGATATTTCAGGGTAATTTTGCGATAAAGATATTCTTGACGATATGACAAAATACTGAAAAATATATAGAAAATATGATTTAAGAAAAATTAATTTGAAGAGCATAAAATTGCATCACAGCGTTATTGTTTTATATGTCAGCAATGTAACTGTTTGCATTAAAATATATTGTGAAAACTAAACAAAAACGAGTTTTAGATTCTGTACAAATAAAAATCGTACAACAAAATAAAAATCTACTTTTTAACGAGCCTTCCCTCATGACAGTTTGAATTGGCATCATATCTTTAGCCAAACAAAATGTGATGCTTCTGTGAGGAGTGCAATTTATGAAAGATGCTAGGCTGAGCCAGTGTATGCTCTCTGCTTGAACTCGTTGCATTTGTTGTTGTTCTATTTATCTTATTTAACAGTTATCTATTGTAATGTGTGAGTCCGTGAGTCTGTTTGAGCAGAGTGAATGGAAACAGTTTTTTTTATGAGAGACAGTAAATCTCGTTGTATGTGGACATGCAATTACACTAAAGGCATTCATCATCACCTAAGCAACGCTCAAACATGAATACAAGTTAGTGTGGACCAAGTTTGAAAGAGAGACTGGATAAGTAAGTGGGCTTCCCCAGAATTTCACCAGGGCATATGATATATGACGGTATCAGTGTGTGGCACTAACACCTCCCACATACACACCAACAAGGTTTTTCCTATATATTAATTTTGGAGGCAGCCGCAAAAACTAACACAATCATTCTACAGCTTCATCACAACTTCATCACTTCCTACCCACCAATTAACTTCAATTTTCCTCAAAGAAATGTCCTCCAGTCTGAAGAGCGTCATTGTCAAGCATCATCCTGATATTTTAACAGGTGAACATTGTTTTCTCGGCAACCCTTAAAGTGGTTGCCTAATTAACGTTATATCCCATCAGTGTAACCATTTTGCAGGTATGGCTCAAAAAATCAGTCATTACTTTAACATTGCAAAGCGTTTTCGCAAGAAGGATAGTGATGTGGGCAGGTTACTGACATAATGATTTGTTAAATTTTTCAGGTCTGAAAATACTGCTGCTCAACCTCAAGAAACAGAAGGGACCGGTGGACGTTGGTTACTTTGTTACCTACTAACCAGAGCCCTTTCAGAAAAAGTCGCGTCATCTCAGTTTATTCTAATGGACCGTTTTTTTTACAGCAATAGCAGAATGTGGAGCATCTCAATAGTTCCCAGAAACGGCATTAATTGCTAGCAGCGCAGTGGAGTTGCAGCAGAGAAGACCATTTGTGATGGCCTTTTAAAGGTTAAGACGTCTAAAGAATCATCTTTTTATATTGTCAGCATATCGTAGCTAAATTAACATGTGCATTAGAGGATGATGTTGAATTATCCCACGCTAATTAGTAGATTTACAAGCAATAACAGATCTACTTACAGATTAGGCTAAAGTTAGGACGCTACACATACCATTAGCCACTAACAGACTGCTAATTTAAAATGTCCTGCTCTTGAAAATTGCATCTAACAATGGGAAGTTAAAGGGGAGAAAAGGCTTGTGTAATTTATTTTACAGGTCAGTGTGAGTTACATGTCAGTCTTGTTAAATACCCCCCCATGCTGCGTCCTTCTCTCTCTGCCTCCTCACACACACACAGCAGCAGGCACCCTCCCCCTCCCCGTGACACGCTCAATAACCTGCTGCAGGAGGGACAAATCAACCACTTTTGGTTGAAAACGAAAAAGGGAACAGTGTTGTTTGGAGGTATTTTGCCTTCGAGGCTAACAAGCTTGGAAAGCCGAAGGACATAAATAAGCCAGTGTGCAAACACTGCTACAAGGCGGTGGCGACCAAATCCAGCAGTACCTCCAACTTGGCCAAACACCTGAAGGACCGACACCCTGGCCTTTTCAGCGAATTTCGACAGGTTAGTGTCTTTCCTTTCAAACTTATTACTGATGTTATCGTGGCCGGTTAATAGACAGTGTCAGTATACTAACTTTACATAAACGTTGGTTAATGAAATGTGTTATTTTTTCTTTTAAAGTCCCAGAATGAAGCTGAAAAATGTCGACCTGCAACCAAATGGCAACATACACAGCCCACTCTACCATCCATTTTGGACCAACATTGAAAATATCATGCCAAGTCCCCAGAAGCTATGAAAATAAACAGAGCTGTGGCAGAGTATCTATGTATGGATCAGGTTCCAATTTACACCGTGGAGAAACCTGGCTTCCAACAACTTATTAAGCAACTAAACCCAAGGTACGCTCTTCCCTCTCGGAATCACTTTATGTACAGTGAAATCCCACAGCTGTACAACACAACAAAGCAAACAGTCTTGCAGCAGCTTCAGGGGAATCCGTACTTCTCCTGTACCACTGACCTTTGGACCAGCAGGATTGCATCCTCTTTCATGGCTGTAACCCTGCAATTTATTACAGAGTCCTGGGACATGCAGAGCTGGTGTCTGGGCTGTGTTGGGCTACATTCAGAACATACAGGAGACAGCTTAAGGGAGGCTTTGGAGGAGATAGTACAGGAAACATGGCAGCTGGATATAACTAATATGGCAGGCATCACTACAGATAATGCTTCAAATAACAAGAAAGCATTTCAGCAGCATTTCACATGGGTCCCATGCTTTGGTCACAACTTGCACTTAGCCATAAACAAGGGTCTGGATATTGATAGTGTATCAGGAGCATTATCCAGGTTGAGAAAAACAGTGGCAGCTTTCACAAGGTCACCAAAGATGACCCGGCAGCTAAAGAAAAAACAAAAAGACTTGAAGCTGCCAGAACACAGACTCATTCATGATGAGCTAACACGCTGGGACTCAACTTTTGAAATGGTGGATAGGTTTATTGAACAGCAGCAAGCAGTCAGTGCAGTTTTAGCAGAGGACAGAAAGAAGTGGTATCTTATGCCAAAGGATTCAGACATCACCATTTTTGAGACTGTAAAAGAGGTACTGAGCCCATTAAGCTCTTTTACTGATGCTCTTAGTGGGGAAAAGCATACCACTCTGTCCTCTGTCCTACCCTTAACCTGGAAGATATATTCCATGTTAACAATTGAGGACACAAGCAGCACCTTAGAACATCAGCTGAAGCAAAAAATTGGAGATGATCTGAAACACAGATATGACGACAGGAATCTACAGCTGGTATTGAACACTGCCACCTTTCTTGATCCCCGCTTCAAGGACAGTTTTACAACATTAAAAGAAGAAGTAAAACAGCATCTTGTGGATAATATGCAAGGTCTGCAGCAGACTCAGAGAGTCCCAAGTTAGCAAACATCTCCTTTATCTGCAACCCAGCCTACGAAGAAATTCAGAACAGATCTGAAGGGACTTTTATCAAACATTCAGGGGGAGAGAAAGAAACAACATGGAGATGATACACCAACAGCATCCAAAGATGAGGATCCAGAATGCAGGCTCAGGAACGAGTTGACATTATATGAAACGATGCCTGAGCAGAGTACATGGTGACATGGTGGAAAACACATGAGCGCACCTTACCTCATCTTGCCCATGCTGCCAAGAAATACCTGTGTATAGCTGCTTCAAGCTGTGCCTAAGAGCGTGTGTTTAGTACATCAGGGCTCATTTGCAGCCCAAGAAGGGCAAAACTTACAGAGGAACACATTGACATGCTTGTATTTGTAGCAAAAATCTGCAAACAGGAAAGCAAATTCAGGCCAGTGTTACCACTAGTACCTAAACAGTAATTTCTCTAGAGTGTAGAATAGAGGACAATGCACTTTCTGAACACTGTGATTGAATAGTTCTGTGCACTTTTCAGTTTCAAGTGCCTCAAAATATTGTTCTAATTGTTATTGTTTATTTTATTTATTTATTTTTTGCACTACTTCAGGCCTGAAACTTTCTTTTTGCACAACTGTTGTTACATGTTGTAACAGAGGTTATGTTTGTATTTTTTTGTTAATAAAAATGTTTCTTTTAAATATTGGGGTCTTTTTTTTTTTTTTATCCTTGTGGTATCGAAAATAGTATCGAGTATCGAATATTTTCCTGAGTATCGGTATCGAGTTGAAAATTTTAGTATCGTGACAACCCTACTAAACAGAATGTAAAAAAACATTACTGTAAACTAGGGTTGGGCATCGTTTGAATTTGAACGATTCTCGATTCCGATTCCGATTCCTAGTTTCGATTCCGGTTCCAAACGATTCTCGATTACAATTCTTTTAAGAGGCAGGGTCAAAAAAGTTTGCATGGGGGCGCTAACAAGAGTTCTTTTTCAATGAAATGTCTTAACTTCTCAATGATTTTTTTAATTATATGAACTTTAGTATGAATTTCTCACAGGGCTATTTTCAACCATTATATAAATATCAAACCTTTGTACTTGAATATAAATGTTATGAAGTTTCTTTCCACAGGAGTACACTTTCACAAAAGATCTTTCTTTTTGAAAACCTCATGAAAAAACATTTACACATATCCTGTTGTTTATGTGTCAGAGAGTGTCTGATGCTGCAGCCACTTAAACATGTTACTGAGCTCCCACTGATGGGTTAACCTGGTGCAGAATATCAAACAAACAAAAGAGAACAACTTGTAAAACCCAGTCCAGTCCGTTTGTCTATGAAAACGTACACGGGCTAACGTTAGCTGGATATTAGAGTTAACCCACCATATTAGCAGTACAATTTGTTTGCTGCCTCAATGTTGGTATAAGACAGATGTAATTTATTGTTTTACTTACCTGATTCTGACTGGTTAGAGGAATGCCGGTGCAGCGGGGCACTCTGTTATTTCTACACCATTAATCCTGAGGTGTTTAATCATGTTGGTCGTGCAACCTCCTTTGCACAGTTCAGCCAAACTTTTGAGCGCTGCTGCACACTGTCCATGGTTGCCATGGTTACAATCATTCATGTGGCTTCTTCTTCGTTGGTGTTAGACGGCTATTTCTTCCGGTCAGCGAACTGGGCATTGAAAGTAGGAATCGAAATTTAAAAATTTGAACGGTTCTGGGAGAATCGGAATGTTAGTCCCGGTTCCCATCGATGTTCGAGACTCGATGCCCAACCCTACTGTAAACGGAAACGATTAAGGGTTAGTGTTTTTAGCTTTGTGATTCTGTTGACTTCATTTGTCTACATTATGTTACAGCTCAGCTGATTTTCCATTGATGGCAAGGGGAGGGAAGGTGAAAGACCTGAATGAGATCACAGGGTAAGTCATTTAGAAAAATGAAACATACTAGGCTTAATGGGGAATTATTCTAAATACTGAAATTGTTACAATACTGTATTATATTATTAATCATGCTGAACATATTTTTTATTATGTTGCTATTATGTAATCCTGTTATTGTATATTGATAACTTACTATAGGAACACTGGGGGCAGGAGGAATGGCTATGGATGGACTGCTATGTGATAGAGGATGCCGCAGATCAGTACTAAGTGGACCTTTGTAGAACTGAAAACTTAACAAGGTAATGTTTCAAATAGTTCCAGCAATAAGGAATCATACTTACATGTTAGCCTGTTATACTTCGTTTCATATTAATGATAGATGTAATTCTATTGGATATATCATATACATTCTTAGGCAAGTTACTTTAAAAATGTTATACATATTAGCAGTTAGCTTTTATTTGAATGAAATAAGTCACTAGAATATTACTCTCTGTGGAGAGTAATGCATTACACAAATTTCGCATTACTTTCACCAACATGATATCAGAAGAATGACTACGCATTATAAAATATAAGAAGAGCATACTGTTTCGAAGTGGGTTATAAAAACACAGAAGGCTCTAGTTTAATGCAGTCCATTAACATCCAGTAGAGGGTAATATCACACAGCCTAATGAAGTCTCTCCTCTGAAGCGCAGATCTGACTATTTCATGCATTCACGTGCAGTGGTTTACATTTTGTATTAAAATTACTCTCCTATTTTCACAGTAGTGTAATGACATAGAACAATGAGGTAGCCTAGCCCAGAACCCTCATCCTGAGTATCAGCTCCCTGTCTTCTGCAAGCCTTTCCCTGTTTCTTATTTTTATTAAACCATATACAAGTCTTCCCAATGGTGTGCTCTTTGTTTGAAGAAAATGTTCTAATGCAGTTTTTGAAAATGATAACTTCACATATTTTTTGTAGTTGTAATCTGTGTTGAGTGTAAGACTACTTCTGCTGGCTTTACTCAACAGTATTTTCCTCATCTGCATGTCAGTCAAGAAAATGTGCATGCGTACCCCCATTCTCTACACGAATGGATCATCCCTATGCAGCACAGCAAAGCATGGTGGAGACTATATGAGAGGACATCACAAAAGAAAGGGCACATACCAACTGCTTGATGTGCTATTTATGTTTCTGAGTTTGTTAGATATTAATTAAATTAATTAATTGCTGTTAGGAAGTCAGTAGAAAGACAAAGATAAATAAAATAAACATGTTTTATATGTCTACAAACTGCTGCTGGTGCTGCTGCTAATCCATTGACCCACTGTGCTGTCAGCTTACAATCACTAATGGTAACCTGTCGGCCTCCTTCTGTCCCTCTGAAAGTGATAAAGATGACAGTCGTGAGTAAATTATAACAATCATTATATTATTAAGAATGAATATGGATTTGACTGCCTTTGACTATCGTACAAGACTAAAGTCAGTATTTAGAAAGCAATAAACAGCAACCTGCTCCTTTACCATAGTAAGGTAAATCTAAAATATGTCAGCATAAACATATACTTATGTCATATCTACATCATTTATATTTATACTATGAATTTATACATTTTACATATAAAAGTACTATACAGTATATGTACATGTATAGTGTGTATTGATTTGATATATTTTGTATTTTTTAAAAAATTTTTTTTTTTTAATTTAATCATATTTTAACCCTTATTTAGCACTCAATCACTTTTTTCTATTGCCTCTGACTCTTGAGCTGCTGAAATGTGTGAATCTCCCAAGTGTGAGATTATTCAGTCTAATCTAACCATAGCTGTTAACATTAATCAAGATATTAGCACATTTAACTTTAAAAAACAATATAATAATGAAACTACGTATGATGCACTCTGTGTACATTGTAAATCAGTGCAGTTACTGACTGCTATTTAGCAAAAATCAGAGTTTTGTCTCTTCGTATTATGTATTTAAATGGCCCACCAGAGACTTCCGAGAACTTTTCGCAGCCTCCATGAGTCACATGATGCTCGAGCATTTTGAACTTCCATTGTCAATACTCTGTCTATTCTAGTGCACTACTCCTCACAATGTAATAAATAGAATTGAACGTGTATAGAGAGAGTCTGCTGACCCTTCAGAGCAGAGTGGGCTTCCAGGAGGTGGGACATAAGCTCAGGCAGAGGTGCTGCGGGAGGGCAGTATGAGACAGAGTTTTTTTTAACATTAAAGCATGTAAACCTATTCTAGTAGACCCCCAAAATACAAATACAATCTGAAAATAAGAATAGTAGGGTCTCTTTAACGGAAAGCTAACTTTTACATGATTTTGACATGACTTTTTGTTAATTTTCCATGATCTAACACAGAGCCAGTGGTTTTGGTCCACAATGGCTGGAAAAAATTCACCTGGCTTAGAAACAATGAGGTGAGAATGACCAAGAACAGGAGGATGAAATGGTCTGCCTCTGGCTTTAATGGAGGCAAACTTTAATGGAACTACCCTGTAATGGGGCCATATTTTGGTGATGTTTAAAGGCTTAATTTTTATCCTGTGAACTGTTTCTCTTTTTTCTTGAAAAAACTTTACTGTTTAAAGGATAATTCACATTTTTGGCACTATAACTGCAAATTAGTATATTTTTATTTTTGTTATTTTGTTATTTTATGTAAAGACTTACCGGAACACACTTAAACAAAATATACTTACATTTGCCATCTTTTTGAGTTGCTACAAACTTAACTGATTAGCCTAAAGGATCTCAGATAGTGGTTAATTGATATGGATTTAAAATGCTATGAAAATGGCCACGCCATGGCACCTATGATTAGGGTGATGGTGGTAGCCAGGAATAATCCTGACCATGTTACTTGGTCTTGTTAGTTGTATATTTATTTCTTCAACTGTTCTAACAATCAGCAACTCCGCTTTGGTCAAAATAATCGCTTAATTCACCGGGTTTGATATGAAAATAAACTGTTGTCCCTGTGGTCTCTCTGCTATCCCTCTGGTTTTGTGGGGATGATATGTGCCATTGTTGACTGGCCGCTCACAGTCTTGATCTCTTCAACAGTCGCGGTCAGCTCAGCTACCTGTTGCTCCACACTGATCTCAGCTGGCACGTGATGTGCCCAGTATGCAAAGTATTATCATTGAAGCCTCTCCAAAAAAGTAGTTAATAGAAAGGAGGGTCCATATTATTGACAGGATTTAAACTGTATGATTTAAAATCACACAGTTGGAATTTCTAAGGAATTCCTAAGTGCCCTGCTATAACGCAATACCGTGATACTGCCCATGCCTACTGCTGATGTTATTCTATAGCCCCCATAATTTGTGTTTACAAGATTTGTGTTTACCATAATCCTAATTGGTAAAAAATTAGTCAGCAGTCTAATTTGTATGAATGGGTAAAATGAAAAGTGCAGAATATTATTGTGATGAGAGAGATACAAGTCTGTAGCCTCCAATAGGCTATAAGTTCCCATCGATGGTGGATGTTGAAACACAAATTAATCTGAGCGGATCACAATTTACCACAGCTGACAGCTGTGGCCACAATGAGATCGATCTGGGTAAAAACAATCAGACTGTACTTTACATACAGGTATATAGCCTACATATTAACTTGTCCCATCTATAAATCAGATTAGTATTGTTACAAATATATGACTGATCATAGGACATTTTGTTAAGGATGTTTACAGTGTTTTGAACAGCATTTGACACCTACTTTGTGATTTGTCATCTCTGTCCTGAGATTCGCATTGCAACCACAGCCTATACCACCCATTAATTAGAAACTTTGTGGAAGTTATTATATATTTTATAAATCTTTACATTAAACTGCTATCAACAGGGCTCGGACTGATGACATAGGTGCCTCTGTTGATGCTTGTTCACAATACTGCAAAGTCAGCAAGTTGTTCAAAAAATGTTCTGGTCATCAGTCATATATTTCTATCATTTATCATTATGGACCTGATGTCAAATAGATCTGAGAACTTTCTTTTCTTTTATGCAACCGGTAAGTTAGACATATAAACATAAGTGTTGGCATGTAATGTGGAGCTTGCAGTGGGTATGTGTTCCAGCCAAATTAATTTATGATAATATCACTGATCATGTTTTATATTTGAAGCTACAGACTTTTAAAACCCAATACTACACAATTCATAAATACTCATTCAAACAAATTAGACATTAATGTTAACTCTTGTTTTATAACGATTTGGATGCATAGGAATATAAAGGTGTAAGAAATGAGAATTATTAGAGCATGGAATAACAATGGTATTGCAGAGGATTATATTGTATGGTTAAAATATACATCAATTCACTCACATTTTAGATACATTCAGGTTTTCTGACTGTGAAAACCTGCGTTTACTGATGGGGATGTTACAAGAGCCGTGCTCTCTTGGCTTTTGGCTTGGCTTAGCCAGTGGCTCAACATAACTTCGGAAGGCATCAGTGAAACGGTGGTTAATGAAAAAAAGTATGTCCAACAACCCGTTCCTATCGTAGTGTTTCAAAAGACACCGTCAAAGGGATGAGATAGCGAGGCGAAGCATTCCAAACGTTAATGTCCTGGTTAATAGGCACGCCCACAAAACATCTGTGTCTATCACCAGTTAATTCAGTCACCACTTAATCTTGAACACCGGCAACTCACCAACATAGTTCCCGACCTGAGTAGTCAACGTCAGGTAACGTTAATCTTTCCCAACCCCTTGCTCCACTACAAATCAGTTAACGTATTAAAATGAAAGCACGTTGATTACATGTCGGTGTAATCATACCAAAATGCAAGAACGTGAAAAAGAGGAGTGTCTCAAAGGTAGCGTAAAAGAAATAAACTAAAACTTTATTTTGAGCAGCATCTCGTGGTGTATTCCAGCTAGCATGCTATCAGTTAGCTCTCTAAAGCAACAGTGTCACCAGACTGTCGCTGATGTTAGCATGCTAGCGCCAGCGTTAGTAGCCCCGGTGATACTCTGAACAAACCAGTGACCTGGAGCGTCCTTGTTTAAGTTCTGTTTCCTCCATGATGGAGGAACACACACATATGTTGCCCGGTTGTACCGACAGATTTCCAGTACAAACGCCAATCCTGCAGCCAGTTGGATAACAGGGACCTGAGATAACGTTTTAGCTAGCTCCTGAGGATACAACAGCTACTCACTGAACTCCGCACAGAAAACAGGATTCAACTTTAAGACAGTGTCACAAAATAGGCAAATTGTCAGTGGTTTCGGACTTACCTGTAATCTTTCTCAACAGACAGTAATCCAACAAGTGAAACGAAGGACAACAAGCGTATATGTTTACAGTTAAAAGTGAACTTTGGCATTTTGCTGCTCAGTCAGCCATTTTGGATCTGAGCGAACCCTGGAATCAACCAAATGTGGTTGACCGGGGGAGGGCTGAAATTTCATCCTCGAAATTATGAATATAAAAATTATTTTCACGCACCAAAATCTAAAAGACGACAGTATACTCTCTGCTACCCAGGTATGATTAAAGGAATGTCAATGGTTATTTTGACTCACATCTTATTTTACCTCATATTACTGATAGTTAACCCCTGAAGCAACAGTGAAGTGTTTTTTTAAGTATCACAGATGTGCAGTGCAAACAAACTTCATACACTTTCGAATGGTTTGTGCCAGAAATCGACTTTGAAGTGTCACTTTTCAGATCTAAGTCATACTAGGATATTTATTCATCGTTAAGTATGTATGGGATGGGATGAGACGGCAGCCAAAACCATTGCAAAGAAAAGAGTCAGATCAGATTTGAAACTGACTGCAGGCAAATCAGGATTTAGCTCTCAAAGCCTGTTCTGCTCTTCAGTGACTCCACAGTGAGGCGTTTTTTGTTTTTTTTTTTGTCAGTGCAAAAAAAGTTTATACACCTTTGAATGATTTGCCAGAAAAAAATACTTTGTGTGTGTGTGTGATATGATATATGATATGATATGATATGATATGATATGATATGATATGATATGATATGATATGATATGATATGATATGATACTGCCCAGTCATATTTTAAGTATCTAAAATTTACTCCACATTGACAACGTACAACACAGAATTACTCTTACATGCAAAAAGAATCACATGATATTCTACGATAACCTAAAGAGCTTGTGTGATGATCTTTGAAATAATATTTCTATTGTTATGATATATATTTGGGGGGGCTTTTTCAATGCCTTTATTTGATAGGACAGATAGAGCGTGAAGGGGGGAGAGAGAAGAGATGACATGCAGCAAAGAACCACAGCCGTAGTTGTTGAGCCTACGGCCACTGCGGTGAGGACACAGCCTCTGTACCTACATGCGGCGCCCTGAGCCACCAGGCACCCCCACTACTTTTACTTTTGATACTATTAATACATTTTGCTGATTTAACTTCTGAACTTTTACTTTAGTAACATTTGAATCTAGGACTTTTATATTCAGCCAGTATTTTTAGACTGGTAATTCTACTTTTACTTAAGTAAAAAATCAGAGTACTTAATTCACCAGTGGTAAGAACATCATAACCAAACTCTGAGCTACCATCAGCTGACATGTCATTTGCTCACCTCCTTCTTCAGTTGGGAGTTGGACTGGGTCATTGGTGGAGGTGTTTTGGGAGACAGAGCTGCTGAGGGTGAAGCTGCATCTGTACTTTGGCCTGATACCAGGCAGGGACAGGGTTTAGTATGAGTTAGTATGAATCGTTTGCTTATAGTTTGGCTATATTGATCAAATGGCACCTTGAAGAGAAGCATAATTTTCTGTGAAGATATAATAACTAATGTTACAGGAGCAGATGTAGCTCATTCACCATGAACTAAACAGGTTAATTTCCACCACTCACAGTGGCCCACCTTTGTGAGGAATTTTGTCTTGTCCTGTGTCTTTTCATTTCTGGTACTCAGACATGTTTTTTTAAGCTTTCACCACAGGCTCAGCTCTACAGACACTCCTCACTTTACATTGTTATCAAGTGCCATTTGCGCCAGGTGTAGAGGCAGGCCATTTCCTGAAAATAGACAGGGGCAATACAGAGGCTCGTGGGTGCTTTTTTTTGACAAAAACATGAAAAGAAAAAGAAACCATTAGTATTCGTAAGCATATTCTAAAAAAATCTTCTGTTAATGATAACTGACTTTTTAATGCAATGAGAATGTGTAAGCTCGGCATTCACAGCCATTTAAAATGACTCTGCAGTAGACAAGGGTCTTTTTTTGCCTCCGCCCATCATTAGCATTGATGGGAACACAACACCCCAGTGAACACGGCAATTTCAGCTCCTTAACCGGTGCAACGTAATGACCCGCTGTCACTAATTACCACACGTCTCTTCTTAAGCAGCACTAAAACTCCAATCCAAATACAGAGTTTGAAAGAGAAACTGAATAAGAAACCACTGAAAACTTTTCAGAGACCTCTGTTCCTGCCACTATATACTGTTTCCTTTTTTCCTGCCTGTCTGTGATGTTACATGGACACACCCACAAAACAACCCACCCACACACACAAAAGCTTGCATTTACTGCTTTCACACCAAAATTAGCGCATGCACACAGGTTTTTCAAACATGGGTAAAACTGCTAAATACTGCATTCCCACTGCCAGTGAACCCGCTGCACAAGACTGCCTTTCTGTAAGCCTTTGTGTGTGTGTGTGTGTGTGTGTGTGTGTGTGTGTGTGTGTGTGTGTATGTGTGAGGGTTGTTTTATTGGTGTGTCCATGCAATGTCGCAAACAGGCAGGAGAACAGGTAAAGTCAAGTAAAGAAACAATTAAATTACAGAAGATGACAAAATGATATATAGGAAAGAGAAAGAGAGGGAGTAAGAGAGCGGAAGAGAGATGCACAGCAACAATAATGGTTACAATAGTAGAAGACATAACAATAATAAATGTCATTTATGATAGCATGAAATGTATTACATGCTATCATGTAGTGCAGTATAGTATGTGCTATCATGTAATGCAATATTTTACATGCTATCATAAATTACATGTATTATTTTTATGTCTACCACTATTGTTATATGTTATGTTATTGTTACCAGTATTGATGCTGTGCGTCTCTCTTCCTCTGTCTTCCTCCCTTTCTTTCTCTTTTCAATATATAATTTTATCATCTACAGTTGTGTATATTTATAGTGGAGGCATGACTAATAATAATGTCAGTAGAAGTGGAAGCTGGTGTCAAGTAGGGTCACAGCTTTAGTGCAACCTAGACCCACAACACAGGTGCAGCCACAGACAGGACCACAGCACCAGCACAACCATGACCATGATCCAAGCTGAGCCAGAGGTAGTAACACAGCATCAGTACAACCACGATCCAGGCGCAGCCAAATGCAGGACCAAAGCATCAGCACAACCATGACCATGATCCAGGCACAGCCATGGAAAATCTACAAAATGAGGGAGTGCAAACACTCAGGAGAAGAAGCTGAGTTAGTGATATGCAGTAATAGGACATGAGTGTCTGCAGATGAAGACAGAGAGAGAAGGAGAAAGGAGCTCAGTATATAATAGGAGGTCCCCTGGCAGACTAAACATATGTCAGCCTAACGAAGGGCCGGTCCAAGGCAGGCTTGAGCCAGCTCTAACTGTAAGCTTTATCAAAGAGGAAAGTCTTAGTCTACTCCTATATGTGGAAATGGTGTCTACCTCCCGGACCGAAACTGGAAGATGGCTCCACAAAAGAGGAGCGTGGTAGCTGAAGGGTCTGGCTTGTATCCTACTTTTGGAGATGGTAGGAACCATAAGTAACCCTGCAGTTTCAGAACACAGTGCTCTTGAATAGGGAACTATAAACTCTGAAAGATATGATCGAGCCTGCTCATTTAGAGCTTTGATGGTAAGGAAAAGAAATTAAAATTAATTTCTGAACTTTACAGGGAGCCAGTGCAAAGAAGTTAAAACAGGAGAAATATAATCCCTTTTCTTGGTTCCCCTTAGTACACGTGCTGCAGCATTCTGGACCAGTTGAAGAGTCTGTAGAGACTTGTTGGGGCAACCTGATATTAGGGAATTACAATAATCCAGCCTAGAAGCCAATCATTTTCCACATCTGTTTGAGACAGGATATCCCTAATTTTTGCAATATTAAGCAAGTGAAACAATGGTGTCCTTGAAGTTTGTTTTATATGAGAGGCAACAGATAAATCTCAATGAAATTTAACTCAGAGATTCCTTATGGATACGCTGAAGGCCAACACAATGCCATCTAGAAAAAAATATATTCTTAGAAAAAGAGGTTCTGAGATGTTTGGGGCCAAGTACAATAACTTTAGTTTTGTCTGAATTTAACATCAAGAAATTGCAGCCTATCCAGACTTTTATGTTCTAAACACACACTTTTCTCTAGATAACTGATCAGTTTCATCTGGCTTCGTCAATAAGAACAGTTGCATATCATCCGCATAACAATGGAAATATACAGAGTTATTTCTAATAATGTTGCTTAAGGGAAGTAAAGTGAAAAGTTTTGGTCCAAGCACAGAACCTTGTGGTACTCCAAAACAGACTTCAGTATGCATGAAGGATTGATTATTAATTTGAAAGATCTGAGAATGATCTGATAAGAGATTTAAGAAAGATTTAAACCAGCTTTAAAGCTTTCCTTTAAGGCTTATCAGGTGTTCCAGTCTGTGCAGTAAGGTCATTCGTGTCAAATGCAGCATTGAGATCTAATAAAATTAGTACAGAGACAAGTCCTTTATCAGAGGTGATCAATAAGTCATTATTAATTTTTACTAATGTCATCTCAGTACTATGAAGCACTCCAAATCCTGACTGAAAATCCTCAAATAAATTATTTTAATGGAGAAAGTCACAGAGCTGATTAGCAACTACTTTCTCAAGGATTTTAGAGATAAAGGGGAGACCAGATATCAGTATATAGTTTGCTAAAACCTCTGGACTGAGAGTGGGCTTTTTTAGAATAGTATTATAGTAGTAATAGTATAATCACAGCTACTTTAAAGGACTGTGGTAGATAGTCTGTTAACTCTTTGAGTGCCAGCCCTATTATATAATGGAAAGTGGCTTGTGTCAGCTTTTCTGGCCATTTTGAGTCATCTTTCAAGACCCATAGAATATTTTGTACAAAGACTCTGAAAACACCAAATGGCTCAAATGAAAGAAGAAACTCTCTTTTTTGTCATGGAAAAAAAACCCTTTGTTTGCACCTTGTTCCATTCTTGATTAATCTGAAGTTGAATAGAGGCGAGTTTCATCAAAAAGACCACTTTTTTTTCTAGAAGCTGTGAAAAATGCATTTAGAAGTGCAGAAAATGCAGAAGTAAGAAAAGGTCAAATATTACAAACAAGGACTGTTGAAAAAGTGAGTCTCTCAGAGCACCTGGTAAAGTTTTCATCCTGGTCTCAGGCTGTCAGCACTGTAGCACGTCTGTAATGGCGACTTCTGAAAGATAAATTAAATGCATACTCCACAGTAAGTGAACAACAAGATGCAGAACACAAGCATATGAGGATGAAATAAAGATACTAAGCAAAAGGAATCTGTTACCTAGTAACAGCAAGCTGTATCATCTTGATATCTTTCTCACTCCTAACCACTTCATCACCATGAAGGCCACCACTGCACCACCTCCCCAAGGCAAGTTTGTCAGAGAGGATATATATGGACAAAAAAGATGGCGTCAAGTGCAGTACCTGGCGGAGCAGTCATGGAGCCGTTGGAGGAAAGTGTATCTCCATAACATCACTGTCAGACAGCAATGGCACATGGTAAAGGGAAACATTCAAGAAGGTGATGTTGTGATGAACACAGATGAAGCACAGCCAAGATCTGTTTGAAGATTTGGAAGAGCAAACAGCAAACAGTATTTAAAACAGTATGAAAGATTTAATGGTCGACAGAATACCTGCTCATTCACCAGTACACCTCTTTGAGGATTATATGCTGGCATGGTGTAAAATACTGATTTAGTTGTAAGGGTAGTATTACAACATTCATTTCCAAAACACAAAAACTGCATTCTCTGTATCTAGCCCTTGTAGCAGTGCTACTGTGGGCTAAAATATGTATTCTTTAAATCATTATCCTAGTTTCGTCAACAAGACAAAGATTGTGAGACATATCCAAAGCAACTTGACAGAGAAACAGTCTCTTTTGTCTTGTGTTCACTTTTCTTTTACATTATCAGTTCTGTCACCTCTCCAGTGGACTTCAACATTCAAAACAATGATTTGATAGTGCTGTGAAACAAGCAGATTCTTCAGAAAATATTGGTCTTGGGATTCATTACTTTGACACTGAATACAGGTCAACAGGCTCAAGGAAGGTTTTAAGGACACTTCAAAAGTACTTTTACTTACTTTACTTATTTAAGATAGCTCAGATTTAGAGCATATATTATGGCCATCAGCAAAGCACAGCACCAGCACCATGAGGTTAATTCCATGCTGTGTATTGAGTGTCGATGCTTAGATCTTTTTCATTTGACAAGTTCACAGTGAAAAACAGATTCTAGTTCACATTACAGGAAAATTATGGTTTATTTAAAATTGGGTGTTCATTTTGAAGTTTTGTCCATCACTCCTAATGATTATAATAACATGTTATTTAGTTAAAACTCCTGAAAAAGAGTGGCAGAGGATGATGAGGGATCCCTCTTCCAGGACGGACAGACGTGCAATAGATGTCGTAAATAACAATGAAATACAATTGTGGTAAAAAGGAAAGAGGGAAGGGGGAGAGAGGCACAGCAATAATGGAAACAGACGCATGTCATACAATAACGATAGGTGTGAAATTATTGAATGCACGCTAAGATGATATTGTGGGTGTCGATAAGAGCGTCATGCGTATATTGATAGGGAGGTAAGGCATGGTCACGGCATCGGCGGAACCAGGACCAAGGCCACGATCAGGGCGAGCAGGGGGTATAGTATCAGTGCAGCCACAGCATGAGCACAACCAAAGGCAGGGTCACAGCGTCAGCACAGCTATCACCACGATCAGGCAAAGCCAAGGTTGCGGTCAGGATCTGGGAAAACTAGGAAACAAGGGAGAAGGAATGCTCTGGAGAGGCAACGGGATTAGTGTAGGGCAGTTCAACAGACCCAGGCTATGTAATTGCGAGCCCCAGGTAGTGACAGTCCCACATGGCTAATACAGATGCAAGGCTAAGCTAAACTACTGAGGCTAAGCTAAGCTAACAAACAGCTATCATAGATACAAGGCTTAACAAAGCAGCGTAATGCAGTAAACAGAAGTGTGATTTTCAGGTGGCAGGAGTAAGAGAAGGAAAAGAAGCTCAGCATATCATAGAAAGTCCCCCGGCAGATTAAACCTATGTACTATAACTAACTGTAACTATAGGCTGGTCCAGGACACCTGAGCCAGTCCTAATTAGTAGACCATTGATGTGTGAGGTAAATTTGGTGCTATTGCACTGTATAAAAATTAGGTTATTGAATGTTTTCGCGCTCCATTGTTGCACTTTATATATGGTCCCTAAGCACTCGTCTGACAGCCCAATGACCAATGTAAATTGTCCGGCTTGGTGGACAGATATTTTGGATGAAAATGAGGTTATAGCTTGTTTTTAGACAAACTGCGATTAGAATGAGGCATTGTTTGTGTTTTGACAGCATTTCATTCATGAAGAAATGAGATCAAATCTGTCAATATATCCACTTAGCATATCCACTTCCACTGTGTGAGTGGATATGCAGCTTCTCCTTTTTACATTTGTTTTCATATATAGAGTGTGTTTCTGTATTTGCAGCACGTTTCTATATTTGTGCCGTTGTCCTTAAGCATTTGTTTTTGTATTTGCAGTGCGTTTCTGTATATACACTCGTTTTGGTATATGCAACGCATTTCTCTATATGCAGCGCGTTTACCCTTGTCAGCCACCATGCAATATGCTTAAACAGTGAACCAACAGGAAGCAGAGCAGGAGCAAGTTTCTGCCATCTGTGCAGGTATAAATGGGAGGAATATAGGAGGAGCCTGATATATAAACTCACATTGAGAATCTGCTGTGTGTAGACATAATTCTTGAAGAAAATCTAATCAAACTATGTTGTCCTACTAGTTTTCCAGTTTTGCACATTTCTGACATAAAAACAAGTTGTTTCTAAGTGCTTAAGGACAGAAATGACAGCTTTAGCTATTATGCTCCTAACTGACTGATGATCTGTGAGCATGCAGGCAGCCCCAGGACCAGAAACAGGTTTGACCTGTTGACCCCGACAGAGAGAGAGAGAGTGAGAACTCCCACTGAATCCCACACATCAGCCACAGCAAGTTAGTGTTTTGAATTATCTTTATTAAGTAAACTCTACACTTTTAGTATTGCTTTTACCTTTTTTTCACTCTAAATAATAACCTTTTGCAATCAGCACATACAGATTTTCAATCAAGCTACACTTTTTGAGGAATACAAAAATATCACAGTACATTTTCTACTAAGTCACCTTCACCTTTGTGGTCCAGGGCCAATCAGAGAGGCAGGTTAAGAACCACAGCAGCTGCCTGGACAGAGATGGAACATTTAACAGCACCATGTCTATGAGCTAACCACATTAAAAAGAGGAGTCATTCAAACACTCTTATCTAATTTTTGACAGGTGTGGGTGAGTGTTTGGACTCAAGCAGGGAGAGCCAAACCATGGCTGCGTCTCATTTCAGGGGCAACTGTAATAAACTTCTGGATTCTGAAGTAGTGACCTTTGGAGGTGTCCGCCAAAGTTAGTCCTTCCTAGAGTATCTATCTATCTATCTATCTATCTATCTATCTATCTATCTATCTATCTATCTATCTATCTATCTATCTGTCTATCTATATATATATATATATACACACCCTGCACACATTCTGTGCCCAAGTATGTACAGGAGAGTGATCCTGGATGGCCCTGTTTGGCCCTGGCTGTGGTTAACTGGCCTCTGGTTTGGTCTGGAGCTGTTTTCACGTCAATCCCCGGGCAGGCTGAAATGTAAATGCGGATCCCACACAACAACAGCACATTCTCTCATTCTATTTCTGTTCCTTTCTGCATACATGTAATATTCTATACAGAGTATCAAAAAATATTAAACAAAATACTGAAAAATCCTCACCCGTACTCACAATATAATTTCTCATATTAAACCCTTTTTTTCCTTGCAAAACTTCCTTTTCTTTCACACTGCAAAGATTCAGATCCATAGTGATAAGCTTTTGGTGATAGAGGTCTCACAGCAACTACCACTCTGGACAGGAATGTTGCAGCATGAAAATTCACACTTGCACTCAGTGGTTTCATTAGAACAAAACTAAAAAAACTACAAAATACTGGAAATGAAGTGAGGATGGTGATTGAGAGATCCCACTCAATGTCTTTTGTTGAAGGTAAATGGAAGAGGCGAGTTAGATGAAGAAAGGAAGGACATTTGAACTCCACAGTTACACAAACATGAACCATGGTGGACAGACACAGATAAAAAAGAAAGTCTGTGGGAGTTGGGGGTACGAGAGCTGACTGTACTGCCTGTGTGCTGTGTTTGTTTGAGTCCACATAGCACAGAGCAGGGTCCCAGACAGAACCTGACAGCTTGAGCACAGCCCACTCAGTGCAATGGCAGTAGTAATGTTGGAGGCTGAGTGGTTGCTGGATGGGACTCAATCCAGGCCCAATACAGTCTCCCCCATGAGCGTGCTGCTCAGGGGGAGAAGGTCGCCATCTCCAGGGAGATGCGCTGCCATAGCTCCTTGGTCTGCTTGCCTCTCTTCAGGTTCTGCAGCACGTCGTTAAATTGCATCATACCCACCGGCGTCAGGCAGAAAGCACCTCGAGCACTGCGAATAATGTTGACAAAGTCATCATAGTCAGCAGGCGTCAGGTGGATGAGCCGGTGGTGGATATACTGCAGAAAAAGAGAGGGAGGTGTGATTGTACAGGCAGCCTGGATGAGGACAATTCAGAGATCAGATAGCACTGAGATAGAGCAGCACTGAATGGGTCAATAAAAATGTATTATATGATAGAGAATGAATCCAAACATGGATTCCTATTCATTTAAATGAGAGCTGATCATTCAGCCTATAACTTGCAAAGGTTACCTTGTGCATTTCCTTCGCGTCCATAATTTGTGACACCATTCAAAACATACACAGAACAGGATGCAATGATTTGCAAACCTCTTTTGACCCATATTCTATTGAACAGAGGTTCCAAAAAAGTTTTAAAAGTTAAATTCTTTCTTGTTCTTTAAAAAAAAAGTTTATTAAACAGACTTGACATTTTTGTCAAAATGCTATTATTTTTACCCAAAACTATTCAAGAAGCAACATATTGCTCACCCTTCACTCCAGGGACACCGCCTAAAATTTTTTGTAAGTGTAAAAAGGACATCAAGTCCTTTAAACAAGAAGTTGTGCCGGGGGGGTGGGGGTGGAGCTGTTCCACTGTAACAATATACAATGTTTAGCTATGAGTGAAATGAATGCAACAAGGTCAGCTTAGTATTTGGTAAACCTGCATTCAAGAGGAGACACACCAAAAAAATAGCAATTAGGGGTCATGGGGTTAGGGGAATCTCAAGTGCTTTAGAGAGGGTGTCAAAAAAAGACGCCCAAAAAGGGATAAGCTTTGAGCAAGAGAAAAATGCATGTGTGTGATCTACTGGAGACAGAGAGAAAGCACTTGATACAGAAATCACCCTTAAGCTTGGCCTTGGTATGAAGGATCCTGTAAACAACTTTGAGTTGAATAAGGCTCATCGGAGCACGTGTGCAAGTTGAGTTGATCCTGAGCAGTGCATCCCTCCACCAGTTTTCATCTAACTTGAACCACAGTTCCCTTTTCCTTTGTCAGAGAAGAGAAGATGATTATAAATAGACGAAATATTGTTTTTCTTGTAGGGACGTCATTATATCCTCTGACCGTTTTCTCAAGCGTCTTAGGAAGGGATGTAAAATGAGCTCTTGCAAAGTTGCATAATTGGAAGTATCAAAACAGATCCTGATTTGGTAAGCTGAATTTCGTTACGACATTTTTAAAACTTCCAAACAATTCATAAAAGTAGAAGTCATTAAAGGAAACAAGCCCCCTCTTCTTCCATAACCTAAAAGCTGGATCAAGAGTAGAGGGTAGAAATAAGTGATTGCTGCAAATTGGAGTGAAAACAGAAGTAACTTTTAATCCAACATGTTGTTTAAACTGTTTCCAGATTTTGAGTGAGGAAACTACAACAGGGTCACTAGTGTGTCAGGAAGGAAATACTAAGAAAGGAGCAAAATGTAATGCAGGAAGAGAAGAGTTGGCTTCTATGATACACAAATCGATGTCAGGGGAATGACACAATTTCTTATGTTTCTGGAGGTTGGTGACCCAGTAATACAGCAACACGTTGGGTAAGGCCAAGCCTTGTTTGGCCCTTTTTGAATCCTATGGGGCTTACCACCCCAAATAAATACTATAATGGCATTAAGAAAAGACCTGGGGAGAAAAAGAGGAAGAGTCTGACAAAGAAATAGGATTCGAAGTAGAACGTTCATTTTTAACATTTCAATTTGGCGCACAGGCGAGAGGTAACATGTACCATCTTTGAGGGTCCAGTTTAATCTGTTCAGTCAATGTCATCAAATTATTCTCATAAAGAGAATGCGAGATGTTGACACCTAAATATTTAAAGCAACTGAGAGATAGGTGAAAGGTAGTGCTCCTGGGAGGATAAATTTGGCCAACTGATTGACAGGATAACAAACATTCTTAGTTTGTATTTAGTTTGTAACCTAAAAATACTCTGAAGGTCTTAAACAGATTCACTATTTGATGAACACAGTTTACTGGATCTTGTACGTATAGTAACAGGTAATCTGCATACCATGCCAATCTGTGTTCAATACATTCTCTGTGTATGCCTGAGAACAAAGTGGAACATTTCAGAGCTATAGACAGGGGCTCTATAGCTAGCACAAAGAGTAGAGGTGAGAGGGGGCACCACTGGCGTGTGCCACGATTGGGAGGGAAAGGCAGAGAGATTTAAGAATTTGTTTTAACTTCTTTCTTGTTCTTGCTTGATAACAACTTCAGTGTCTCAATGGGGTCTCCGTTGTCGTATTTTGTGCTCCATAATGTGCCACTCATGGAGATCGAAACCCTGTTCTATTAAGGACCTGGTTCTGCTTTTTTCAAAACTCGAAAATCAATCATGATTTTATCAATACTGCTGTCATGTCCAGTGGATCCTATAATGTAACATTACATTTCTAGTTGAGTCATGTCATTTAAATACAATCACTCGTCCACATACATCGTGTCCAATTAAGTTTTTGAATACAATTGAATTGCCAGCCAACTAAGCAAAGAAATCTGGTTGTCAGTTGCTTACGAGGATAGATAAAGTTTGGCTGCATTTTACCAAAGCAAAAGATAAGAAGGAAGCGAAATGCAATTTATGTTGCAAAATGATTTCTTGCATGAGGGAACACAACCTCCATGGCCAAGTACATCAACACTTTGCATCATAAGCTAAATGCAGAACCTTCGACTTTCTTCAGGTTGAAAAAAACTCCATCAACTCTGTCAGCTGCTGCTGCCACAGCCAGCAGTGTCTTCATCATAATCCACTCAAAGCAGCGGTGGGAAACATACCCAAAATAAATATAAAAATATATAACGTTGCATAAGATTTCATTGTGATGTGTTCAAGGTTGGCTCAATAAAATGACTATTATGCAATGGTAAATAAAACGTCATCATGATGTTTTGAAATTTGACGTCAAGAAAAAGAAAAAGTAGTTTCTGGTGTGAAACTTGACTAATACAGTTTTGCAATAAAAGCAAAACTAGTTCTGCCAAAAACATATTGTCGCCTCATCTTTCCACCAAATAATAGAAATATATCGATAGTGGGATCGATAAAGACTCAGATAGTTTAGGAGTCATGATAATGGTATTAATATCAATAAAAATTAACAATCCCCATCCCCAATCTGGATGGTTCTTTTCGTCTTCAGCTCTGAGGACACCAAGTCTGAGACTTGATTGACTGATCAACCAAGCCAACCGAGGATGCCCTGTTCATACCCAATCATGCTAATATCACCCGTTACCAAATAACCTGTTTACCTGTGGAGTGTTATAGGTGTTTTTTTGATCATGCTACAACTTAACGACTGAGAATTAAATATTCTGTTGTACTGTATTCAAATAAACATATGTCAAAGAGGATTTGCAAATCATTGTGTTCTGTTTTTATTTACATTGAACACATTGCCCCAAGTTTTTTGGAATATGGGTTGTATTTATGAATATCTTGATAAGGGGTTTGCTGCCTTTTAAATATAGATTAGGCTGAATAGTTAAAACACAGAAGTGAGAGCTTTGGATGTATGACACAAAATGTGTTTAAGTCGCAGAGCTTTATTATTCCTGAGTGGAATAAAATTGTGTCAGGTAGCTGCATGTTTCCGGATTGCTGCACACATCCCTGATTTGTTCACAGACTCTAATCGGGCTGACGTGCTCAACTAAATAGAGCTCTGTGGTTGGGATTTAGAATAGGGATGTCATCTCCCTATGCCTGAACAGGAAATGTGTAGGTGTACAAGTGTAGAGATGTTTTGTAGTGAGATGTTTACTGCTGTACAGATTGTTGTAAACAACTGTTAAATTCTCATATGTTCTTCAAGTAGTGTAGTAGACGCTATACATGCTGAGATGCGGAAGGCTGACATTAACACATCTTTGTGTTGACTTCGCAGATGATCTCACTCTCCTTTCAACCAACCAACCCAACCTACGAGCTAAATATGACAGGCTCAACAACTTTGCCAGACAGGTCAGACTCAACATCAACACCTCCAAGACAAAGGTTATGTGTGTAAACACCAGCCCCACAGCACCCATTCTTGTGATAAGGAACTTCTTGAGTCCCTACCTGGGCAGCCTTATCAGTAAGGACAGCAGGACCCAAAAAGACATCAAAGCAAGGCAAGGAAAGGCTCAGGTTGCCTTCTCCCAACTCTGTTCCATCTGGAGATCCAAACAATACAGCCTTGAAATCAAGATGCTGTTATATAACAGTAATGTCAAGTCTATTCTGCTGTATGGTTCAGGGAGTTGGCAAGTAGTCAAAACAGACATGAGGAGACTCATGACCAAAGACTTTAAAATTGTTCAGTATTTTTTTCATAATGTCGATTGCTTTGTTTCCATGGCACAAAAGAGAAAATAAAAAACAAGAAAATGAAATAAACAACATAAACAACCAAGCATCACTATTCAGCTATTGGCCTAATTGTTATTTTACACACCACTATCAGTATCGCCCAGAAATTCCCAAATGGCGTAGGCAGGGCACTATTCGTGGCGTGCGGCTTTCTGTGTGTTTGTATGTTTTTATGGTTGTTTTGTGTTTTCTGTAAACTCATCAAAATCAACTGCAACAAGTATGACAACCACGCCGAAATATTGGCACCTGATTGCCTCCCTCAAACCAACATTTGTGATCTGGACTGCAGGATCCCATTAAATGCCATGGAGGAAGTATCACTTATCCACAGGAGACTCTGCTGGATCTGCAGCTTGCTTCCCTGGATCTATGCGCATCATCTCTCCTTAATGGAATACCTCTGTCTCTACTAAGAAATTATTACACCAAGTGCATTTGGAGGAAAAGGGGATCCAGAGGAGGAATTCACAACAGAATGAGGAGACGAGGTAGGAGGCTGCCACTAGCTGCAATAACCCTTTCTAATGTGCGGTCATTACCAAACAAAATGACAGAACTTTCTGCACTCATCAAACACGACTCCGACTACTGTCAAAGTCGTCTCTTCTGTGTAGTGGATGATGAGGACAACTCTTAATAAGAAGACATTCAAATTCCTTAACAAAACGGAAACTTCTTTTGGAGATTCCTTGGATGAGCCTTGGGGTCAGCTAATGGACCTAACTGCCCTGTTGAGCTTATGACTCTGGTAAGCAGAACTAAATTACAACAGATTTTATTGCCTGACCGACAGTTTGAGTGAACTTAAGACTCATCTGGGGCAAGAAGCTGTCAACTGAGCTCCTGCAAAGACTGAAGGGGACATCAGGAGATCCCTGCATCATAGGAACTAACAATTTATGCTTTTGTTGCGTAACCAATGCTTTTGTTGCGTAACTGTAAGAGAAGACCACATTAACTGATTTTCATATTCAAAGTACAATGTACTTTGAAATGTTGTGTGGTGATCTCATACCTACAGACTGGAACTTTGCTTACATGCCTATTTTGAGGCCAAACTCACAAACACAAGCTGTGCATGTGTGTGTGTGTGTGTGTGTGTGTGTGTGTGTATTGATGGATGTGACCTTTTGTAACCCTCTGCCAGCAGCAATGTTACACAATGAATGGAAAGACATTTTATACAGACTTGCATCTCCTTTATCTGTAGCTTAATTATCCTTCCTTCACACTGTTGTGTGCAGATGCTATATCGTTTTGTAATCATGTGAACTGTGATTTTCTAATAATTCGTTTTGTTGATAGACCTTTGGTCATATTAAGTACTTTCATACTTTGTTATATTTTGATGCTAACACTTGTATACCTTTACTCAAATAGGATTTTTAATAACCTTTAATTATATCATTGTTTTGACACTGTAGTATTACACTTATTTTTACACATATTCTTTATGTTTGTTAAATGTGGTTAATACTGTTTTACTTAGTTAATGATCTGCCAAATAATTATTTGGTTTTCTTATAAGTGTTTGGTATTGATCAGCAAAGGAAAGTGATTTCAAACATTGAAGATTTGAGTGCCTGTAGTGAACTTTATCAACACTTTCGAAAGAAATTAGATGTAGACAATTAAAACAGTAGGAGTGATAAAAGGGAGGAGTGTATTTTTCCCACTTTGACAGTCAAGCACCACACCCCTTTGTCATAAGAGTACCCCAGTGAAGTCGAAGGACTTTGACATTTTTGGGTTTTTTGCACTTTTTGACTTTTGGGCTTTTGCATCTTACCCTCCTCCTTTGAGGAGGTGGGGTGAGGGGGTGGTGGATGCCTGCTTGTGCTGCAGCCCTGAGATGCTGTGAGCTGGTGTTAATCTACCTTGAAAGGGAGAACCTTTGAATGGCCTGTGCCTAAATGCCGATTAAGAACCAAAGGAGTTTGCACAGTCTCTCTTGTGCTTTGGTTCTTAATCGGCATTTAGGCACAGGCTAGACTGTGCCACAGGAGACTTTGAATGAAACGAGGCCTGATGAGCTGGTGATCTCATCTCACCCACATGAGGTGTCAGGATGATCCAGCTGTTCATGGAGGAGAGAGATGGAGGAAACAAACTCAAGCCAAGTTTGCATGCCCCCCCCCCACCACCAAAAAAAATCAAAATGGGCTATCAACCTTTCTATTTTAATGGGTGGTACTACAATTTTATAAACTGTAATTTTTAATGTAAGCTTCCTGATAGCCGAAGTCCCATTACTCCTTATGCCGATTCATATGTTTCTGAGTCATAATGTTGCATTATGAGTTAAAGTTATGTATTTTGGTATTGATTTATTAATTAATTAATAATTTAAATGAATTCATTAATGAATCCTTATTTAAACCACTTCATCTGCTACACGGACACATGGTTATTAGATAAGATAACCGATGTTGTTTCGGACAGATTTAACATTGTACGCTTTGACAAAGACCCCAGGCAAACACGGAAGTTGATTTGGGGGCGGACTTTACTTGGCTGTAAACAACAGTAACCTCAAAGTCAAGCACCAAGCACCATGAGATCACGTATGTGTCATTTAGACCGTACTACCTACCATGAGACTTTACAAAGATCACAGTTATTCTAGCATATGTCCCTGGGCCTGACAACACATTTGCAGTAGAACACATTGGTGATTGTTACAACAGAGCTGTAAACCAGAGCAGCGAAAAGCCTGTGTTTTTGCTCGGGGACTTTAACAAGTGTGATGTCACTACATTATTCCAAAATTTGGAGCAGTATGTGTCATCACGCACCAGACTTGCAATAATGCTGGATCTGTGTTTTGGTAACATACTGGGTGCCTATGTCTCAAAGCCCTGCCCACCACTTGGCCGCTGTGACCATAATGTCATTCTGTTGCAACCAAAATACAGACAAAAACTGTAAACAGACAATATACAAATAAAAACCATTAAACTCTGGAATAAGGACTCTGTTGAGACATTAAGGGGCTGCATGGAGATGACAGATTGGGAAATATTTTTCCAAAGCTGTGAAGGGGAACTAAGCCCACTGACAGACTCTATTTCCTCCTATTTGACTTTCTGTGTGGACACTGCCATTCCATCAAAATAGGTTTAGCTGTAACCCAACAACAAGCCTTGGATTCATACACCCTCTGCAACCACCTTCAAGCATTACAGATCAACCCTACATTGATACTATGGATAAAGGACTTTCAGAAAGGGCCTCAGTATGTGGCAGTCAATGGTTTTAAATCCAAAAACATGACTTTAAACACTGGGGTCCCCCAGGGCTGTTTTATCCCCTATTTTATTTTCCATTTACACAAACAATATAACTTACAATAACAATGACATTTCACTTTTTAAATATGCAGATGACATGGCCCTGGTTTCTCACATTAAGGATGAGATCTCACTGCCCCCACCCTCTCTTTGAACGCCTGAGGCTGAATGGCCAGGCAGTGGAGCAGGTGGTGGCCTTTAAGTACCTAGGCACAGAGATTGACAGCCTTCTGTCTTTCTCCCAACACATCCACTCAGTATACAAGAAGGCACAACAATGCCTGTTGCTGCAGAGGAATTTTAGAGAATTTGATGTGGGGAAAGGACATTTTCAACAGCTGTGTACAAGTCACTCATTAAATTTGTACTCCCTTTTAAGATCACATCGTGGTTTGACTTCATTGCAAAGCTTTCACAGATCATTAACCAAACAAGTAAAATAACTGGTAAAACCCAAACTCCACTGTCAATACCCAAGCAGTTGAAAGGAAAGCCAGTCATATTACAAAATATCCCACTCCACCTCTGCATACGTCTTTTCAGGTACTACCATTAGGCTTCCACTATAAAGACATCCTGGCCAAGAAAAACACCTATAAAAATCTCTTCATTCCCACTGCCATAAATATCTTAAATAAAAGGTAATGGTCTCTACATCTACATAAGCACTATGCCACTATGTCACTTTGCACACAGTAGTTGCACTTTTTATTCTGTCTAAACTATTTGTATATTACGTATTTCTTCTGTTTTTAGGAACACATGCTGTGTGTTTTTTTGTCTGAGTTTGTTTTGCACTGCATGCTGAGCCATCTAAGAAGATTTTTTTGTCACAACAGACAATGGATTTTTCTGAATCTGAATCTCTAATAGATTCATAACATGAATGTAGCAGGATTGTTTTAGAGTTCAAAATGATACTATACTGATATTAGTCTATGTGCATTAGATAATTAGTAATATTAACTGAAGGAGAAACCAAAGTATATCATTGCACAATTTATCAACTCTCCATAATGACATCACTTTCCACTAGCCTATATACTGCAACTGCAGTTTCAAGTTCCTGAAATTTATCAATGGCTTTTGGTTGTGTCGTGCCACATTTGTGGCCTTGCACACATTGTGGCCACATTTGGCCACAGCTGGCTCTCTCTCTCACACACTCTACTGTGATTGGTGCACTACTTAGAATGTGTGTGGAAATGTCACAGTGATATAGGTGCACATTCTATGCATACTAAATTTCTTACCTTGTGATGACACCAAGTTAAGTAAACAATGAAACTCAAACGAGGTTCTGGTTTTGTCGTGCCACATTTGTGGCCTTTCACACACTGGCCACATTTGGCCATCCCTAGGAAGGAGAATTCTGGCTGTGCCACTGCCATATACTTTTTTATGAATGCAGCATAGATAGAGAGGAGTGTTACCTGCAGGTAGGCCTGTTGGCAACGCTGGACTAGCTGGTGGAAAGCAGGTGTTCGGAGGTGGGCGTGGATGTGGGCAGGGTTCAGCCTCTGCAGAGCCTCCATGATGATCTCCTGAAGGACGAACGGACTGAGGACACCTTTTGCTGCTCCAACACAGAACTGGTACACATAGTTGACTCCTTGCAGGATGAACAGGCAGAGGGAAGAAAGGTGAAGAAGCAGATATAAAGAAAGGGAAAAGAATCACTGTCAATTAAGGTTTAAATTTAACTTGAGGCAACATTCTGAAGTGACAAGATTTAAGTCTGCTTTGATTGATCAGCAAGCTAAGTAAACAATGAAACTGGGAGGAGCAGAGCCTTCTGAAAAAGCATAATAGGGCCTCTTTCATATCAGTGTCCTGAAATTGGTATTGGTTTGTATAAAAAAAATTTTCTACACTGTTCATCCTATAATGAAAAAACATTCAAACACCCTTATAGCTTACTGTCTAAATGTTACCTTATTGCGGATGTGTGTACTGTGGACTCGAGTCACTTGACATGGACATGAGTCAGACTTGAGTCACAGTTTTGACTTAAGCATACTTAATACATTCTCCTAAATAGTAAATGGCCCTGCACTTGTATAGTGCTTTTCTAGATGTTCAACCACTCAAAGCACTTTCACACTAAATGTCACATTCACCCATTCACACACACATTCACACACTGAGGCTACCGTACAAGGTGCCACCTGCTCATTCATATGCGTGCATTCACATGCACTCACACTCCTATGGAACAGCCATCAGGAGCAATTCTGGGCTCAGTATCTTGCCCTAGGATACTTCTACATGTTGACTGGAAGAGCCGGAGATTGAACTCCAATCTTCTTATTAGCGGACAACCCGCTCTACCTCTGAGCTACAGCCGCCCCAAATAGTACATTATATAAAAAGTGTGTGATGGATCAATTAATTTCCTAAATCAACAAACGTTTTACATTTAGCTGACACTCAATTCCCCAGATCCACTTTGTCTAAACCAATCCACCAGCAAGTTGCCATAGAGAATCATAAAGAACTCAAGTTATGTCACTGAGCACCAGTTGGAAAAAGGATATCAAAGAAAGTTTCGTTTGCATACAAAAACAACACAGTGGTCAACGATAAAAAAAGAACAGCTTGCCAAACTTGAAGCTCAAAAGTCGAAAATAGAATTGAAAAAATAAATAAATAAAAAGCATTTATGATTTTTGTAAATGTTTTATGTTCTTATTCTGTTCATTAAAATTATTGTCATGGTCACTGCATTTGGTGAAGAGTGCTTACTGATGTGTTAAGGGCTAAAACTCAAAGTTTCGGACTTAAAACGTATCAGTCTTGACTTAGGACTTACTTGTGACTTTGTAAAACAATGATTTGATCCCGACTCTGCCTCATAGCCATTGTTTCATTTCTAGTTCAGTGAAATCCTATGTATTGGAGTTCAGAGAAAAACACAATGAATCTGTGACTGTGAGCTTTGTTGAGTGGTCATAGCCATACTCACAGTTACTAAAAGCCATTGTTATTTTAGTTTGTCTGCTACTATCTTCAGTAGGCCACCTTCAAGCTATCTCCAGCCCTTGCTAGTGTTTGCTTCTAGTCATACTCAAGTATATACTGGATGCCCCAACATCCCATAAATCAGGCAACTAACCAATAACAACCAAATTGGTCCTTCATTATTGTCCATGAGCAGGCTTACCTAGCCTCGCAGCCAGTCCCAGCAGCCATTTGACATCCTCGGTGTAAGGTGGGCTCCTGGAGAAGTTGTTTGGGTGGTCATTGTGAGCCCTTCTGCCCAGCATCTCTAATGCCAGCATGCCTTCACACAAAAGAACAATAGAGATCAAATTTGTTCAGCTCACACTTTGGTCAGAGTAAAATACAACTCATATTCCAAAAAAAGTTGGGACATTGTGTAAAATGTAAAGGAAAACAGAATGCAATGATTTGCAAATCTTTTTTGACCCATTGACAATTGACTGCAGTACAATGACAAGATATCTAATTGTAAAACTGTTTCGTGTCTATTCTTTTGTATACACTCAAAGTTGTGACAGGCGCAACAAAAGACTGGGAAAGTTGTGAAGCACTTAAAGAAGAACTGTTTGGAGCATTTCTCAGGTAAACAGGTTAATTATAATGACTGAGTATGAAAAGGGCATCCTCGAAAGGCTCAGCCATTCACAAGCTGGGACTATCACTTTGTGAAAAACTGTGAGCAAACAGTCCAACAGTTTGAAACATTTCTCAATTCCATCCATCCATCCATCCATTTTCTTCCGCTTATCCGGAGTCGGGTCGCGGGGGCAGCAGCCTAAGCAGGGAAGCCCAGACTTCCCTCTCCCCGGCCACTTCGTCCAGCTCTTCCTGGGGCCGAGGCGTTCCCAGGCCAATTAACAATAACAAAGAATTAGTGATTTCACTGTCTATAATACATAATATCATCAAAGGATTCAGAGATCTGGGGAATTCTCTACACATAAGGGGTAAGGCTGAAAAACTGAAAAGGTCATGACCTTTGACCCCTCAGGCAGCAGTGCATCAAAAGTCAACACGATTGTATAAAGGATATGACTACATTGGCAAGTTCAGACTCTACCATGCAAAGTGAAAGCCAAAATGAACAACATCCAGGGACACAGGTGACTTCTCTGGACCCAAGCTTATCTGAGATGGACTGAGAAAGTGGAAAGCAATTTGAAAAGTAATTTTTTCAAATTGCTTTTAGAAATCAGGGACTTGGTGTCCTCTGGGCCAAAGAGGAAAAGAACCCTCTACATTGTTATCAGCTTAAAAATCCCACCTCCTTTGGATTTAGGGCTGTATAATTATTAAACACAGACTGCTCACCAACTCTGTAGGCAGAATGCAGGTAATGCAGGCCCTGCTGGCTGATTGGCTGGTTGTGCTGCTCATCCTCTGCTGGGAAAGGAGTGCTGGCCAATGAGCCTGGCTGGGCGGAAAGGGAGGGAAGGGATGCTCCCTGTATGGCCTGGATGGTTGGGCCGGAGTGGACACTGCCTACTGTAAAGCATGATAGGCACATGTGACTGTTAAAGCATAGACCAACACACACCCACCGCCCACAAAACAGACACACAGTGTGTAGTCCTGACCTGCTACAGTAGTGCTGAGAGGTAGGCCAGTATCAGCGTGGTAGGGATGGACGGCAATCTGAGTCATGGATGGGACGGGGACACCAGGGAATGTCACAGCTGTGGCTGCAATAGGTGGCTGGGGGCCAGTGGCAACAGAGAATGGGTACTGTGCACCAATGAAGGCTGGGTGCATTCCCTGAAGAAATACATACACACACACACAGCAAAACAGCTCTAAAGATCGGTCTGAATATGTCTATCATGCATAGTTATTGACATATATAAGCCATCATGTATAGTGATTGACTTGTTATTGTTAGGCAAGTTTTGGAAATCTCAGAATCTATTTGGGTTTTTTGCTAATTTTTATGATTTCCAAACTTTTTGGCTTTTTCATCTTTTCTTTTTCAAGTACCTAATTTAAAAAATTGTTCATAGACAAAAAATGAATGGTCACATTAAAAAAAAATTACTGAATAAGTTATGTCTAAGTATTTTGTTGACTAATCATCCAATTGATTATAATCAAGAAAATAATCAGCAGATTAATTTAGAAGTGATGAGAATTTTTTTTTTTTGAGTTTGGCATTTCAAAAATTGTTCAAACATTTACTGCCTACACTGATTTATGTAGTTTTAAAGACAACAACAAATCTTTACTTTCAAACTGCAGCTGTGAACACCTTCTTACTGCATGTATTTCTTAAACAAAAGGAAATTCTACAGAAAGTCTGATGGTTGTATGAGGAAGAGTTCTGACCTGTGCATATGCAGCCCCAGCTACAGGGAAGACAGTGGGTCTGGGGACATGCTGCAGAGGGTGTCCCAGGTACTGGGGGGTGCAGACGGTGGGGAGATGGGCCTGGATGGTGGTGTAGGGGTGGAGGCCCTGGCTGTGGGGGTGAGTCATGGCCTGCCCGGGCATGGCATGGGACTGGTAGATGGTGGAGCCCACAGAGATGACAGGTACAACAGCTGCTGCAGTGACTGAGGCTGTGACTGTTGCCACCCCAGTAGACTCCATATTGGCGCCGGTGTCAAGGACAACACAGCTAGACTCCGGTGCCCTCCTGCCCGAGCCCCCGTTGGCCCCACAGCGCCCAGAGCTCTCCCGCTGTTGGCCTGTGCCCCCACCCACTGACTGCTCATACAGCCAGTACCACTGGTGAGCCACCTCAAATAGAACCTCAGGGTAAACACCTCCACCCTTGGCTGCTTCCTCAACTGCCATGCAGGCCTTCTCCAACATCACATTATCCTGGAGGGAGACAGGGACAGTCAGGGAGTTTAATACCTTTTTGTGAGCACAACAAGAGAAACAAATGGGCAACAGTGTTCAGCTGCAATTTGGATTTTGTCACTGCAATCAATAAAATTCTGAAATGAGAAAAAGATTAAGCTTATGAGATTCATTTCATTTTGTGGTGCCAGAACTAAATTCAGATATGACTTTCACACCACATACAGGGACAAAATATGAGCAAGCATACACAGATTCACCAGAATTCAGATTGTTTTTTTGTGACTGGCCTACAGCAAACTACATGAGCAGCCGAAAAAGTACTACAGACATATTTTTCAGACATGTTATTTTCAATCTCAATCGCCCCCTTGTGTCTGACTGCATTACAGGTTTTTCTCTGTCTTGCTTTGTTCTTGCTATGACGACGGAAGCGCATGCTGATGCAGCAGCCAGTAGCTCCTCAAATTCTTGATACTTTTGTGACATTTTCCTATTTTTTTCAACTGCATGGCCCCTTCTGGTGAAGCACGACTTTCCTACAATAGAGGAGCACTCATCGACATCAGGAAAGGTTGTGTAGTTCTTGGACTGAATGCAGCAGACCATGAGAGGATCTGAACAAACAGCATACACCAAGCTGCCAGTCAAACCAAAAAGGTAAAAATGAAACCAAAAGCACCAGACGCAGAGAGGGAGGGGAGCCGGTATCAAGGCAAAGCTGACCCGACTTAGACTGAGAGCTGTTGCTCTACCAAGCCTTCTTCTGGCTAATGTGCAGTTGCAGAAGAATAAAATTGATAAGATGCAATTGAGGCTCACTCAGCAACAGGAGATCAGAGACTGCTCTGCAGATATCTTTACAGAGACATGGTTAACCCCTAACATCCCAGATCAAGCTGTTGCACTAGATGGGCGGACTTTGTCAAGAGCAGACTGCTCTGAATAAAGACTCCGGGAGGAGAGGAGGAGGGCTTTGTGTTTATATAAATGATGCTTGGTGTTTAAACGCAGTTAAAGTGAATGGAGTGTGCTTACCAGATGTTGAGTTTTATATATACATACCCCCAGAGCCCTTTAAGAGAGAGTCGCGTCATCTCTGTTTGCTCCCATGGACCATTTTTTCACAGCAATGGCGGAACGTGGAGCATCTCAATAGTTCCCGAAAGTAGCATTGATTGCAGCGGCGCAATGGAGTTACAGCAGAGAAGACCATTTGTGATGGGCTTTAACAGGATAAGACATCTAAAGAATCTTTTTTTGAAAATATCAGCATATTTTAACTGAATTAAGATGTGCATTAAAGCATGATACTGGATTAACTGTCGCCAAATATTAGTACATTTACAAAGCAATAACAGATATGCTAACAGAGTAAGATAACGTTAATAAACTGTACTGTATATACTGAACACATATCATTAGCCGCTAACAGTCAATCAGTCATTTTCTGTAACCGCTTGTCCTCGTAAGGGTCGTGGGGGGCGGAAGGCGGGGTACACCCTGGACAGTTCGCCAGACCATTGCAGATTAGCTGCTAACAGCGTGTTAGAAAAGGCTTGTGTGATTTGTTTTACAGCTCAGCTTTGTTAAAGATAACATGGTGCTTGATAGCAGAGTGCTATTTTATGGTACATAAGTATTGATATGGATTAAGAGTGCATATTTGAGATTAATAAACAATATAAAAAAAATTACTGTAAACGGAAATGTAATTTAAGGGTGAATGTTTTTAGCTTTGTGATTTTGATTATTCCATTTGTCTTTATTATGTTTCAGCTCAGCTGATTTTCCATTGATGACAAAGGGAGGGAAGCTGAAAGACCTGAGTGATATCACAGGGTAAGTCATTTAAAAAATGAAAAGTACTAGGCTTAATGGGGAATTATTCTGAATACTACTGTTACACTACTGTATTTTATTTTATTTTTTATTTTGTTGTTATATATGTAATCTTCTTATTGGTATATTGGTAACTTACAATAAGAGCACGGGGTGCTGAAGGAACTATTTCGAAGCGGGTTATAAAAACACAGAATGCTCTAGTTTAATACAGTTCATTAACGTATAAATCCCGTAGAGGGCAATGTTACACAGCCTAATGAAGGCTCTCCTCTGGAGCGCAGATCTGACTAATTCATGCATTCACATGCAGTGGTTTACACTTTGCATTAAAATCACTCTCTTATATTCACGGTAGGATGACAGTATAGAACAATGAAGTAGCCTAGACCTTTTTAAACAAAGGAAAAAGCTTGGACACAGGGACAGGCAGGCTGACAAAGGATCAAACTCTGATAAATTATTAAAAAAGGACCAATATTTGTAGGCCTATCATATGAAATACTATAGACAAATGCTGAGGTTAGCACAGCAATAGTTAATTTCTAAGCGAGTAATTCACTATAATAACACAACTAACAGTTTCATAACTGAAGTTGGGGAAAAAACATGCCTCATCTCTCAAAGTGGTTTCCACAGAGGCCCATAAAGGTATGTCTAACCCTCTCTCCTGTCCTTTTCTCCCTCTCTCTTTCAGCAAAAGAGCTACACAGGATTCAATGGAGCCTGGAGACTCCCTGCACTAAGACAGCACCCTCATCCTGAAAATCATTCTCATTTTTATTAAACCATATACAAGGCCTGTCAATGGTGTGCTCTTTGTTTGGCCTTTCTCTACATGCCTGGATCGTCCCTGTGCAGCACAGCAAAACATGGTGGAGGACACCACAAGAGAAGTACATATACCAACTGCTTGATGTGCTATTTATGTTTCTTAGTTTATTAGATATTAATTAAATTAATTAATTGCAGTAAAAGTCGGTAAGAAAGACAAAGATAAAATAAATAAATGATATACACATGTGTATATATATATATATATAAGCAATAACCAGCAACCTGCTCCTTTGCCATGGTAAGTCTAAAATATGTCAGCATAACCATATATGTCATATCCACGTCACTCATATTTATAATATGTAATATACATTTTATACATAAAAGTACTATATATGTATTTATTTATATATTTGTACTTTAATCATATTCAACCCTTATTTGGCACTCAGTTACTTTTTTTCGATTGCCTCTGATTCTTGAGCTGCTGAAATGTGTGAATCTCCTAATAATCTTCAAATATAAGGACGTTTTACTTTAAAAAAAACAATATAATAATGAAACTAAAGACAATGCGCTCTTTGTATATTGTAAATCAATGTGGTTATTGACTGCTATTTAGCGAAAATCTGAGTTTTGTCTCTTCGTATAATGCATTCAAATGGCACGCCAGACACTTCTGGGAACTATTCGAAGCCTCCATGAGTGCGTGACGCTCAAGCATTTTGAACCTCCGTTGTCATAACTCTGTTTATTCTAGTGCACTACATACCCCAAGATAGAAATTCAAAAAATGCAGGAAGGAATTGTATGATGCCATCAGCAGCAACATCACCAAGCAACCAGATGGAATCTTCATAGTAGCTGGTGATTTTAATCAAGCAGACCTCAAATCTGTCCTACCTAAATTCCACCAGCATGTCTAGATCCCCTTCAGAGGAATAAATATCCTGGACCACATGTATACAAATATTCTTGACAGCTACAAAGCCCTCGAATGCCCTCACTTTAGCCTGTCAGATCATATTGCTCTGCTCCTCCTGCCGACATACTGTCAGCTGATAAAAAGGCTCAAACCAACAGTTAAAACTATTAAAGTGTGGACAGATGAAGCCACAGCAACTCTACAGGACTGTTTTGAGCACAAGGATTAGCAAATGTTCAAAGATGCTCTCACTCAAGATATGAAGATCAATTCTTCTGTGACATCATATATCAGCATATGTGCTGATGACGTGGTGATCACAAAGACGGTGAGATCATTCCCCAATGAGAAAGCCTGGATGAATGGGGAGGTGAGGGTTCTTCTCAGAGCAAAAAAGCTGCCTTTCAGCCAGGGGACAAGGAGGCATACATTATCGCCAGAGCACGACTGAGAGCTGGCATCAAGGAGGCTAAGAGGAAACATCAGCAGAGACTGGAGAGGGACCTCTTCAGCAACAGCATTAAAGATATGTGGAAGGGTGATTCAAAATGTCATAGGCTACAAAAGCAGGAGCGCTCCCATGAAGCCACGCTGCCAGACGAGCTGAACACATTTTACGCTCGCTTTGACCTTCTCAGTAAGGACTCAGCTGTGAAGTTTTCGCCTACAGAGGACTGCCCCCTCTCAGTGACCCCAGCAGATGTGAGAAAACTCTTGCTGAGAGTGAATCTAAACAAGTCTGCAGGCCCCGGCAATATTCCTGGATGTTTACTAAAAATCCAACCCCTCCTGATAAAGTGCTTTGAGAAACTGGTTCACCAGCACATCAAAGACAACATCCCTGCCAACCAGGACCTTCACCAGTATGCTTTCAGAACCAACAGGTCCACAGAGGATGCCGAATCTACTGCTCCTCAGTCTTCCCTGACCTGGAGGATAAGAACAGCTACATCAGGATGGTGTGTGTTTACTTCAGCTCAGCATTAAACACAATCTCTACCATGAAGCTGATCGGAAAACTTAACACTCTGGGCTTCAGTACAACACTCTGCAACTGGATACTGGACTTCCTCACATGCAGACCCCAGAGAATAAGGACTGGCAGTCTCACCTCCGCTACATTAGTGCTCAAAACCGGAGCCCCCCAGGGCTGTGTGCTCAGCCCCCTCCTGTTCACACTGTACACCCATGACTGCACTCCCAGACATCAGGAGAACTCTATTGTGAAGGATGCGGATGACACCACCATCATTGGCCGTCTTACAAACTACGATGAGAGTTTATACCGGGAGGAAATCAACAATTTTGCAGAGTGGTACACAGTGAACAATCTACTGCTCAAAGTCAGTAAAACCAAGAAGCTGATTGTTGATTTTAGTAAGAAGGAGGCAAAGACACACCTCCCTGTCTACATCAGTGGAGCTGAGATGGAGCAGGTGAACAGCTGTAGGTTCTTTGGAATTACTGTCACTTAGAACCTATCTTGATCATCACACATCACCACCCAGATTAAAAAAACACAGAAGGGGTACCTGGTGGATCAGTGGATAGAGCGGGCGCCCCATGTATAGAGGCTGTGTCATCGCTGCAGCGGCCATGGGTTTGATTCGAGCCTCGGCCCTTTGCTGCTTGTCATCCCCTCTCTCTCTCCCCCTTTCACATTTGTGCTGTCCTATCAATTAAAGGCAAAAATGCCCCCCAAAATATCTTTAATAAAAAAAATATAAAGTAAAATAAAAAAAAAAACAGAAAAGGCTCTACTTCATATGGAAACTTAGGAAGGCTAAATTATAGAGCAAGATCCTGGTTAACTTCTACAAAGGAGCAATAGAAAGCTCATTGTACTTTCTGTTCCAGTCATTAATGGTAAGTGGCATAGGTCACTTCAAGATGTTAGAGCATACTGAGGTGGAGATGCCTATAGCGACCACTACTTAACGCTGCCACCATCAAGCTCACACTAAAGAAATTGGTCCGACAAGGTTAGCGACAGAAGATACTGGACATTGCTTAACTCCACTTTGTATTGGAACTCAGAAACTGCTTTAACACACTAGATGCTTCCTCTAAAATCGAGGAAAACCCACCATTGACAATAAATGGAATACTATCAAGACCATATACTCTGAATCAGCACAAAAAGTCCTAGGCTTCAAGCAGAAAGGGGGCAACGAATGGATATCAGCTAACATCTGGCATCACGAACCGGCATGGTTAGCGCATGGCCCAGGACAGGAAGGCTCTACAGCGGGTGATTAAAACTGCCCAGAACATCACCGGTTCCCATCTACAGAGCATCATTGACCTCACAGAAGTGAAGCGTCTGCACAAAGCCCAAAGGATACTGAAAGACAGCAGCCACCCCAGCCACAGCCTGTTCACCCTGCGGCCATCTGTAAAAAGATACAGAAGTATCTGCTGCTGAACAACCAGACTACAGAGCAACTTGTTTCCCCAGGCCGTGAGATCCAACTCCTCCTTCAATGCCAAAAAGATGCAGCAGGGTTTTGGATCAACTTTAATTTCATTTCTTCTTAAAACACATTTAAGAAAAATGAGTATAAATCTACATTGTACCTTGTACCTTGTCATAGTGCCCGCCCCTCAATTTTAGTAAAGGGACATAGGCCAAACTAAAAACTCAAAGTACATGGTAATTAATTTTTCCACAAGACGGTTTCTGACACTGAAGGTAGTTCTCATAACCCTGATTGTTCAAGTGTTTGTTTTTATTATAAGTTTGGTTTTAATGACTTATTAAATTATACAAAAGGCGACTTATCTGTGGTGATTGGCAGCTGTGTGTGCCAATCCATACACTCGCATTCAATGGGGCTGCTTGCGACTGGTCAGATGGGTGTTTTGGAGGGGAACTCTGCCAATGCAGATATCGCAACTGTGCAGAATCCAGCTCTCAATGATGTCACCCTCACAAGATGACAATGCCCATATCTCAGATATTTTAACTTTACTAAAGCAGAGCAAATGTACGTAGGGGCGCACCGTCCATCTTTATATACGTACAGCCTAGGTTTGTGACCATTGCTTGAAACCAAAGCTGAAATTCAGTCTGAATCTTTTTGCATTTTATCCCTTTTCTTTCAAATAGAGATGTGCCATTTCCCCATGTTGATGCTAAGACCTACTGTTGGCCTGAGGGGGTGGGCCTTCCATGTGGTTGGCAGCTGCTGCTTATCAACAGCCATAGCATCTCCTCAGACACCACTTTCTTCACAGGCATGGGTTACTGTTACAGCCCCACGGACATGATCATTAACCTGTCTCTGCTCAACCTGCAGCCTCAAAGCCAGCATTAGATTCCATTTTGATTAAGATAAGCACAGTCTTCAATTCCATTTTTTTCTTTTTTTTAAATTATTCTTATGATTCTCATTACTACTACTGTCCTCCATAGTTTAGTTTTATCAATTTTACTTTGGCTCTCTTTCCCCTGGTCACACCTCACTTATAGCAACATTTTGTTGTACAACTTCACACAGACTGCGACATCCACCCTGCAAGAAGGAGCGCTACCGCAGGTCATTCATCCCATCTGCAATAAGACTCTATAACATCAGCATCACTGGCTGAATAATTTGCACAACAAATTTTTGTAAATTCTATTCTCAAATCCATCTTTTGTGTACATACTTATTCTATTACTTACTTATTATTATGTGTACATACCTTATTTCCTCTATGTACATACTTATTTTATTACTTATTTATTGTTATTTGTTATTGTTATTTTCTTTGTTACATTTCACTTTTCTTTTTTCATGCTGCTGTAACATTTGAAATTTCCCCCAATGGGGGATCAATAAAGGAATATTCTATTCTTCTATTCTATTCTATACAGAAAAAAACAAAGCTTTGGGGTTTTTTTTGGCATTCATTAATTCTTTCATTCATTCACCCACCCAGTTAACTGGATTACTAAACAAATCAACAAAAAAAAAAATTTACATTGAAAATTACAACAAAAAAGCTGTAATCTTTTCATCTTGGGACCAAGCGCACAACAAACACATTGACAGGTTTTATCGATTATTCTAAAGGTCCTTAGGTAGGTCCTTCTAAACTATAAATATACTCCCAAAGTACCTGCTCTTTGCACTGCACCAGGGCTCTCTGGATTTCATTAGGATTGAGGGCATGAGCGTGAGGCAGACAGCTCAGGGCCAGCTCTGCTGCCGCCCGCACCATGTTGGGGTCTCTGGCCCGCGATGCTCGGTCAGCAAGGGATGCCACCTCTGGAGGGGTGAGGTGACCGTCCCAGCACTCTACCAAAATGTTGAGGGCAGCACTGCCGATCTCCATGGCCTGGCCTAAAGAAAAGAAAGAGTAAACAGAATGTGGGCAGGAAGGAAAGCAAAGAAAGAAGGGACGCTGTATTTGAAAATCTGGGTCTTCAAGTTTCTGTCGAACTCTTCTCTCACACACACTACCCCTCACCAGTGATCCAGGACACATGTGAGGAGTAGGTCCTGGACAGCCAGTTGGGTGAGACAAAGTTGTGTAGGCCAAGAGCATAGAGGCCAATCTCAAAGGCACAGAGGTGCAGGTTTCTGTGGGGCCCCTGGTGGCCCCCGCTGGCTGACGGCTGGGTGAAAATGGAGGTGGAGGAGTTTCCTCCAGCTTTGATCAGCACCGTTTTGGCCAGCTCAAAGTAAAAATGGGCTGCTGCCTCTGATGGCTGGTTGGGTACATGAGGGGCATGGCACTCTGGACGTCGCCCTTTGTACCTGAACACAGAGAAATATATGACATGTGAATTAAGATTAATTTTCAAAATGAAGAGACAAAAAATAGATTTGTTTTCAAGAAAAACTCTTACATTCCATAAATAACTAGAAATACCACCATGTGGTTGTATGCCTCTGAGCACCAGTCATGTTGCAAGACAATCTTTGGGCACCAAAGATTAGCATCACCAGTTTGGTATCTGTCCAAATGTCTCCCTTTCTGTTCCTGACTTAGCCTCCACCCTCACACTCAGCACTGGCTCCTGAAAAGGCTGCGTGCTAAGCCTGCTACTGTACTCTCTTCCTACATATGACTGTTCACCTATAATTGACACGACTGTGACTGGACTTATCTCGGGGGATGATGAGTTGGCTTACCAAGATGAGGTCCACAGACTGATGCTGTGGTGCTCTGCAAACAACCTGTCACTGAACACAAAGAAAACACAAGAACTTATCCTGGACTTCAGGATGTGCAAAGCTGACCCCCCCCGTGTCTGGGAAATTGGTGGTGGCCTTCTACTGCTGTGCTATAGAGAGAATTTTAACATACTGTCTCATGGTGTGGTATGCAGGCTGCTCAGCAGCACAAAAAATCTTTGGATGCCCTCTGCCCTCACTCCAGGACATTGCTGATGCCAGCTACCACTCCAGAGCAAGAAACATTGTCAAAGACTCTTCTCAGCCCGGACACCACCTATTTGACCTTCTTCCCTCAGGTAGCTTATACAGGTCAATAAAATCACGAACCACTAAACTTAAGAACAGTTCCTTTCCAGTTCCTTTCCAAGGCCATCCACTCTCTCAACCAACACACATAATGACTCTGCAAGCCATTTACTGAGAATTGTGCAATACATGTCAATTTATTTATTTTACATATTTATATTCTATACTAATGCACTTTTCCCCTGCCCTTGTTTTATGACTGTTTTTTATGTGCATGTGTTTTCAGTGTGATTATATTATTTTTAAGCACTGCTGGGAGGGGCACACACAATTTCGATGTATTTTTGATGCAATGACAATAAAGGCATCTTATCTTATGACATTGAGTATTAACCAGAAAGGTGTTTTTGCAGAATATTATGATGTGACACTTGACCATTGACCAGTTGGATATAAAATCTCAGAACTTCATCACTATATCCTATTAGACGTTTGTGTGCAAATTTGAGTGTATGAATTCTTAAATTATGGCCAAAAACATGTTTTATGAGATTTGACCTTCCACCACCAGATTCTAATCAGTTCATCTTGAGTCCAAGTGGAGAAAACTCCCTTGAGGTCAACTTCAAAGATTGCGTTCATGAGATTGAAATTTTAAGTCATAGTGACCTTGACCGTTGAACACCAAATTCTAATCAGCTCACCGTCGAGTCCCAGTTAGGCTTGGTATACATTTTTTGATATTGGCTAAACCTCACAGAATTTTACCGGGTTATATGGAATATGGTGTGCGGCACTAACCCCCCTTCCCATCAACTCTGGTTTGGTCAAAATAATCCCTTAATTCACCGGTTTAGATGTGAAAATAAGATTTTGTCCCTTTGGTGTCTCTGCTACTGCAGGGACAACACGGGCTGTTGTTGACCTGCTGCTCACAGTCTTGTCTTGACCTCCAGTGGCACACGATGCACACTGCATTTAAAGCATCCTCATTAAAGCCTCTCCAGTATGAAATTAATAGAAAGATGAGGGTGCTGAGATGAGATGAGATGAGATGCTGAAAATAATTTATTAACTCTCTTAATTCTTCATCCTTTCCCCCCACCACAAATACCTTTACTAGAGTAACTGAATCCAGCAGGTCAGTTATTGATCACATAATTACAAATATTCGCAATACTTTTATTGAGGTATAGTATTTTCAGGTACTACAGACCGCTCTCCCCTTGCTAAAATGATTGATGATTCACATCCTAAATCAAAAATTAATCATAAATCATGGCTTACTATAGATTTCTAAAATCTGTATATAAAAAGAACAAACTTTCTTTTGTGTTGTTGAGTGTTACTTGAACAGCCCAAGATTACATAAAAATAATCAGATACAAAATACAGAAATAAGTTTACATATGAAATACCAATGAGTATGCGAAGATTACACCGTGCTGATTGAAGCTTCTCAGGGTGATCAAAAGCAATCATGGAAAGTGCTTAACAAAGTCCTCACCTAAGGTCCTAAAACCACTGTGTTTCCTGGCACCAAAATCAAATGCCATGTCAGAAATGCCAGCAATGATCTTAACATTACTGATTCTTATATCGGATAATGTTAGCAATTTTATCTCCATCTACTAAAATGCTCATAGAAAATAAGCCAACCAAATGGTTCGTTCAGGCAATAACTTAAAGGCATTTTTTAAAAAGTCAATCTTTTTGACTGATGGATATGAAGTCTCAAAAAACCTATTATGGTGTCAGAAGCACAGCGCTCACTTGGTTTGGAAGCTATATGTATGGGAAGGATCAATTTGTGTGATGTAAAGGGTCACAAATCTCAAAGTAAATCCCTCAAATATTGCATCCCCCAAGAACCCATTTTTGAGGCTGCTACTCAAGAAACTCCTCTAGCATTATTAGTGTTATTTGCTGTTGACACAAATTTATTCTTATCACACAAAAATCTAAATGATCTGCAAAAAAAGTGTTAATAAGGAACTGATTAAAGTAGATATACAGTTTGAATGCAGCAAGTTATCCCTAAATAAAAGCAAGACAAACTTCATTATTTTAAGTTCCAATAGAAATCAATGTTGAAGATTTTGTATTGGAATACATGGTGAGGTTATTGAGAGTGAAGTCCACCAGATTCCTGGGGTTGCAAAATGTCAAATTGAAAAATTGACAAAGAAATTATCAGAACATATTGGCTTATTCTTCAAGTTGAGGCTCTTATTTTCACAAAGGCACTTTTAACCTTATACAAGTCTTTATTTGAGCCTCATATAAACTACTTTACCTTTCCTAGTTATCTTGTGACATTAAAGACTCTATAGAAGAAAGTAATTAGTGCCATGGTCCCTGGTAAATGCTCCTACTGGCCTTCTTTTTCATAGTTACAGTCTACTGGAGCTAACTGATTGTTGTATCTTTCACAATGCTTGCATAGTGTATAATGTTGTATTTATGCTCATCAACATAGGTGACCTCATTCCAATTGAGTTTTCAACTCATACATGAGACCAGAAAAAAAGCATCTTATAGGGGGAAAAACATGTCAACTTAAATGTACGAGCTTTAGTGTGGTTGGCAGGGGTTCACAAGTATGGAATGGGTTTGATAACAGCAAGAACGTTTACATGCACACAAAAAAGACAATCATTATCTGATTTAAGGAGTTATCTCACTATTCAAGTGGTCATGTAAACAGCATAATGCAATATGGTTTATCAGGAGAAAAGCCATTATCAGATTAGGAAAAATCCGATAAACACACGTTTGTCCAATAGTCTGTTTTATTCGGCGCATGTTTATTGTTAATCTGGTTTCTTTTTGTTGTTTGACATCTGCACATGTGTTGGCGAAAGCAGAAGTGTTGAACAATCATGTAATGCAGTGAACGACTTTGACTCTAGAATACAACTGAGTGTTTGACAACCAAGTTATACACTCACTGGCCACTTTATTAGACACACCTGTCCAACTGCTCGTGAATGCAAATTTCTAATCAGCTAATCACATGGCAGCAACTCAATGCATTTAGGGCTGTAGACATGGTCAGGACGATCTGTTGCGGTTCAAACCGAGCATCAGAATGGGGAAGAAAGGTGATTTAAGTGACTTTGAACGTGGCATGGTTGTTGGTGCCAGATGGGCTGGTCTGAGTATTTCAGAAACTGCTGATCTGCTGGGATTTTCACGCACAACCATCTCTATGGTTTACAGAGAACGGTCCGAAAAAGAGAAAATATCCAATGAGTGGCAGTTCTGTGGGCGAAAATGCCTTGTTGATGCCAGAAGTCAGAGGAGAATGGCCAGACTGGTTCGAGCTGATAGAAAGGCAACAGTAACTCAAATAACCACTCGTTACAACCGAGATATGCAGAAGAGCATCTCTGAACGCACAACACGTCGAACCTTGAGGCAGATGGGCTACAGCAGCAGAAGACCACACCGGGTGCCACTCCTGTCAGCTAAGAACAGGAAACTGAGGCTACAATTCGCACAGGCTCACCAAAATTGGACAATAGAAGATTGGAAAAACGTTGCCTGGTCTAATGAGTCTTAATTTCTGCTGCGACATTCGGATGGTAGGGTCAGAATTTGGCGTCAACAACATGAAAGCAGGGATCCATCCTGCCTTGTATCAATGGTTCAGGCTGGTGGTGGTGGTGTAATGGTGTGGGGGAGATTTTCTTGGCACACTTTGGGCCCCTTAGTACCAATTGAGTATCGTTGCAATGCCACAGCCTACCTGAGTATTGTTGCTGACCATCCCCATCCCTTTATGACCACAGTGTACTCATCTTCTGATGGCTACTTCCAGCAGGATAACGCGCCATGTCATAAAGCTCGAATCATCTCAGACTGGTTTCTTGAACATGACAATGAGTTCACTGTACTCAAATGGCCTCCACAGTCACCAGATCTCAATCCAATAGAGCACCTTTGGGATGTGGTGGAACGGGAGATTCGCATCATGGATGTGCAGCCGACAAATCTGCAGCAACTGCATGATGCTATCATGTCAATATGGACCAAACTCTCTGAGGACTGTTTCCAGTACCTTGTTGAATCTATGCCACGAAGGATTAAGGCAGTTCTTAAGGCAAAAGGGGGTCCAACCCGGTGTGGCCGGTGAGTGTATGTGCTTCTGCGGCGTTTCATGAGCATGAAACGTGAGACAGACAGACAGACAAACAGAGCGGAGCTTCTCCTCAAAGCACCACAGACAAATATTCAGAGATGGAAAGTGACTTCTTTAGACTTCTACTTTGTATTAGTTTCAGGTTTACTCAGACTTTGGATGGAATTATTTAGAAAAATCAGGACGCATCGCTCCGTGTCTCATGCAGCTGCTTGTGCTGAGCTCTCAGTATTATTACCAGGGGCAGATGTAGTAATCTGGGGGCCTGGGGCCACAGGCACATTGCATTATTTTCACCCTTTCTCTAACTGGGAATGTTGTCATGTTGTTGGCAGCTATAGAAGAAGTAGGCCTACACCAAAAAAATATTTCCGAGTAAAATGATTAATAGCACACAGCAGAGGCTGAAGTCATATGCATCATATACTTATTAAGCTCAAACACACCATGGTCAAATGACACTGTCAGTGAACTATGAGGGTAAAAAACAAAAAACCAAACAAAACAAAAAAAAAGCAATAAGCAAGATAATAAGTTATTAATGGTAATCAAGGTAAAATGTTCAATTAATTATTATACTGATTTTAGGTATAATTGCCTAGCCCTACTTCATGCTAAATGAAATGAAGGATTTGAACATCCTTCATCTCCTGGTTGGGAGAAAGTATAGAAAAAGCTTCACAAATGCACCCCGAGACATCCTAAAATTCTCTTTCCATTCTGTATCAGAGAACTCCTTGAGCACCACACACTCCCACTAGTTCTTACTCCGAATGCACTCCAGCAAGCATGGGTTTTCCGTGCGAGGGGAGGAAGAACTACGCTGAGACCAAGAGCAGATGCTTAGTGTAGAAAAGCTTGTCGTCGTTTTCTACTCAAAGAGACAATGCGAAGAAAGCCTGCACCATTTAGCAAGAACAGCCCTGACCAGCTGCGAAAACAAGACAAGACGTTTTTTTAAAATAACAGGAAGTTTGGGTTTTACATCATGAACTTGGATAGAAATCCAACTAATTGACTCAATCATGTACACTAGGTTTTTCTGATTATTGCATGACTGAAGCGCTTGTAAACATGTCAAATCATATCATTACCATTACCTGATTATTCCCAGTAACCGGATTATTGTGGTCATGTAAAGATGCTCAAAAATGTCTTTATTGTCATTATCTATTTTACAAAAGAGCTTTAGGCAGCAGTTATAACAAAAATATGTCAAAGCCTTATTGGCCGGGGACTTCTAAACCAGTTACTTTCAAAATCCATTTACATTGTACTGTTATGTCCACTTGCCATATGTCTCTATTTATGGTATCTTACCTATATAGTAGGCATGGTGCTTAAGACTGATGGAATAAATGTCTTGGGACCACTGAGATGCTAGCATTATAGGGTGAAGTTTTTAGGTGTTTGTATAGTCTAAAGAGTTTTGTAGCTGTAAATGTTACAGTATAATCTATGCACTGATCTGTGTCTGACAAGCTTTAGATAGCTTATTAGGGTGTCTGTTTTCATATCTTAATTATGTCTCATGAATTCTACTCGTATCTTTGAACTTTTTTGTGAGTAGGAATAAGTTCAACTGAAAAAAAACGAACTGCCTAAACATTTTTCCAACTACGCTTTACCTTATCTCTCATCAGCCTTTTTACATTTGGACTGTACTGTTTCCAGAGGCCTCGTGTTTGTTATCATAAGGCCGCTCTGTGTTTGACTTTTCTGTTGCACTCATGTTTATTATCTGTCTCCTTTGATTGGTAAAAAAAAAAGTAACGCTATTATAATTTCCTCTCTCTTTAGATGTTACATATATAACTAATTTAACAATTTACTAAAAGTATAAGAGCAGCAGACATCTAAAGAGTTTTAAAACTATTTCCATCATATGACAACCAATTTATCACTTGTCAGATGACAAAATGGCCAAGATTTCCTGCAAACCAAGATCATTGAGGAATTAATTTTGTCTGGTGCAGCACATTGCTGAACAGCATTATATTATTACTATCTCTTTGGCTTTGATAAAAATAAATTTAATGTTTGTGCCTCAAAAGTCTCATTGTGAACTGTTGTGAGCTGTGCTTTTGACAGAGGTCTGTACTTCAAAGCCCTGAACATATTGTTTTACAAGCTTCTCTGAGCTTCCTCATGTGTAGTCACACATCCATAGTGTAATAAAAATGGTCTCTGTCCCCTGACCACTTAAATTATTTAAATCTAAAATAAACAAAAAGGGGAGTTGTACTTGAAAATCTAATAAAAACTAACATCTCTACTGTAAGAGAACATTATAACAGGAGAATTAAATGTGGACTTTTTAACATCAGATCTTTATCATCTAAAGTTCTTTTAGTTAATGATTTGATATTGAATAATCATATTGATTTCTTCTGTCTCCCCCTCCCCTGGACCTGGTTGTGTCCTGATGGCCTGAATGAACCCACTCCTCCCTGTCATATAAATACTCACATTCCGGTTTGATTCACATTTATTGATTTATATGATTTGATTCAATCTTAGTAATAGATCCTAGACCTAAATTAAATTATAATTCATTTGAGGGGTTTTTTCTTAGTCTCTCACACCCAACCTGGAAAACTTTACGGCCAATACTATTTGTTATAGTGTACTGCACTACCGCCCCATACTCTGAATTTCTATCTGAATTCTCAGAGTTGGGTTCAAGTTTAGTTTAAGTTATTATTGTAGGTGAATTAAATATTCATGCGGACATTAATAATGATAGCCTCAGAGTGTACATAAACCCACTCACTGTTTTAACCACATCCTAGATCTTGTTCTGGCATACAGCATCAAAATTTATGATTTAATAGTCTTCCCTGAGAATCCTGCTTTGTCTGATCATTATTTAATAACCTTTGATTTCTTATTACTTGATTACATGCCACTCAGCAAGTTACTATAATAGATGTCTGTCTGAAAGTGCTGCAGCTAAATTTAAGGAATTGATTCAATCAGCATTAACTGAGAATGCTTATACTAACTTAAGTCCCAAAGTGATTATCTTGTTGATAGTGCTGCTGGCTCACTGCGATTAAATCTTGATTCCACTGTACCTCTTAAGAAGAAAATAGTGAAACTAAGAAAATTAAAGCTGCAAGCAGCGTTGAAAGGGCCCTTGGAGTGAGATATCTCACATGGTGTAGTATTTCCAGCATCCAATAATTGGCACTGGAGGGCGCATGAATTACCAAGTCACTTTGGTGTACATCATTTGAATAGAATAGAACAGAATAGAATAGAATGCCTTTATTGTCATTGTACAACAAAATTACGAGTGCTTCGTCTGATCAGATGCAGTAGCATAAGAGGACATGCAAATTAAAAAAAGCACTTTTCACATATTTGAACAGCAGACACAGTCATTGATTAGCAGACACACTCAGACATAGATTAGTATAAATATTTGGAAGGGAGGCTGGCTTTGATGTAGTCAGCTATGAGCCTTTCAAAACACTTCATAACTGCAGATGTTAGTGCTATGGTTTTGTAGTAATTAAGGCAGCTGACTGGTGGCTTTTTTGGGTACAGGGATGATGGTGGCCGACTTCAGACAGGAAGAGATGGTAGCTCGTGCCAGGGACAGGTTAAATATCCTGGTGAGGACTCCAGAGAGCTGGTCAGTACAAGCTTTGAGTACTTTGCCAAGTACTCCATCAGGTCCTGCTGCTTTCCTGGGATTCACCTTGTTCAGCACCTGGCTCACATGAAGTACTTCAAGTGATGAGATTATGCTGGTGGACTGTTTGGGGCCTCTTTGCCTCAAAGCGAGCAAAGAAACGGTTAAGCTCCTCTGCCAGGGAGGCGTCAGCACCAAACACTTGCCATGGGTTGATGTGTGAGAGATGGTCCTCCACCTTCCTCTTGTAAATCTCTTTAGCAGCTTTGATGCTTCTCCTTAGGTCTGCCCTTGCCATGTTGTATTGTTCTCTGTCACCAGACCTGAAGGCCAAGTCCTGGGATCTCAGGAGGGCTTGTATGTCCCTTGACATCCAGGGTTTCTTGTTGGGGTAGACCCGGATGCGTTTGTCAACAGTGACAGAGTCAGTGCAGTTCTTGATGTAAGCTAGGACAGTCTCAGTGTGTTCCTCCAGATCCTGCTGATCAAATATGTCCCATGATGTGTGCAAAACAGTCTTGCAGTTGTGGGAGTGCTCCCACAGGCCAGGTTTTTATAGTTTTTATTTCTGGTTTTGTCTTGCGTCTGAGGGGTGTGTATGCAGGAAGAAGGAGCAGTGAGAGGTGGTAGGACAGGCCTAGGTTGTGGGGAAGGCTACTGGTCTGTATGCATTCTTCAGGTTGAAATAGACACGGTCCAGATTGTTCTTTCCTCTGGTGGAACATCGTACATATTGTACATTTTTGGGGAGCACAGTCTTTAAACATGCATGATTGAATTCCTCTGCTACAATGTGAGCTCCGTCGGGATGGAACTTCTGCTGTTAGTCAATGATGTCCTGCATGTGATCGAGAGCTAAGCTAGCGTTAGCATCTGGTGGAATGATTTGTAGACCAAACCATGTAAATATCATGTAAATCAAATGATAATTAGCTGTCAAGGCTTACTTCCTGTTGCCAGTAGGTGGCGCTATCACGACTAATGCATTTTTAATACAGATGTGTTCAGGGCAGGACCCCTATCAAACCTATGATGTTTCAGGCAGATCGGGTTTGGGGGGTGGGTACAAGAGGATTTTTTGTGCATCTGGGCATGAGACATAAGTGTACTGAATTTTGTAACTGTAGGCGAAATTGGCCAATGTGGCTACACGCTAGGGGGCGCTGCAAAGTCATTTTGCCACACCCATTTCCAACACCACCAAAATACAAAATTTTGGTGGCGTTGCCAGAGCAAACTATTACTCATCATTAATTGAGGAAAATAAAAACAATCCATTTCTTTTCAACACTGTAGCCAGGCTGACACAGAGTCACGGTTCTATAAGAGGATTTTATTTCCCTAGCCCTCAAGCGATGACTTTATGAGTTTCTTTGATGAGATAACTATAACTATTAGAGAAAAAAACCATCAACTCCTGCCCTCAACCTAAATGACCTCAAACAGAGGAAATTTAGATACGGCTGTAAGGCCTTGAATTCACTTTGACTGTTTTTTACCCAATCAACCTTCACCAACTAACAATTTCCTCATCCTAGCCAACAACTTGCCTGTTAGACCCCATCCTGACCAAGCTACTTAAGGAAGCTTTAGCCTTAGTTTACAATTCTTTATTAGCTATAATTAATGTCTCTATTAAGAGGCTATGCATCACAGTCCTTTAAAGTAGCTGTCATTAAACCTCTTCTAAAAAATCCCACTCTCAGTCCAGAGGTTTTAGTAAACAATATACCAATATCTTATCACCCCTTTCTCTCTAAAATCCTTGAGAAAGTAGTTGCTAATCAACTGTGTGACTTAATTCACAATAATAGTTTAAGGATTTTCAGTCAAGATTTTGAGTGCATCATAGCACAGAGACAGCACTGATTAAAAATACTAATGACTTATTGATCAGGAGGACTTGTAGCCGTGCTAATTTTATTAGATCTCAGTGCTGCATTTGACAAAATCGACCATCAAATCTTACTACAAACACTGGAACATTTAATTGGCCTTAATGGATCGGCACTGAGCTGGTTTAAATCATACTTATCAGATCGTTCTCAGTTTGTTTATATTAATGATCAATCCCCCTTGTATACTAAATTCTTTTTCGTAGTGCCGCAAGGTTCTGTGCTTGGACCAATCCTTTTCACTTTATCTATGCTTCCCCTAGGCAACATTATTAAACATCACTCCGTAATTTCCAATTTAATGCGGATGATACACAACTATACTTATTGATGAAGCCAGATGAAACTGATCAGTTATCTAGACTACAAGTGTGTGTTAAGAACATAAAAGTCTCGATGAGCCACAATTTCCTGATGTTAAATTCAGACAAAACCGAAGTTATTGTACTTGGATCCAAACACCTCAGAAACTCTTTTTCTAAGAATATATATTTTTTTAGATGGCTTTGCCTTGGTCTCCAGCACAACTGTAAGGAACCTCAGAATTATATTTGATCACAATTTATCTTTTGCCTCTCATATATAACAAACTGCATTCTTTCACTTACATAATTTTGCAGAAATTAAGCATATCCTGTCTCAAACAGATGCAGAAAAAACTGTGCATGCATTTGTTCCTTCTAGGCTGGATCATTGTAATTCTTTATTATCACATTGCTCCAACAAGTCTATAAAGACTCTCCAACTGGTCCAGAATGGACCATGTTGACTCAGCATTTGATTCTTGTGTGTAATGTAGCTACTAGGATCGTCAGACAGGGACAACTGTTGCTTCTCCAGGGCTGCTATCTTCAATGTCTGTTACCTTGTCTTTGTATTTTTTCTTTTGTATTTTTTCTATGTCCTTTTTTATGCCTGCAAAACCAATTACCCTTTGGGGACAGATAAAGTTAAGGTTGAAGTTGAGAATGCTGTGGCATTTGTACTAACAGCAACAAGGGAAAGGGATCATAATTCTCTTGTATTAGCTTATTTGCACTGGCTCCCCGTAAAATCCAGAACTGAATTTAAAATCTGCTCCTTACTTACGTACATAGCTCTGAATGGTCAGGCTCCGTCATATCTTTTAGAGCTCATAGTTCCCTATCATCCTTCAAGAGCACTGTGCTGAAAATGCAGGGTTACTTCTGGTTTCTCAAGTCTCCAAAAGTAGGATGGGAGCCATAGCCTTCAGCTATCACGCTCCTCTTTTGTAGAACCATCTTCCAGTTTCAGTCCGGGAGGCAGACAGTCTACACATTTAAGAGTAGACTTAACACTTTCCTCTCCAACAGAGCTTATAGTTAGGGCTGGTTCAGGCTTGCCATGGACCAGCCCCTAATTAGGCTGACATAGGTCTAGTCTGCCGGCAGACCTCCTATGATACACTGAGCTCCTCTCTCCTTCTCTTTCTCTCTCTTCATCTGCAAACACTCACTTCCTATTACTGCATGTCACTAACTCAGCTTCTTCTCTGGAGGGTTTGTGCTCCCTTGTTTCGCAGATTTCTCGGATCATGGCTACGCCTGATCATGGTCATGGATGTGCTGATGCTGTGGTCCTGTCTGTGGCTGTGCCTGTGTCTGAGTCTATTCAATGCCAAATTCTACTAACAATAATATATATTTCTATTACTATTGTTGTTTTGTCATTGTTAACATTATCGCTGCTGGGCATCTCTCCCCCTCTCTTTCTCTTTTTCTCTTTTCCTCTCTCTCCTATTTATCATTTTGTCATCATTTTGTTATCCTCCATGTGCGATTGGTGTACATATTTGTTTGTACATATTTATTATACATATATTTTTCGAGACTGTTGAGTTGTTGGCACCTTGTAACTTTATGTTACTATTTTTATATTTGTAATTATTTTTTACTATTGTATTGTTCTTTTGCTGCTTATCCTGTACCTCATAGCTGCTGTAACACTGCAAATTTCCCCACTGTGGGACTAATAAAAGACTATCTTATCTTATCTACTGTAATTTAATTTATTTTACAACATCTAATGCATGTCTGTCCATCCTGGAAGAAGGATCCCTTCTCAGCCGCTCATCCTGAGGTTTCTACCACATCCCCCTGATATAGGGTTTTTTGGGGGGAGTTTTTCCATAGTGGATGTGAGGGTCCAGAGGGATGTCATATGCTGTAAAGCCCTCTGAGGTAAATTGTGATTTGTGATTATGGGCTTTCTAAATAAAATTGACTTGACTTGACTGTTCACATTTGGTCTAAATCAGCATTCTGGAACAGTTTAATTACAGGTCAGTTTGGTAATTTTGCTTAAGTCAGGCTTCAAGCAATGAACATCACTTTTAATGAGGTGGATTTATAGTTGTATGTTATGGCGTCATGATGTGGCCACATGGTTTTGCCATGGCTGATGTGCACCTCCTTAAAAAAAACTACCTACACATTGGGGGTACAGTAGCTACAGATAAAACTCTTTGACACCACAAGAGTTGAGCTGTGAATAATCAGATTTCACTACTTAATTTTCTAATGGAGAAGCCTTAACCTTAATTTAATTTCTTCTTAAACCACATTGACAAAATGACAAATAAATCTACCTTGTACCTTGTTGAGAGTAGAGAAAACATTATGGAAGTTAAGGATGGGCTCTGTAATATTTTCTTTTTCAGCAACACACATCTAGCAAATACATTTTCATCACATGCCTTCTTCTCATTGCGAACCCAGGTCTTTGTCACAGTGAATGTAGGTAGGTAATGAGAAGGAGAGAAATGTGGAAGTTACCTGAATGTGACTTCAGTTCTAAAAGTAGGTTCGTAGTTCACCATCGCCCGGTATCACAAAGTTAATAAAAGAATCTTAACACAGTTACTGCAGGGTATAGGATTTAAAATAAGGACATGGCCTGATCATGTAGTATGGCACATCTGTCTATTGTTGTAGTTAAGGCTGTACCTGACTCAGAATTTTGCAATTTGAATCAGATTTGGCTGTTCTATACGAACATTCGATGATCAGTTTTTTTATTTTTTAGATATATAAAATTAGAATAGGCTAAGAGGGACATTCAGTGTGACAATGGCATTCACTTATTATTCACATATTAAACAAGCTAACAGTGCTAATGATGGGTCGTAAGTGCACAAAAATACGTTTTGCCAACACTAGATATCAAACAATAGCCACAGTATCTGATTAAGTTTCTGTGTGATGTAAATTCACCATTTCTAAGCAGAAGAGAGAAGATATTGCCTTACAATAAGGAGTCTCTCTTTGTCCTAGTGCCGCTGCATCACATCAACTCCAGCTTGTATAAAAAAACTATCATAAAACTCAAGGGCACTCACTCCACAGCAAAAAAAACAAAAAACAAAAACGAAACAAAAAAGAACTACTGCAAAATTTGAATTTGATTAACAATTGCTTGGTTGGCTACAAATGATATATAAAACATCTATCACAAGAACAGGAGTAACCGGTACCCTATAGTAGAAAAAAATAGAAGAGAATATTTAGTATCTTTTGATTATTCAAAATATACAAGGAGTAGAGATTGGAGATGAATAACACAAAATGGCAATGCATGGAAATTATATAATTCTCTACTAAACAAATGGAACCCAGTCAGTTATGGAAATAATGGATAAAATCAAGCAAAACTTTGGTTTATCTTGGTATAACTTCAATACAAGAAATCATTAAACAAACTCATATTTTCCAAAAGAACTGATATAACTGGTGGTAAGAGAGATAACATTTGTATAAGCACAATAAGAGCGTAGGTAAAACTTCTAAAAACTATTTCAAAAAGATTGGGTTTATTTGAATCGCAAAATACCAAAATTTACAATCAAGTTTGATAGATGACACATTCAAAATATGGGCCAACATAGAATTGACCAGATTTAGCCAGGTGATCACAAATAAGGGGGTGAAAACCCATGGGAATATTGAAAAAATATTTAAACTTCCACATGCTCACTTTTATAAATACCTACAAGCAAGAAGCCATCTGATAATATATATAGCCAACACAAATAATAAATTAATCTCTGAATGTTTTAGGACAAATATATAGAATTATTTAAGGCAATAAACAGGAGGAGAAATGTTAAGTAATGATTAATGACATCTGAAACATGTCATGTTCAGCTTTTGTGCCTAAAGTCTGTTTGGAAACAGCAGGGACATATAAATGAACTGCAATAAACTTGATCATGTGTGCTTTTAATACCTTCTGTTAAACAACATGTCCATCTGACATTTTATAATGCCTAGTCTCACCAAGGAAGTCATTTTGGTGAAAGTAGTGCAAAAGTAGTGCAATGCATTACTCTACATCGATAGTAATACTGTAATATAACTTATTACTTTCAAATAAGGGTAACAAAAAGTTATATATTACATTTTAAAAGTAACTTGCTCAACACTGATAAATAAATTACTACAGAAAACAGTGTTGGTAGTGCTGTGTGGCAGTCAGATAAAGCTGTTCACACAATCCTGTCCCATCCATCATCTGAGGACTTGCATTGTTTGTAAGACGATCTGCAAACTGGCAGTGTATGGATGTTTAATTATTGACTTCAGAAGGAAGGAGGAGGTCTCCCCAGTGGTAATTAAGGGCCAGCAGGTAGAAACTGTCCAGTCGTACAAATATCTTGGTGTCTACCTGCACAATAAATTAACCTGGAGTATGAACACTGCTGTTGTACTCAAGAAGGTTAAGTCAAGGTTATTCTTTTTGAAGGAAGCTTACATTCTTTGACATGTCTTTTATCAGAGAATCTTAGCTCGTGTCCTAATGGCAACTTCACTACAGATGATAAAAACATGATCAATAAGATAATCAGAAAGGCTGGCTTGGTTATTGGCCTTACTCCAGACTCACATGAAACCATTGTAGCAAGCGAAAAGGGGTTACACTAAAAACAGTTGTGTGTATTGAAAGCCATCCATTACACTGTGTATTGTTAATGGACTCAGAAGCTAGGCAATTCAGGATGCCTTAGTGTTCTTCTGAAGGTCTTTTCTTCTAGAGCTGTTGAATTTTTTAATGAATACTTTTAGATGTAGTCTCAGCTGAAGATGAAGTCTCAAATAGCTTTTTATTGGTGTTATTTGTGTGTTTTACATTTGTTTTTGTACATAGTGTGTTGCCTGTGCGAGTTGTTCCTGGTGGAAACTCAGGAACAACACAAGTTTTATTCATCCCCCATTGGGGATGAATAAAACTTTCTAATCTAATCTAATCAAATCTAATCTAAATTTAGTTTAACAATTTATATTGTGTGGTTTCAGCTAACATGCCTAAATCAATATCTTAAGTTATTTAACACTAACCTGTTCGCGCACCTTTGATTAGTATTATATTTCATATTAGTTGTATAATAACTATTACTTCATATTTGTCATATCAACTGTCATTTTACATTTGTAAGTATGTATAGTAGAGTTGTGTCTACTTGTGTGTTAGTTTTACAAAAAATAAGTATTCAAGTAACTTCATAAACGGAATCCCAATACTCCTGGATTTATCTGAGTACATATGTAAAGCTGACTGGTTAACTGGACACAAGGAGCTCTAGTGAGTGCAATCCGATGTAGTTGTCAAATTGCATCAACTTTGATTTCTTTTAAAAAGGTCATTGTTCTAATGCTAAGCAATCTAACCAACTAGAGGGTTGGAAACAAACAAAAAAAAATGCTCTTAGAGGCTGTGCCATCAGTGTGTGATTGTGTATGAAATGAATGTATAAAAAAAAGTAGCAGGTCGAACCTTGTTCGGTAGCCTCAGCCACAAGTGTATGAATGTATGTGTGAATCACTGAATATAACAAGTTGTGAGAAAGCACTTTGAGTGGTCGAACAACTAGAAAAGTGCTGTAAAAATGTAGGTCCATTTACCATTTATGTGCAGTCCACGTTTATATATTACATTGTTGTGTGAGTAACGTAGCTCCTTTGGGATATAGTTTAGTACAGTGGAGTAAGTGCATGGTTGAGAGAGAGAGAGAGAGAGAGAGAGAGAGAGAGAGAGAGAGAGAGAGAGAGAGAGAGAGAAAGAGAGACAGAGAGAAACTATGGATGTGCTCAGAGCACACAGATGCTCAGGTGTGTTGGTGTTGGCAATTGAAGCAGAGAGGAAACTGGCAGTAGAACTGTCAAGTAGTTTTAAATGTATGTAGGTTTTAACTTAATTTTTTTTAATACTTAATACGGGGTAAGTCATCATGGTTACATTTGATGTTTACAAGGTCAGAATGTTCTACTGTGACTGCAAGATTTTACAATTCAATAGCTCAACAAAGACATGTTATTCATATCAATTCATGCATCAGTTCATGTAGTTTTAACATTAAAATGCACGATAGAACAGTGTGTATGCTGACCAAACCCAATGTTGTGTTGCTCATATCATAGAATGATTTATTACTTGTGTATAGTAAAAATACAGAGGATAAGAACTTACTCAACTTATTCCATACAGAATTGTAGCACTTGTCTACAAACAACAACTACAATTATATTATTTTCCCATATTGTTCAGACCTTGTGTAAATCCAGCTTCAGCCTCCTTCATAAAATACCCAGCTAGTGACCAAGGCTTGACAGGCAGTTGACTTGTGTGATGTCTGATGAGGTCCCAAGTAGACTTCTGTCAGCAGTCAGGCTTTATATTTCAATTCAATATGTTGTGGGTAATTCTAGTAACATGGCTAGTGTACCTTTATATGTCTTAGTAAGCTGATGAAGAGGAAGTCTGTGCTTACCTGCTGGTGTCGGTGTTCTTAGCCCTGGCCCCGCCCCCCGCCCTGCGAGAGCCGCTGGAGGAGGAGGAGCCGAGTGAATCAGAGGATGAACTGCTGATGCTGTCACTGTCCTGGCCCCGCCCCCAAGATGTTGCTGCCCAGCCGCCCCGGAGCGGCCGCCGGCTGAGTGTGGGGGAACTGTCTGAGGTTGTCTCTGGGGCACTGCTGTCAATACTTGCCATGCCTGTCCAAACAACATGCACATCACATTTACATCTTCATTGTGTGTGCTTGTTGATTATTTTATGTGGAGGTTAAAGTGACAGTAAATTGTGTTCTGTTTAAAGAACATTGACATTTCTGAGTTTACCAGTGTGTTTCTTCTTCTGCCGGACAGGTGAGCCCCAGCAGCGCTGGCTGTATCCACAGCGTGCCCCCAGTGCCAGACGACTGGGCACTGTGGCCTCGAGCTTAAATGGAGCAGTTTCATTCTGCTGGTTATTTGATAACGAAGGACCATCTGACACTGCAGGGAAAGAAAATGTGTTAGCATAGTTTGATTACCTAATGCATGGTGACATTGGAAATCTAAGTTTCATAAATGTAAACCAAGTCAAAAAATCTAAACTCAAGTCAATATCAATTTTATATTTGATTTGAAGATTCTCTTATTACCTTTAAAGTAATACATGGGCTGGCTCCTAGTAAGACTGTTGAAAGGCTGTTCCCCAATGAGCCAGAATATCTGATAACAACAACCACAATTCCTAAAGTTGGGATGCTGTGTAAAATGTAAATAAAAATGTAATGCAATGACAAATGCAAATGCAAATAGTGCTCCACCTTTTTTCAATTGAATACAGTCCAAAGGCAATATATTTAATGTTCAGACTGAGAAAGATCTTGTTTGTTTTTTTTTTTGTAAATATACACTGATTCTGAATTTTATGCTTGTAACACGTTCCAGAGAGTTGGGACAGGGGCATTTTTACCACTGTGTGGCATCACCTTTTCTTTTAACAACACTAGTAAGTTTTTGGGAACTTAGGAGAGTTACTGTTGAAGTTTTGAAAGTCAAATTACTTCCCTTGCTTGATATATGACTTAAGTTGCCTGACAGTCTGGGGTCTCTGTTGTTATAGGGCCTGTGCCCACCTACCTTTTTTTTTGTGTTCTTCAATAGTTCCCTATGAGAGGCAGGCATCTGCTGCCACATGCGGTGGCCCAGAAAAAAAAGCGCTGCGCCCTCCTTTTTTTTCAGAGCGTTCTGTCTTTTCTGTGCACCCACTCCCTGTGCTTCGAGTTGAAAATCTCTGAACTTTTTAGCAAGGCTACTGTCACAAAAGTGACAGAGGGGGCTGTCTGTAGGAGCAGATCAGCCGGTGGACACTGGGTGTTTCTTGATGTGTTACGCTTTCATCACTGCACCATTGTAAGCTTGTCGTTCACTGTGTAGTCTTCCCTCTGTTAATGTAGCATTATGTTAGCTTAATAGCTAAAGCTAATGTAGAGGTATTGTCATTGAAACAAAACCCACATGCAACACGTTGTTAAAAAAAAAAGAAAAGACAAAACGCGCTCTTTTATGAACCCATCAGATGAAGCTCTCGAGCACCTTGCCACCTGTTTTCTGCTGAAGAAAAATGCTAGGCCCTTACTTTGCACTTCATAATACACTACATACTATTTGTTTAATGGGAGACAGGTCTGGACTGCAGCAGGTTAGTCTAATAGCTGCACTCTTTAAGGACAAAGCCACGCTGTTGGAACACGGGCAGAATGTGTCTCATTGTCTCTCTGGAATAAGCAGGGACGTTCCTGAAAAGACGTCATCTGGATGGCAGCATATGTTGCCCCAAAACCTGTATGTAGCTTTCAGCATTCATGGTGCCTTCACAGTTACCCATGATGTTACCCATGATGACATGGACACTCATACAACCCATTCCATCACAAATGCTGGCTTTGGACTTTGAGCTGGTAACAATCTGGATGGTCCTTTTCCTCTTTAGCCCAGAGGACACCAAGTTCATGATTTCCAAATTGCCTTTCATCCTTTCATCCCTCCTTTCATTGCCGATCATGAGATTATCACCTGTAAGCAATTAACCTTTTTACCTGTGGAATATTTTATTCTATATTAAGTTTTTTTTGACATTGCATTAAATCAGAATGACTGTATATTTACAAAACACAATAACTTTTTTTCAGTTTGAACATGAAATATCTGGTCTTTAGACTGTATTCAATTGAAAATTGGTGGAAAAGGATTTGGAAATCATTACATTCTATTTTTTATTTAAAGTTGACAGCGTCTAAATTGTTTTGAAATTGGGGTTGTATATGAAGCTGCTGTGGATGGTCTAAAGTATACTAAGACAAAGCACCAAGAAAGGGGGTGGCAGGAGTGGAGGTTCTCACCATGCTCCCTGTTCTCAGCAGTGCTCTCTCCTGCTGAACTGTTCTGTATTCGGTTAAGATCAGCCTGTTGTGCCACCTCATCACCAGCCACTGCCGCAGCAGAGGATGAGCTAGAAGAAGAGGCTGGCAAAGTGGTTGCAGATGAAGATGAGGGTGTGTGTTTTGGAGACACCCCCAGCAGCCCCGCTCACCCCACTCTGACTGGCGGCAGTGTGTTTGGACGGGCTGCGCTGGCTGCTAGCAGCTGGCTTGCTGGAGTAGAAGGAGCTTAGAGTTTGGGGCTTGTGGGTCTGACTTTCCCTGTCCAACAATTTATCAAGTATCTGAGGATGGAAGGAGGAGAGAGAGAGAAACAAGAAGTGACACAGGAAAGAGACAAAAGTCTTCATTAAAGAAACAGGATGAAAAAACTTTTCTTCCTAAACTCCACTCTGGGTTACAGAAGACAGTATAGCAAAAACAGTATGTTTATTATTGAGTTTTCTTATTTTACACAATAACAGTAGAAGACAGACACATGAAACTAGTAACAAAAACAAGCAAAAAACAGCTCAGATCAAGAATCTTATGTAGACGGTTACTGGAATCAGCTTTTGTTGCTGGTGAATCTTATCTTGCAAGAAGGTTCAGGCAACTCCTTGCAAAATAATAGTAGAAAAATCAGGTCCAACATAATTCAGATAAGGCAGCCAGGTTTATAGAACTGATCTACAGTAAAGTGCAAAACTATTCACCCCCCTGTGGCATTTTTGTTATTATATACGTATATACGTGTATATATATATATATATATATATATATATATATATATATAATATATATATATATATTATATATATATATATATAAGGCGTCTCTTTTTCTCTTCTCACCACTTCTTTCACGTCCACTGTTTTTGTCTTTACTTTAGAGGATAGACTGTTAATGCAAAAGGGAGAGACAACGGAGGACAGCCCTGTCTAGTCCCTTTATTCGTAAAAAAGCTCTTTGATCTGAACCCATTAGTCATAACTGCAACTTGAGGGTCATTATATAAGACTTTATCCCATTTCACAAAATTATTACCAGGACCAAATTTTTCTAATGTGTAAAATATAAAAAACGCTCAATTCAGTCAAATGCTTTTTCTGTGTCTAGAGAAGCACTAGACCATCTATAGAGTTTTGTCCAAAAAAACCACTTAAGAGATGTCTAACATTGTTAGTTGAATTTAGTTCTTTTATGGTATTCTTTAATTAGTATGGGCAAGAGGTCCTCTAAACAAGTAACTATAATTTAAGAAGGAAATTTTTGGTCCACATTTAAGGAGGAACAAGACTCCGAACATTTTTCATTTTTAATATAAGTGAAATATAAGCCTCCCAAAGAGCTGCAGGTATTTCTGCAGTATAAAATGAATGAAAGAACATTTCAACTTACAATTCTAAAAGTAGGTCCGCTAATTCCATAAAAAAATAGCTGCAAAACCCATTAGGTCCAGGTGACTATCTTTAATGGCATTATTACATCATCTCTTCTAATGGGGCCATTGTGAGAAGACTTTTCTGTTTTTCAGATAATGCTGGGAGATTAATATGAGGAAGAAAATTCTTCCAATAATTGGGGTACATTACTCGACTGTTCCTAAGAGTACAAACTTGTGTAAAATTCTTGGAGTTAGTTGTTTAACAACTTATTTTCTTGCGCGTTGCCCTTAGCATTACCAATACCTGATATAGCCAAAGACTCTACTCTTTCCTTTCTTTGCATCTTCAGTAAGGAGACAATTTATAGATGTTCTGGGCGCAGGTGTTTTTTCCCATAAATAGGTGACTTAAAGTTTATATAAGCTTTTTCATTATCTGACTTCACCCTCTAAAGACTTGTTTTCCTTGTTTTCAGCCCCCCCAGTGGCAGAATAAGATATAAGTAAGGGATTATCTTTGATTTCAGGTTGATGGTTAAAATGCCTTACATTTTGTGGAAATATGAGCTGTGAAGTTTTAAAGAATTCTTGTATGAAATTCTACTGTCAAGATCCATTTACTGAACCTTCAAGATTTATATCCACAACCATAGTGGCACTGTTGTGTTAAAATGCATGCTCTGCTGATAGAAAAACAAGCTGTTTATCAAATCCCAGATCAAGCAGTTACACTGGATGGGGAGACATTGTTGGGAGCCATAAGGACTCTGATGCAAGTTCACGTTACCGTTAATCCCCAACCTTGTCTAGATCTGTCAACTCAATAACCATAACAGCAACGCTGTAGCATGTCACAAAACTGACTGCTATAAGAAAAAAAATACAAGGGCAGAAACATGTTCACAGGAAATGCACTGAATTCAGGTGAAGAAGAACCTTAGTTTATGTCTCTTATCTATGCAAAAAAATATTTTTTCAACATGGTAAGTATTTTACTTCATTTTATGGGATTGTAAATCCCTCATATATGCATATTGCAGAACATTTGTGACTATATGTCTATTTTTATTATTATGACTGTAACTGATTGCAGTTCTGTTGATTGATTGCATTCTATATTGTATTGTATTTTGTATTTCTTTTATCATTTGTAAAGCACTTTGTGAGTCCTCTCTGTGAGAAGTGCTATAAAAACAAAATTTACTTACTTGCTTACTATATATTCCAATTACAAACTCTTAGCTTAATTTCCATTATTTCAAAGTGTTAATATGAAAATAAGATTAAGAATATCCTGACAAACTTCATTTAAAAAGCAGAAACATACAATGACTGAGCTGTGTAAAAACAAAGAAACCAAACAAAATATCATATAGAATAGAACATAGGGGAAATGGAGGAATATCCCTCCTTCATGCAAAAAGCTGAATGAAAAGCAAAAAGCAAAAAACCATGACTATTTAGTCACATTTTGCAACCAGATGCACTACTGCAATTTGCAAATACTGTTAATATATATGATCACAGTGAATGAATCCTCAATGTCAAAGGCGTTCTGGTATCCTTTTTAACGGTCTGCTAACGCTAACATCCAACTGCTGACCAGAACTTCAAGTCCACAGCAAAAACACTGACACATCCAGCCCGAGACGAGCCAGGTCCTTAAAATGAAAGCTCCATGGGTCTCGCTTTGATTTATTTAATTATAACAATACTTTTTAAAAATTTCATTATAAAAGTACTATATTTAACGTCCTTATAACTATATTTCATTAAATATTATATAACAGTAGTGTTTTAACTTTATTGTATGACAGTAGCCACTTTTACTTTATTGTAAAGGCAGTTCATTAAATTATTTTGTATTTTAGTAGTTAACATTAGTTTAAAGGATATTTGAGAAAAATATCAAGATATATATTGTTTAGCACGATATAGCCTTAAAATAACGCTAAATCAATTTAAAGCAATATTGCCCAGCCCTACATCACACCACTGAATATTATGCCAAATTAACATAGGATTTACCATGGATCACACTGCTTTAAACAACAAGGTAATATTTTGCATTCTGTGACAATAATTCAGACACAAGTTGACTGACGCAATTCTCTTAAAGGGACAGACACTCCCTCGAGTTAGGCCAAAATGAGAGGGAGGGTTATTTTATAATTTATTTTGTGAAAATAGGCTACTGTGAGCTATTTGTTTATTCATAGTTTCAAGCACAGGGTATACATTGGATCGATTTTAATAACTTTAAGAAAGATGTGCAATGTGCAGCTGTGTTATCTAGGAAAATAGAAGTTTCAGATCAGACTCAGTATCGGCAAGAAATATTAGATGGCTCTGATGGGGACTGGGAGCAAGAAAACTGATCAGGACATCCCTACTAGAAACATTAGATAATGGTTCTCCACGCACCCCTGATCTGTTGTCCTATTTTTAAAGCCAGCGGGCATCTGGCACATCTGAACACATCTCAGTTATCAGTCAGAACTGTTCAGGAAAAACAAAAAAACTTTCCAATTTATTATCAAATGGTTAGAATTACAACAGTAGTGATAGCTACCTTCTTTAGCTTGCTCTGGTCATCCTTATAGGTGATCATGAGAGCCAGAGCCAGATCACCTTTCACTCGTCTAGTTCCTTCACACAGCAGAGGATGCTCCGCCTCACTTACTGTGGTCTTCATACCTTCACACATGCAGAGGGTGGCGACAAGCAGAGATACCAGTGTGTCGGTGAACAGTATATGGTTTAAAGTAAAGACAAAAACAGTGGACATGAAAGAAGTGGTGAGAAGATAAAAAGAGACTGAATCTAATTCAGACTTTGATTAAGGAACAGGACAAGAATAATTTTACCAAGTGCAGCAACAGCAGCTTCAAAGCCTAGCTCTTCATCACCAGGCATCTCGTTGTTACGGTTGCGGCTTGGTGGACGGGAGCCTGTTGGGGACACAACTGCACAAACAATATGAAAAAGAGTGAAAGGGTGTATATATGTAGTATATATATTAGTGTATATATACGATATATACTGTATAATTTAAATGTAACATTAGTCTGATTCTAGATGGGGACCTCTGTTGCATGTCTGACATTTTTTGTTTCAAATCAGTTGAAAGCCTGCTTACTGCCTGAATGCACAAACTCTTGTGTAATATTACTCAAAATGGAATATTTAAAAATTTAGCTTGAGCCGACAAGAAAAACCTTTAAAGAAATATCAACAATGTCACTTATATCCAAAAAATCTATGAACACTAAATGGCTTGGCTTTAGACCAATCTTAAAAACAAGACAAGACAAGACGAGACAAGACGAGACAAGACAAGACAAGACAAAAAACTGAAGGCATCTCCTTTATGTTAAATTTAACGCAAAAACTACATATCCAAGTTAGTACAGTTCAACATTTTAAATCTTAAACTTAGATTTTAAAGGTTTAAATCCAGGGATCAAACAATAACTGGTGCTCACCTGGGGTACACAGTACATCAAATATGAAGCTGGCCAACATAAGAGGCAGCACAGGTCTATAATCACAGAAGTTTCCATCTCTAAGCTGCTCGCCTCTCTCTCTGATGGCCGACATCTCCACCAGGCCCAGAGGAATCTTCTTCAACAGAGCTACCACTTCCGACTCCTGGTAGGCCAGCTTCACCTGGTCAACCCAAACCCACAAACACAATGAGTATGTGTGCTAGACATAATTTCTCCACTCTGTATACAAGTATACGCATGATACATTTGACATGTAGGAACAAAGCAGCCATTCTCAAAAAACAACTGTTGTTTACCTACATTTTCAGCATTTTAGAGACAATCCTATTCATACTAACTTACAGAGATTCTCTATTATGGCTAACCTGCTTGTAATGGATAAAATAAAAATATGCAGCATGTAAACACCATAACACATATCAGTCCAAAAAAATACTAAGGGTGTGAAATAGTTTATTTTGGGATTCAAAAATGGCATGGGATTAGGGCCGAAATGATCAATTAGTCAGTCAGAAATGTTATTCTTTTGTGATCATCCATTTACCAGGACACATTTAGATTAGCATGGCTGAAATCGTGGACAGGCTTCCATGCAGGTTTTCAAATAAGTTTTACTTGACTGCTGATAAATTCTTATATTGACCATCATAATATCATACTGTAAAATTTACAACTAAATAGTACTAAAAGAAATTTTTTTGGAGCAACATCAGCTGCCACACGAGCAATGTCTTGTTCTTGGACATCCCTGCTTTTTCCAGCAATATAGTAAAATAGTACAGCTACTAGACCGCCATGCCTGCAGTCCAGACCTGTCACCTATTAAAAAATTGTGGGGCATTATGAAGTGTAAAATTCAACAATGGAAACCCCAGACTGTTGAGCAACTGCATATATCAAGCAAGACTGGGCAAGAATTTCACTTCAAAACTTCAACAATTATTGTCTTCAGTTCTTAAAACACTTACTGACTGTGCATTCACACTGGATGTGTTTCTGTTTCCATTCAAAGTACATCAAACATCAAATATCTTATCTTATGACTGTATTCAAATAGGTATAGCTCAAAATAGATTTCAAAATCACTGCATTCTGTCTTTATTTACATGTTACACAGCATCCCAAACTTTTCTGGAATTGCAGCTGTACATAGTTGTGAAACCCCACACAAAAAAGATAGAAAGCATGACTAGTGGACGTATTTTCAAAGCTTCAGAAATTAAACCAGCCCATACTCTGCCACTCAGTCCAGTTTTCAAAATCAGAGCCCCCCACCAAGGGTTGCCAACCGTCCAGTATAATGCAGTATTGTCCCGTATTTCAAGGTAAAATGTGCCGTCCCGTACTGAATTAATATCGGACGCAAATTGTCCCATATTTCTGTAAACACCCTACTCTAACTCATAAACTATGTTTTCACATGCTTTGAAAGACATGAGCATGATAAAACCAAAATAGTTTCACGCGACATAACGAAGAAATATTATATAATAAAAGAGAGAGTGACACTGAATGACAGACCCAGCTGCATAGTTGCCATAGTTACAGAGACTCAGATGCCTGCTTTTTAAAAATGTCATTACATCCGTCCATGAAAAGAAAGATGCGGTCTGTAAACAGAACATAATGACAATGACATAACTGACAACACATGGGTCGGTCCAATAGGAGGAAAAGTGTACAAGGTAAACTAATCTGACTGAACAGGAGCACCACGCTCTCTTTGAACCGCTGACTGTTGCTGTATCAAGTTATGCGAAGGTCCATTGGCGCCCGACTGTTAAGCTGCTGAAGTTAGAAAGCTGCATACGTCTGATTCTGTTTAACACAGGCTATCTCAGTCACTATGGAGCTGCGCACACATGCACAAGCCATGTTTCCACTCCCACAGTGAGCCATAAATTTATGTAGAAACGCCTTAAATCCCATTGCATGTCGGTATCTGTGCCTGCTTCATCGCTCATTGGATCTGTCAATGAGAAATAGGCATGAGGAAAAAACAAAGTTAAGTTTTACAAACGGTCTTGCACCAGCGATTATCTCCAACAGAACAGCTGTCATTATGCAAGACCATTACATACAGAGGTGGCTATTAATATCGCCCATACCCCTAATCACATGCACCTGTTAACCATCTTCAAGCTGATAGCACAATCATCATTATAGAACATATAGAACAGATTATTGAAAAGTAATTACTAACCCATATTAAAACAGACTTCAAAAACTGACACAATTCAGGATAAAATCAAAAGCTCAAGGAAATAATAGTACACATAGGCTAAATGATTATTCAGGTTAGCCTAAGTAAGTTTGTGATGGCATCTTTAAGTGGGTTCATACAAGACAGTGTATACTGAAAAGAAAAAAAAACACAATATTGGGGAACCTAAAAAAACTTGTATGTATGTATAAAAAACACAAATTTGTGCGTGAAACTTTGCCAGAATGCAGGAAATGAGGTCTCAGACACAAAAATCTCGTGGGAGAGGGCCCCCAATCCCCCTCTTGATTTGTGTCGGTCTGGGATGGAGCCACAAGGTGTTCCTTATTTTTCCACCCTGAAGTTGGCAACCCTACCCCTTACCTAAATTCCACTTAGACGTACAAAAATTGAGAGGCAGATGTAGCACCTCATCATTTTTTTGTAATTTCCAGGCATTTTACTTTAATGTTCTCCTCCTACAGATTTAATCGTATGAACTCTAAATTTGGTACAAAGCATCTACAGATGTTGCAGATGCTTCATTGTGAAGCGTTTTTATCAAATGGCGTGGATGCGGTGTGGTGTCAAACTACATAATTTACCACGAAAAAGAAAGTGGTTTATAACTATGTTTATTACCTACAGTTATGTAAAAGTAAAAATTAGGACACCCATTAAATGTTCAGTTCTTTGTTAAGAAATGTTCACATATTGATGCCTAATTTTGTTTTTATTTATCTCTGGAAAATAAAGAGATTCAATTGCAGGTAAACAACAAAAAGTAACCTTGTTTTACTCATTAAACAAAAGATATCAACAAAAATGCGTATTCTAACTGAGGAAAAAGTTAGGACACCCTACCCCCTAATAGCTAGTGTTACCCCCTTTGGCTGAAAAAACTTCAGTGAGACGCTTCTTGTAACCATCTACCAGTCTCTGACATCAGTCTGAGGAAAGTTTGCCCCACTCCTTAACGCAGAATTCTTTCAGCTGTGAGATGTTTGAGGGGTTTCTTGCATGTACAGCTCGTTTCAGGTCACCCCACAGCATCTCAATGGGATTAAGATCTGGGCTTTGACTTGGCCATACCAGGACTCTCCATTTCTTAGTTTTCAGTCAGTCCTTGGTGGATTTACTGGTATGTTTTCGGTCACTGTCATGTTACAGGGTGCAGTTTCGCTTTAGCTTTAAGTTTTTTACAGATGGTCTCACATGTTCCTCAAGCACCCTCTGATACACAGTAGAATTCATGGTGGATTCTGTGATGGTGAGCTGGCCAGGGACTGCTGCAGCAAAGCATCCCCAAACCATGACACTTCCACCACCGTGCTTCACAGTTGGTATGAGGTTCCTTTCCTGGAATGCTGTATTTGGTTTACGCCAAACATGTTCTCTGTTCTGGTGTCAAAATAATTCAGTTTAAGACTCATCTGTCCAAAGAACACTATTCCAGAAGTCCCGGTCTTTGTATACGTTCTCTCTGGCAAACTTTAGTCTAGCCTTTGTGTTTTTCTTTGAGAGCAAAGATTTCCTCCTTGCACACCTCCTATTAAAGTTACACTTATGCAGTCTCTTTCTGATTGTAGAGGCATGTACTTTCACATCAACAGTAGCAAGAGCCTGCTGTAAGTCCCGTGATGACATTTTAGGGTTTTTGGAGACTTCTTTAGCATCTTGTCTGCTCTTGGGGTGAACTTGCTTGGACGGCCAGACCTGGGCATGTTGACAGTTGTTTTGAATGTCCTCCACTTGTAAACTATTTTCCAGACAGTGGATTGGCTGATTTCAAATTCTTTTGAGATCTTTTCAAATCCCTCACCAGACTCATAAGCTGCTACAATCTTCTTTCTGAAGGCCTCAGACGACTCTTTCGATCTTACCATGCTGTTCACTCTCACTTCAGTCAGGAGCACACCAAACTAAATGAGGTTTAAATAGGGCAAGCCTCCTTCACAATGCTGAGTAACGATGTTTTAATCATGTGCACCTGATGTGATACACCTGTGTATGATTTTAGCCATTTTTAATTGGATTAAATGTGGGGATGTCCTAATTTATTTCTCACCAGAAATTGCATTTATTTATTTAATATTAAATCTTACAGAATGTTTTTTAAAAAATCTCTTAATAGTGTAGTTATATTACTTGAATCTCTTAGTATTGTTAAAAAAAACACACAGGCTGTCATAGGGTGTCCTATATTTTTGACATGACTGTAATCTTCCCAAAACTACACGTTTCATAAGACTCCTGCCCATGACAATTCTATGTGATAATCAGAGTGTCACCTACTGGCAAAAGGAGATGACATGTCTTACACTTTCATGTTCTGTTCTCAGCAGGCTGACCAGATCAATCTCAAATTTGGACAAAAAAGCCTTCAGACTTTGATGATGCTTAATTGTGAGGACTGTGAGTTTTTGTACAATGGTGTTACAGTTGCAGTGCGGCGAATTGTGATGTTTTGACATTGTACTGAAATTACACTGTTGTAGCTTGACACCAGCTGGTCACATTTGATGAGAGTCCAGGCCTGAACAAATACGCAGTGCAATTATGAATCATTGTCATAGCACCACCTACTGGTAAGAGGAAGTTAGATTTTTTTCCACTTTAATGTCCTCCTCTAAGCAGATTAACCTAATTAACCTCAAATTTGCTCTGAATAGTTGGAAGACTTAAATGATAATAAGATACAAGGCATTTACATTTTTACTTAACGCCATTGCCATGGTGATGCATTTTTCACCATAACACTGGAAACTCACACGCACACATAAGAAGTCCTAAAATGTGGTATCTGCTATGATATTTTCTAGGCTTTAGTGTTGCAAGAAGGCTCTGTAGCACGCCACAGAAAATTTCAACAAAGCAGCCCCCGCGGTATGTTTTACATAGAGCTATGAAACTTGGGAGGTATGTGTAATACACCTACAAAGAAGCTTCCTGGAGCCAAGCCCTAAACCTAACAGGAATTCAACCATTTTGAATTTTACATACATTTTTAGGCGTTTTTTCCCCAACATTTCCTGGCCTCATACTTAAACAAACTCCTCCAACAGATTTCAATTGATCAACCTTAAATTTGGACAAGAGAATCTACATAAGTTGGCTATGCTAAATTGTGAAGAGTTTTAAATTTCGTCAAATGGTGTAGCAGTAACGCCGCAATGAATTTCGATATTATGATATGACACAGGAAGCTAATGTCAACTTCCTATCTGCTCCAAATGTCAAATGTCCAATTCACTTATACTTATAGCGCCACCTACTGGCAACAGGAAACTGGCCTGAAATGTACCAGTTCCAAATTTAGTAAGCTACAGCCAAAAAGGATAGTCTGTCTGATCAACAACGAATAGAGTCCCGCTATGTTTTATTTATTCAACCACACAAATCTGTAATCTGATATGGGTTTTTTGCTTGGATTTGGCATGAGGCAGTGTATATATACACACACACACATGCAAAACATGTTTGTAGGTTAATGTATGAGACACATGTGTGATATGTGTGTCGATAGATGTACTGCATAAATATATTTTTCTATTTTCTTTACTAGTTTAAATACCTATTTTGCAGTTTTACTAATTTGTTATTTATGTGATCTGTTGTTAATTTCATTCACTGTATTTATACTGTAATAGTGCTTTGAGAGAGAGAGAGATGCAGCTCCAAAAGTCAATAATCTATAATCCGTCTGAAAATGCTGACACAAATGAATGCGTGCACACTGCATAGATTTACACACAAAATGTTAGGCTGACAGGTCCAGTATTATACAAGACAAGCTGCCAATAGACAGATACACACAATCACAGAAAACCAAATAGATGATCACCGCCAGGCATAGCCTGGCAGAGATAGTAATAAATGTTACTCTACTCTACTTTTAGGACTTTTCAAGTATCTGTGCATATAGAATGTGTATGTGTACTTATGTAAAAGTGAAAGACCTCCAGAGCTTTGGTAGATGCTGGTGGTCTTTGGAGTTCCAGGGAGAACATGCCGGTGCTGAAGGCCAGGTTGTGGAGCTCCAGTCGTTCACTTAGAACAGTAAGGAGGAAGGCGGCTTTTGACAGTGTGTTGGTAGCTACCTGCGTCTGACGGCTCGTTGACACCTTGCTCTTCTTACCCTGAATTAGGGGAAATAATAATTATGTCAGCAAATTTAAAAAAAAGTTACTTCTGAGAAGGAGATTCACACTTTAAAAGTATTATTTTTTGTGAATAGTTAAAATTTGTGTCTCCTAAAGAAACGGGCGCAAAACAAAAATTGGCACAGTAACAATGGTTTTCGTTCATGAAGAAAGACTCAAAATCCCGATACACATTTCAAGACACTGACTGATGAGTTTGTAAGATTAAGACTGTAAACAGAAGGAGCGAAGAGAAGTAAAAGCACATTGGAGAATGTGTTGCAGGGTGTTGGGACCTGTGACTGGACCTACCTTTGTCTGTGGCTGCTCTACTTTCAAGTCTGGAGGGTTGGCTAACAGATCTCTAGCCAGCTCCACAGCCAGCCGACATGCCTCATTACTATAGCCATGAGCATGTAGGGCCTCCGCACACGCAAACAGCACCTGCACACGCAAGCACAAGCACACGCACACACACACACAGACAGACAGACAGTATTCAGGTTAGTAAAACAAAAGTGGGGTTTTCACATCTGTGCTAAATGGCCTGGAAGTATGTTTCTCCAGTGGCATTAGATCAGGTGTGAACACAAGATAAAAGACCCTGTGCCACTAAATATATGTTGTACACAGTAGTCCATTCTCTAGGTACATGGTCATCACTTTTACTTATTTAGTTATTTTTTATTTTATTTTTTTACTTTTTATTCAGTGTTTCATTTTTTTCCAAATAACATAACATTTCCTGACATAAGACCTCTTAAAATAAGTAAAATATAAATAAATAAAGGTTGAGTGATATTTATAATATATTTTAAAATGATAATAATTAAAAAAAACAAAAAACAAAAACAAAACCCAAACAAACAAAAAAAACATAAGCAATACACTTAAGTATACAATTAAATAAGTTAAATTATTAATACAAAACAATTCAATTAGTTAAATCAATAATAGAAAACTGAGAATTGCAAAGAGGGGAAGCATTTACAGGGCAAGATCAGTTACAGATGAAAACAATAGTAAAAGTTTGAGTGATATTTCATTATAATACAGTCTATTGCAACAACCCATTCTTCTTGACTAAACCCCCAAATACAATCTTACTTGAGCCAACCTTTGTAAAAGTTTCAATTTTCAGTTGCAAACTTGCCATTATTCATTCCATTGTGTAAATCCTTTTGAGTCATCCACTGGGTTACGGACGGTAGTTTAGTGTCAAGATTTATCTTTCGCCTCCCATATAAAACAAACTTCAAGGACTGCTTTTTTTCACTTACATAACATCACAAAATTTAAACATATCCTATCCCAGACAGATGCTGAAACATTAGTACATGCATTTGTCACCTTTAGGCTGGATTACTGTAATTCCCTATTATTCGGTTGCCCCAACAAATCACTTTGGTCTCTCCAACTGGTGCCGAACACTGCTACACGTGTTTATACGGGAGCCGAGAAAAGGGTCCATATTTCTCCTGTTTCAGCTTCGTTGCACTGGCTCCCTGTAAAATCCAGGACTCAATTTAAAACCCTCCTCCTTACTTACAAAGCTCTAAATGGACAGGCTCCATCCTACCTGTCGCACTCATAGTTCCTTACCAACCCTCAAGATCACTGCGCTCTGAAAGTGCAGGATTACTTGTGGTTCCCCAAGTTTCCAAATGTAGGTAGGAACCAGAGCCTTCAGTTACCATGCTCCTCTCTTATAGAACCATCTTCCAGTTCCAATTAGGGAGGCAGACACTGTTTCCATTTTAGGGGTAGACTTAAGACCTTCCTATAAAGTTTGTAATTAGGGCTGGCTAAGGTTGCCCGGACCTGCCCATGATTAGGCTGACATAGGTTTAACCTGCCGGGGGACTCTCTATAGGGGTCAGAGAGCAGTGGGGACTAACACTGCTCTCTGACCTTTATACTTAAGCCATAATAGCTGATTAGTGACCCTAGTTTCGTTAGTGGGTATATTCCTGGAGCACAAGTTTCTTGTGCTCAGTTGAAATCCCCGTCACACTGACGGGGAGGAGGGAAAGGTGGCAGAGCTTTCGGCCCAATCCATTGGGGGAAGTTTTGAGTCTGTTCAGACCTGCCACTCTGGCTCTGCTTCCTCTCTCTTTCTTTTCTGTTACTGCTCTCTGGCATTCATAGTTAAGTCGTAATTGCTCATCAGTGACTCTAGGATCCTCATTGAGTGCTTGAGTGCCATGCCTTAAGGTGTGCTTGTGCTGTGGCTGCACTGATACTGTGCCCCCCGCTTGCCCTGATCGTGGTCTTGGTCCTCGTTGCGCCGATGCTGTGATCATGCCTTTGGACACCTCTGTATCAATACATGCATGTGACTCTTATCAACACCCACAATATCATCATAGAGTGCATTTGATAATTTCACACCTGCCGTTATTGTTATATGACATGCATCTGTTTCCACTATTGCTGTGCCTCTCTCCCCCTCCCCCTCTCTCTTTCTCTTTCTTTTTTGCCACAATTGTATTTCATTTGTTATTTACGACATCTATTGCATGTCTGCCCGTCCTGAAAGAGGAATCCCTCATCATCGTCTGCCACTCTTCCTGAGGTTTCTTCCTTGTTCTTTTTATCCTCGTTACAGGGGTTCACAGAAAAAATGGAGCAAATCAACCTCGGCTCATATTTTTCCCAAATGCGCTGATAGAAAAACTGTTCACAGACCATATAATGCAGGAAATGATGCTGAGGGTTTTTAGAAATAGTTGCCTTCTATAGCTGTCCACTAGACACACTAGGTCATCTCCAGCCTTAGAACTACATGGAAGAAGTACTAATTCACTGCGGCACGCAGTGTTGCCCTTGCTCAGAGAGACATGGCCGCATCAGTCAGCTTCCAGTGAGTAGCCCCAACATGCACAGAGGTGTGAGGGCCCGTTCATCGCTGCTTGCGCCTTTAATTAGGGCCCGAGCACCAAGGTTGTGAGGACTCTATTGTAGTCGCTCCGTTTATTATTGTTGTTATTATTTCGCCGAATGAATTGCTTTTTTGAGGGCTTTATCATACTCAAAAACTCATTCAGCTTTGCACACTTATGGGAACTGGTGAAATTTTTTGTATTTTATAGGTGTCTTGTATAGGTGTCAAAAAATGAGTTCGGTAGCGCCCCCTAAATGTCAGCCCCGGCAAACCATTTCATGTAGAGGAATGAAAATTTGGAGGTACAAAGAACATCCTAATACGAACAAAAAATCCTCTTGGAGCAATGACATCAAAAACTGTCATAACTTGACCCCAGATGGTCAGATCTTAACAAAATTCCACACATTTGATCAGAGGCCAGGCCTGAAAACACCTGCAGTGCAATTTTAAATCACAGTCACAGCACCACCTTGTGGTAACAGGAAGTTACTTTTTTTAAACTTTGATTCTTCCTCCAGAGCAGCTTAACCCCAGTGACCTCATACTCATAATACTGAGAAGACTTTCATGATACACAGAAAAAAAACTTTTGCGTTTTCGTCACACGCTATTGCCTTAGTAACACACTATTCGCCATAAAATAGATAGCACTTTTTGAGGGACAAGGCATGCACAAAAACACACCAAATGTGTCTAGATCCATCAGAAATCCTAAATTGTGATATCTGATATGATTTTTTGGCATTGATGTGCAAAAACGGCTCTTGAGCGCCCCCTAGAAAATTCCAACAAAGGAGCTCCCGCAGACCGGTAAATCTAAAGCTACGAACATTAAGGGACTGATGTAGATCATCAGGAAAAAGGAGAAATATATACACTGTCATTTTTACCCAAGTTTCAACAGTGCTGTCAGTTGCAAATCACAACGCGCACACACACACAACACACACACACCTGCTAAAGTTAGTTAGCTCATCTCCAGCCTTAGCACTACATGGAGGAAACACCTATCACTGCTGCGAGCAGTGTTGCCCATTCTCAGAGAGACACGGCCGCATCAGTCTGCGTCCAGCAAGGAGCCCCGACGTGAGCGTAGGGGCGAGGACCCTCTTGAAACTGAAGGAAATATTATTATTATTAGAGCCCGAGCAGCGAATGGTGTGAGGACCCTCTTGAAACTGAAGGAATTCTTTTTCTTATTCTTCTTCTTATTATTATTCTCTCAAATAAATTGCCTTTTTGAGGACTTTAACAAATTAAAAAAGTCACGCAACTTTGCAGACTTATCAGGTCTGGTGAAAAATTTGATATTTTAATGGTCTCGTGTGTGGGTGGGAGGAAATGTAACAGTTGCGCCCCCTACTGATTTCCAATGAAGCAGCCCCCGCAGCACGTTTTACCTAGAGCTGTTAAACTTTAGAGGCCTGTGCAACACCCTAGCACTTACAAAAAAGTCTCTTGGGGCCATAACGTAAAACCAACAGGAAGTCAGCCATTTTGATTAGAAGTTGTAATTTTGGTGTAATTTTGGCCATTTTCAGGGGTCGTGATCTTGAGAACTTGTCCTAGAGCTTTCATCAGATTGACTTCAAATGTTATGGCTACCTTCATAAGACCTTTGACAGCAAAAGTTGTTCAAATCATGAGTTTTCATCACACCGTGTGATCTGTATGAGGCATTTAATTTGCATGTTCTGCCATAAACCAGGAAGTAAACAGGAAGTGGTATGTAACTCTGCTGTAAATGGTCTGATATGACCCAAACTTAACATATTTGATGGGAGTCCCGCCCTGAACACATCTATATGACAATTTTAAGTGATAATGAGAGCGCCACCTATTTGCACAAGAAAAGTAAAGTTTTACAATAAGATGTCCAGCTCCTAGTAGGTTGACTCAAAATGGTCTCAAAAAATCTTTAAGACCTTGATGATGCTTGAAAATAAATATTGAGAGTTTTCGTTGAAAGGGGATAACGAAGTCGGGTGGACAATTTCGATGTTTCAACATGACATCAAAAACTGTTGTAACTTCGCCCCAGATGGTCAGATCTTTACAAAATTCCACAGATTTGATAAGAGTCCAGGCCTTCAAGACATCCGCAGTACAATTTTGAATCTTACTCATAGCGCCACCTATTGGTAGCAGGAAGTTACTTTTACTCTTTGATTTTTCCCCTGTAGCAGGTTAACTTAATTGACCTCATATCCAATTAGAATACTGTAAAGACCTTCATGATGCACAGAAATAACACTTTTGAGTTTTCATCAAACGCTGTTGCCAAAGTTACGCATTATTCGCCATAAAACTGGAGGCACTTTTTGAGAAGCAAGATATGCATCAAAACTCACCAAACTTAGCACACACGTCAGATGTCAAAATGTGATATTTGATATGATTATTTTTTTTTTGCACTGATGTGCCAAAATAGCTTTGTGGCGCCCCCTACAGATTTCAATGAAGCAGCCCCTACAGTACATTTCTCCTAGAGCTACAAACTTGGGAGGCATGTGTAACAGCCCAAGACCTACAAAAAACCCATACCCTAAACCCAACAGGAAGTCGGCCATTTTGAATTGAATTTTCCAATCTTCTCCTACCGATTTTATTCGATTGACTTCAAAATCTAAACATCCTCTCAGAAGGCTCTGGACATCAAAAGTTATTACATTTGTGAGTTTTTGTTACACCGTGTGGCCGTTACTGGGCCAAACATTTCCATGTCTCGCCTTTAACCAGGAAGTAGTTTATAACTGAGGGACATGGTCCAATCTTCACCAAACTTCACATGTTTGATGATTGTCTTGCCCTGAACACATCTACATGACAACCATTACCATTACTTTTAGCGCCCCCTACTGGCAACATGAAATGTCATGGAAATTAGATGCTTTCTTCTTTGATGGAATGCTCCTACAGATTGTATACGATTGACTTCAAATCTGGTGACAAAACCTTTAAGCCCTTAATGATGCCTCCCTCTGAAGTATAGGTTTTGCCATGAATGCTGTTGTCATGGAGACCCAGTGGTGGCTGCAAAAAAGGAAGTTGTTGTAACTTAACTTTAGGTCGACCGATTGGCCCCAGATTTTACAGTTGTGGTCAGACTGCAGCCCTGAACACATCAACATGTCCTTTAATATGATACTCACTGAGCCACCTACTGTCAACAGGAAGGACGCCTCGTACCACAACTATCCTTTGATTTTCATGAAGTTTACATGTTTTGTTCGACAAATGATGTAGACCAAAATGCCAGATTTTGTGTGTCCAAAGGAAGTAATTCAGCATGTGAAATATCTTCCTCAAGGGTCCAAAGTCTCTACATAGTTTTTCCAAGTTTCACTGAAATGGATGATTGCATCACTGAGTCCCTGTAGCCTTGACTTGCCTGGGGATGCGAGGGCCCGTTCATCGCTACTTGCAGCTTTAATTATTATTATTATTCCTTGAAATGAATTTGCTTTTAGGGGGGGCTTTAACATGTGCAAAAACTCATGAAACTTTGCAGCCTTGTCAAAACTGATGAACTTGTCGATATTTTTTAGGTCTCAGGCTGGGACCTATAAAAATGGCTCATGAGTGCCCCCTAGACACTTTCTACAGAAGAGCCCTCAAAGGCCATTGCACCTACAACTACAATAATTGGCAGGCACATGCAACACCCAAAGATGGATGAAAAAGTCTCTTGGAGCCATACTGTAAACCCAACAGGAAGTTGGCCATTTGGAATTGAAAGTGCAATTTTGGTGCATTTTTGGCGTTTCACAGGGGTCATAACTTTTCGAACTAGTCCTACAGATTTCATACGATGGACTTCAAAATTTAAAAATCCTCTCAAAAGGCCTGGGACCAAAAGTTATTAGATTCGTGATTCGTGAATGGGCCAAACATTTCCATGCCTCGCCATAAACCAGGAAGTAAACAGGAAGTAGTTTATAACTCTGAGTGACATGGTCCAATCTTCGCCAAACTTCACATGTTGGATGACAGTCCCACCCTGAACACATCTACATGATAAGCATTACCATTTCTTATAGCGCCTCCTACTGACCACAGGAAATGACATGAAAATCACGTGTTCTTTGATGTATATCTCCTACAGATTTCACCCAATTGACTTTAAATGTGGGTACTTAGACCTTCCTTAAGACCTGTAACACAACAACTGATTTAAAAAATTTAGTTTTCGTCACAGTATGTGGGCGTGGCTTGGTTTCCAACTTTGAACATCACTGCCATGGCAACATGGTCTTCACCGCCAAACAGGAAGTTGTTGTAACTTCACTTTGCATCAACAGATTGGCCCTCAGATTTTACAGGTATGATCAAGGTGCAGCCCTAAACACATCAACGTGTCAATTAAGCATGATAATCACAGCACCACCAACTGGTAAAAGCAAGAAGGCAAGTAAGCCTCTTCACACAACTATACTACATCATCTGTAGACCAAGATGATGTACATTACCTGGTGGCCACAGGATGTATTACCGCATATGAAATATCTAACTAAAGGATCGAAACTCTCTGCCTCCTTGTTCCGAATTTCACTAAAAAGAAAGATCCTGGGACATCAAAAGTTATTCAGTTTCTGAGTTTTCATCACAACATGTGGGCGTGGTTAGGTTTTTCACTTCGTCACTGCGTCGCCATGACACAGTAAGTTGTGGTAACTCAGCCAGACATTGTCCAATCTGCCCCAAATTTCTCATGCTCAATGAGAGTCCTGACCTGAACACATCTGCATTGCCTATTTAACTTATTGGCATACTGCAACCTACTGGAAACGTAAAGTTACATGAGTTATATTTTTAGGTGCATGCTCTTACAGGTTTACCACATTCAGCTCAAACTTCGCAACAAAAGCTGCTTTAAAGACCTTCATGATGCCTCCTTGTGAAGATCATATATTTTCAATAACCACTCTTGCCATGGCAATGCTTTGGCAGCCCTGAACACATTAACATATAAGTTAACCATGATACTCAACGTGCCACCTACTGGCAACAGGAAGTATACCTTGCAACACAATTATCCTTTGATTTACATGAACTTTACATGGTTTGTTCTATAAATGATGTTCACTAAGATGACATGGAAATTATGTCACCTCCACTGCCACCTAGTGGCCACTGGAAATACTATGCCATGTGACATTTCTCACTCCAGGGAGAAAACTCTGGGTGCATAATCTTACTTTCACAGAGATAAGCACCTGTGTCAGATGGAGTTCTGGAAGGAACCCCTACATGTGTGGGGGTGCAAGGGCCTGTTCATCGCTGCTTGCAGCTTTAATTTTTTTTTTTGTTTTCCCAAATGAATCGCATTTTTGGAGGTCTAAACCTGCTCAAAAACTCATGAAAGTTGGTACGCTCATCCGGACTGGCCAAAAATTTCATATTTCGGTGTTTTTGGAAACAGGTGTGGCAAAATTGCTTCACAGCACCCCGTAACATGCAGCCCCTATGGAAAGTTCACATAAAGTTTCACCTACTATTATAAAATTCACTACACTCATGTATCATGCCAAGATGCACAAAAAAGCCTCTTGGACTGATCCCCCAAACCCAACTGGAAGTCAGACATTTTGATTTTGTGCTCATTTTTGCCATCTTGTCCAACTGGATTAATCTCATTGATTTCAGAACTGGTGTGTCCATTCTCTCGCAACACTTTTTCCTGTTCGGTGGCATACAAATTTGATGTCTCGCCATACAACAGGACATTGTTGTAACTTCGGTGTACAGTGTCGATAGTTTGATAAGGGTCCTGCCCTGAACACATCTGTATGACAATTTCACTAGTCATAATAGTGCCACCTACTGGCAACAGGAAGTAACCCTTGAGGGACAATTATCATTGGATTTACATGATATTTATCTGGTTTGGTCTGTAAATGATGTACAACTAGATGACTTGGAAATGGTGTCCCCTCCACTGCCACGTAGCGGATGCTGGAAGCACTACACCATGTGTAGTAGTACCAGTGTCTCTGCATGCATTATCTGACCTTCACACAGATAAGTGACTGTGTCAGTCGGAGTCCCGCAATGAACCCCAACATGCGTGGGGGTACGAGGGCCCTTTCATGGCTGCTTGCAGCTTTAGTCAATAGTCTTCGGAAACCAGTTCACTACTGGCAATTTGTTGTATTTCAATTTAGAAATGGTTTCTTTAATTTCGTCCTCTGTGATAGGTGTTACTAATTTAGCTGCTACATCTTTGAAAAATGTTGTCATTTTGAGGGGTCTGAAAAATTCATTAATTATTTCTTTCTTAGATTTGTGTACTTGGCCCTTATATACTATAAGTGTTAATCATTTGCAACATTTTGCAAAAACAACTGCTATTCTCTGAAGATTTGTCTCAGTAAGATTAGTTTCAGGGTATCTGATCTTAGGAACTGTGAGTCTGGACTGGGTTTTCTGGAGTTGAAGTGCCAGCAGTCTGCTTGCTTTATTAGCTTTATTTTCTATTAGTAAACCTAAGAGACCCCTCTGCCTTGTATGTTAGTGCCTCATGCAATTGCAACTTAACTTCCTCTAACTTTTTAAATGTGTCTTCTTTTATATATTGTCCATATTACCTATCTAATATATTTATTTCACTTTCCAATCATCATTTTTTATGGCAAAGTACTCAGCTAGTTCCATTTGTAACTCTTGTTTAATGTGAGTATCTGTTAATAATGAGACATTAAACCTTCACTACCTAAAATGATCATCTAATCCTCAATCAATTTTCATTGTGACTGGACCATGGTCCAAAATACTGATTGATTCAGCTGTGGTTTCTTTTATTTGGTGTATGTCCCTTTTTTTTTTTAGATGAAAAACAGGTCTTTTCTTGAGTAGCTCCCATGTACTTTTTCATGTCAGATCCATGTCACAGTGAAGCTGGTACTGTAATGGCCTCTGGTGACGCATTGCTGTGACTTTGGCAGTGGTAAGTCTTTCTTCTGTATTTTTAATTCTCTGCTCATGCCCATCCACCTAGTCTCTTATGTCTGTGACAGCTTGTTCCAGTCATTCAAGGGACATCTTAGTGTGACTATGTCCATCTTGATTTTCTTACAGAATTTCCTCAACTTTTCTAGTACATTCATCTCTGACTGACATTTGTTGCTAGCATTCAAGCGAGCAAAGCTTTTTGTGTTACATTTTTCTTCCTTTTATTTGAGGCTTCTTGTCTGTCAGGGTTCTTCTGTCTAGAGGTTGCACACATTCTTTAGGAATGTTGCTTTTTGTATTTTAGCATTTAATAAATAGGGATGTCAAAATAATACTAAACAATACTCAGATAGTAATCAATACTAAATTTAGTATTCGAGATAATACTCATTTGCAATATTATCAATACCATTAGTACTTTCTTCACCTCCTCTTTGAAGCAGAGACAGGCTTACAGCCCCTTCTTAAGGCTCACTCAGCAACGGGAGATGAGACTGCTCTGCGCCATCTTCACAGAGACATGGTTAAACATCCCAGATCATGGACTGTCCTTTGGACACAAGACTATGATGCAAATTCAAAAAATGCACTCCAGGAATTTAATGATGCCACAAGCAGCAACATGCCCAAGGAACTGGATGCAATTTTCATAGTAGTTGCTGATTTTAATCAACTCACCCTGCAACTCCAAAGATATAGCAGGATTAAGGGCAAAAGGACCAATAAATCTACCTTCTACCTTCCTTCTCTCACTAGCAGGTGACATTAGCTGTTGTCCACAACACCCTCAACTCAAAAGTGGCGCCAGTTGGTCTTTATGAGGGATTAAGAGAGGTCAGGAAACTTCCCGTTTCAACATCATTGGAGTATTAAACATTTATAATAAACGGTAACCTGGCCAGCAGCACACATTAATGGTAGCTGCTTTATTATTAGCCATTAGCCGACAGCCAAATAAGCTGTCTGTTATGCTATTGTTAAGTTAGCTGATTAACAACAACTAAAAACAAACCCACTTCCATTAATGTGCGAGCTAGGCAGTCAATGTTATCAGTCCTGCCCATTTATAACGTTATTCGACAGTGTTAATTTAACTAGTTAACACAATTATCTGTGTTTGAGAAGTGTTATATTTCTCTTAAAGTCCCAGACTGAAACTGAGAAAAGTCAACCTGCAGCTAGACTGAAACACTCACAGCCTAACCTACCAACTCTTTTTTTTTTTTTTTTATCAGTGACCAAAATATGGTGCCAACTCACCAGAAGCACAGAAAATAAACAGGGCTGTAGCAGACTGCATATGCACGTCATTGTTGCAGTTTTTCTTTCTTCTTTTTTTTGCACTACCCTAGACAACCTAAAAACATTGTTGTCATTGATCATTGATTGTATTGGTTGTATTGTTCTAATCTTCACTGAATATATTTTTAAGGGGTGCCTTAAAAGTAGCTCAGTTGGTAGAGCGGGCGCCCCATGTACAGAGGCTAAGTCCTTGCTGCAGTTTGATTTCGGCCTCGCCCCTTTGCTGCATGTCATCCCCTCTCTCTCCCCCATTCATGCATACACTGACCTGTTACCCAATAAATGCATAAAAGGCAAAAAAAAAAAAAAAAAACATTAAAAAAAAAAATTAATGCCTCTTAATTTTTAGCCATTGGTATTAAAAATTGTATCTAGTATTTCTCTGGGTAATGGTATTGAGTTAAATAAAGTATGAAATAAGAATCATGACAACCTTACTAATAACTATACTTGTCACTTTTTTCCTGCTCTGCTCGAGAGAGCTCTGTTTCTATGCTGCCATACTCCACCAATGATGTCACCGGAAGACGATCACTTTGATTTAAACGTAACAAATTCTGTTAATGTATGGAATAATCATGTTTTTGTTTTGCTTTTTAGATGAAAACCTTTTGTAGTTTGTGCACTTGTGCAACCATTGCAGAATGTCATTTGATTAGTCCTCCTTTGGGTTGTAGCTGCAACCATGAACTGTCTCCCTTCATGGATCGAGAAATGGTGTGACACGTGACCAGGCTGTTAGAAGTCATAGCTTACAAATATCACAGCAAATGTTGGCCTAGTCTTTTGTTTCAACCCACACAGATGTTGCACCAATCAAATTACAGTACTGACACTGTCAGCCTGTACCAGAAATTCACGCCCATTGGAGAACACTTGGTTGTCTTTCCTTACCTCCATGCGTCCCTCCTGCTCCAGCGGTTTCATCCCTGCAAAGATGTCTGGCTCCTCCTCCTGGTGGCTGTCTGTCAGCTGTCTGTCTGCTCCCTCCTCTGAGGCAGCACTCAGATAGTATGCCTGATAGTCATCTTCACCAACAGTTTCTCCTCCTGCAGCTCCGCCTGCTGCCTCAGCTCCTTGGTTAGCTAGTCCACCTGCAGCTTCTGCCCCACTCCCTGCTGCTGCTCCAGCAGACGTCCCCTCTCTGCAGCCCCGTGGTGACTTGGCAGATGTTTGAGTGTTACCTGATCTTGCTATGGCAGTTGAGGTGGAAGGCTGGTTACTGCCAGCTGAGTCTACATCTTCATCTTTGTTATGAACAGGCTCCACTTCCAGCTCTGCTTCCTTCTCTGCAGCACAGGGCATGTCCATAACAACTAACACTGTCTCTTTGGAAGGGAAGCAAGGTGGAGCAGACTCTGCAGCGGGCAGAACAGCTGAGGCATGGCTGACACGCTTTGTTTCAAACATCTTGCTCCCTCCGCTGCTGTTGCTGTACTTGCGTGAGTCTCGGAGCAGTGGGCTTGGGGAGGGCAGCATCTCTGGTGGCGGAGGGAGAAATTCAAAAGTGTTGCTAGCCTCAGCCCCCAGAGCCAGACTACAACCATCGTCCAAGCTGAGCTCAGCCAGATCCGGCTCTAGGGAGCTGTCCTCACTGCTGGTCCTCCGCTTGGCACTAGCATGCTTACCCCCTCCTAACCCTCCACTTCCTCCAGGACCTCCCAGAGATGCCCCCTTCCCAACTCCTTGTGTTAGTTTCAGCTTTCCTCCAGAGGAGGAGCCTGGCCCTTTATACATGCACTTCCCTCCTCCATCTTCCAGGGCCAAAGAGACACTCCCTCCCAGACGAACCAGCATCCCTCCCCCTCCACTCACTGACAGACCCTTCCTCTTGGTCAGTATGGTCTCCTTGGGTCGCACTGCTACCTCCTGTGGATGACCACTTCCTCTTCCTTTATAATCTCCCCCAGCTCCGCATTCAGCTCTGCCCCCCCCCCCTGGTTCAAGAGGTTCTCCCCCCAGTCCTGCAACAGCTTTGACTCCTCTCTGGTGCTGCACTGCCCTGGACCAACAGACTGTGGCACTCTTCTTATCAGCGCTGCAGTAAGTGATGCCATCCAGTGGGTAGGCCACTTCCCAGTTAAAATAGCAGGACTCCACAGCAGGCTTGAAGCCCTGGAACAGTTTATCCAGGGACTTGCGATGTTGTCCCCGCTTCACTATCTCTATAACTTTCAGGTGCCATTGCTTGAGCTGGCCTGCCAATTCTAGACGCCTGGAAGACATCATACACAGTCATTATTTTCAGTCTCTACTTAATATTTACCCTTAGCTTAAATATGTCTTCAGTTCAATTTGCTATAAATGGCAGATACAGTATTTCAACACATTCTCATTCATTACAGTCATTCTCATTCACTTTCTTATTCTAAAAGCAGTGTGTGGTCTGGTGTCACCAGTCTAACCTGCAGGGGCTCATCGTGGGGTCGAGCACCGCCAGCCTCCATAGCACCACCATCTCATCACACATGCTGGCACAGGCATGAGCTGCCACTTCTGACTGGCCGTTGCTGCGCCCAGTGTGGCCACTGGCACTGCTGTGGGATGCTGAGGTCCGAACACTATACCACCAGCTGATGATCTAGACACATGCAGTTAGACAATAAAGTGAGGTGTGTGTCAACGAATGAACAGTAGAACGACTGCCTTTTTATTGAAAGCCCACATATAAATTCTATACAAGGTTGGAGGTCTGACACATTGCCAGCACAATGTACCGGCATATATAAAACTTAGTAAGCTGTCATTAATGTAACAGAGATCTATATTTGGGATGGGCAATTAATCAAAAATCACTTGAAACGGACATTCAGAACCTCTAACCGATGTAATCTTGCCCATGTCGGTTATTTCGGTTATTTAAAAATTATGTTAATCCTTTCCCCACCGAAATTATTTAGAATCACCAGTCTGAGAATGCTGTTATGATCTGTTACTGTTGCACCAGTCTGTGACTGGTGCTACGGTCTGTGACTGGTGCTACAGTCTGTGACTGCTGCTACAGTCTGTGACTGCTGCTACAGTCTGAGAATCTGTGACTGTTGTTACAGTCTGCGACTACTGTTACAGTCTGTGACTGCTGCTACAGTCTGTGACTGCTGCTACAGTCCGAGAATGCTGTTATAATCTGTGACTGTTGTCACAATCTTTACATCAGTCTGTCTTTATATCAGTATATCTGTCAGTTATTTCGGTTATTTGAAAATTATGTTAATCCTTTCCCCACCGAAATTATTTAGAATCACCAGTCTGAGAATGCTGTTATGATCTGTTACAGCTGCACCAGTCTGTGACTGTTGACTGCTACAACAGTCTGTGACTGTTGCTACAGTCTGTGACTGCTGTTATAATCTGTGACTGTTGTTACAGTCTGCGACTACTGCTACAGTCTGTGACTGCTGCTACAGTCTGTGACTGTTGTTCCAGTCCGAGAATGCTGTTATAATCTGTGACTGTTTTCACCATCTTTATATCACTGCAGTCATTTTCTCGCCCCAAACTTATGCAAAAATACATTCGCCCATAGGCGTAATTTATGGGGGGGATGGGTGGGTTGCAACCCACCCAATAATTTAAACCAGCCACCACAACCCCCCCAATATCATATCATAATTATTTAAAATGAATGTTAGGTATTATAAACACGACAATGTGGTAGATTTTCTCAATGGCAGTAAAAAAAAAAAAGTGACTGGTCTGCGCCCCCATTTGACTCGTGGTCTAATGTTGAATGAATGAAAGTTAGTCCTCCTCTCTGCTGTGCTGTGTCTCTTAGCTGTTATTTAACACAGCCTGCTGCTGCGGGGCAGACGCTGCTCGGACCGGGCGGTGCTTACGGCGGCTCGCTCAGCTTCGTCGCTCGCTTTGACAAGAAAGTTTAAATAAAAAAAGTCTCCAGAGAGTTTGGACAGTCGTCTGATTTTACCAGAAAGTTGGCAACACTCATATAGTGGTCTGGAAATCTCACGATCTAGTGTGTTTGAGGCGAGCCGACGGCGGCGTGTTCTTCATAATTCGTCCGGGTTCGGAGTGCGGGGTGCGGACCCAATTGGATGTTACACCTGCATAACGCGCCTGAGTGTGTGTGTACGTGTGTGTGTGAGTGTAGCCTATACTACATGCTGAAAAGAGCGTCATAGGAAGAAAGATCAGAGTCCAAAGTGGCCGTGTTTCTGCTAAAAACCCGCCGGACCGAACCGAAACCAGCCCAGTGTTTCCCCGCACACAAACACACACAGTGATCCACACGTTATAGCCTAAACACACACGTACACACACACAGGCACGCACACAGTAAAAAAAATGTAAACAAAAAAAGACAAAACAATGCTGGGTCTTTTGTGTCAGTAAATAGGGTTAGGCAAAGGCGTAAACAAACTTTTGGTGCTTTTACGTAAAGTAGGGCAGTGCCCACACAGAATGGGCTAATTCACAGAGACAATGAGATAATCACACTAGTGTATTGATAATCATCAGTAAAGCAAAGAATGCAAAGAATATAAAATTTAGTTAGCAAGTTCAAAAAATGACATTTTGCTGTAATGTAAGCAAGGTTAAGTCCATTATACAATCCTGTTGGATTGTAAGGTGTGTTGTATCGTAAAGTTGTCTTATTGCTTTGAGGTTTATGGTTAAAACCTTTGATAGTTTGTTATTCTGTGTGTTCTTTGGACGAATAAACCTAAACCTAAACCTAGTTGTAAATGTGATTTATGCTATATTTTCACTAGTGATCTGTCTCTCTACCTGAGCGGCTCATGCAGCCTGTGTCACTCAACCCCCCCAATGTTCAACTCAAAGTTACGTCCTTGCATTCGCCAGTGATGATCTAAACTCCATATTACACCAGTGATGGCATAAATCCATGTCATAACTATTTTAAGTTACAAGTCATGTACTAAAGTCAAAGCTAACCTTATAATTCCCCAGTTCAGGGAAATAATTACTATGATATACAGTGATTTAATTAATGTATGTGTCACAGCAATGCTTTGAGTTTGAGGTCCAGTACTTTTTCCTTATCAGACATCTGACATATAGAGTCTATAATTTTAATATTATCTTTATCATTAATATCATAACACAGCAGTGATGTGGAAATTTGACATTTTTTTTAAATATTCATCTATTATTATTGTTTTTTGGGATGACCGAATAATATAATTTTAACAATAATAAGACAAGTTATTGATAATTATTTCTATATAATTATTTTTAGACAAAGGAATTTGTTTTTTAGAACAACTGATAAATTAGTCAAAAAAAATAATCATTAGATTATTTGAGGAAAAAAATAATCGATACGCGCAAGTATTCATATAAATCAGAAGACGCAGTAAAATTCAAAATGAGGCCGTGTGTCAAGCATGTCAAGTGCAGGGAAACATTTGTATTTTAAATTTGAACCACTCGGTCTCATTGCAAAAAATGTAGACATGTTCTTATCTAAAATGAATGACATTTTTTTCATGAGTTATGAAAATAGGTGTGCTCCATAAGACCAATGAAAAAATGTTGATTATATGTTATCTATACTAAAATATATTATTTATCCTGAAGTAAGCCCCCAGCAGAAAAATGCTAGGGCTGGGAGATGAGCTAACCACTACTGCCAACTTCAGGTGAAACTGAGCAGGAAGACGATCTGGAGTGAGTGTCTGATAAAAACTGTGCTCACTGTGATGCAGCTACAACAGCTATCCTGGCCACTGTTTTTTAAAGTCGTGCTGATGCTCTCTGCTGCTCCGTCATTTTTCTCTGTGTGCTGTTAGTGTCCTCTGTTCATGCTGTGAGGTTATCAGTTATAAATTTGCTTTTCACTATGTGAATAGTGTCCAGAAATAGTGGCGTGAGAGGGTTTGAAGTGTCTGCTGCATGAGTCTTATAGTCAGTGCATCAGAACTGGTGGCTGTACCAGGTTACCTGCACCAGTGTATGTAGAGTTCAAAAATATGTACACAGCTCAATTTTTACGTGCACTTCCGTGTATATGCAGATTGTATTTTGTGCCCTGCCTGCATTATTGGCTGAGGACTATATAACACTACCAAAAGGCTGCAGGCCATAAAGGTCACAGCAAAAGAAGAGTAAAAGCTGACAGAGGGTAGGGGCTCTGCAGATTCATACACTCCCACACACTTCTACTGGGTTGTAAGTAATAATTGAGAGATTACTTCCGTGTGAGTCTTTGTAGTTTGTTTTTCTTTTACAAAAACCCTGCATAGTATACTTTTAAGTCTGATGCCATGTCTACAAGAACAGTTTTAACTTTTCAACTCTACTTAAACACCAACATGTTCACGTCTGTAGTTTTTAAACTTTGCAGTGGTTTACTTTTAGCAGCTGAAGCTTGGGTCGTGTAAGGACATACTTGTTCATAGGTGAGGCACTGCTCAGTGAGAATCTCAAGCAGTGGGGCTGCATTGCTGTCTCGTCTCTTAAGCATCTCCCTGACGATGGACAGAAGGTTCCAGATTCCTTCTGGCTCTCGGCCCCTTAGAGGTCTTAGTAGGCATGCCCATTCAGCAGCAGCTGGCGGCTCCGTGGACGAAAGGTACATGGAGTTTACGTCACTGTGGTACACAAACACACAGCACTGACTTTAGTCAAGTAACATTGATGGACATCAATCAAAAAGAAAGAGGGAGTGAAAGTAAAATAATAGAGTAAAAATAAAGACTCAAGAAGATGAAGCTATTTTTTATATTGTTAATAGTTTCTGGACAGCATGTGAAAGTTCGTGAAGTGTTTGGGTATAATCCTAAAATGTAAAATATTCCTGCTAAAGCCTCCCAGAAATGCTTAAGGAACCATTTTGTAAGACAGGCAGTGTGTACCTGAAGACAACAGGCGAGGGCCCACAGAACTTGTGCAAAGTCTTTTTGATGTTGTCGCTGAGGGTCGACTCATCCAAATACCAGGTGCTCTGATCAGACGCTGAAGGGCCTGCTGTCGGGTCTACACACATCATGTAATGATAGTTTAAGCTTTCACTTTCTTTTTCCAGAGAAAAGTTTGACTGAAATGATAAAAAGTTCTCCTTTGGCAATAATATCAGACTGCACATCAGGACAGCTCAAGGTAATGAAAACAGATTGACAACAATCCATTGTCATTACTTCCACTATACCTGGAGCTCCACACACAGTGTTGATGGCAGTAGACTGAGAGGACAGCAGCTCATCCAGCAGCCGTTGAGCTGTGGGTAGGATCTGGAGACACAAAACTGAATGAATAACAAACTTGCTTCGACATATATGCAGCATAAATCATTTAAGTATCATACTTGCATTTTGTTCAATATTTTGGTTATTTGAGTTAAAGGCTAAGTTTTGTGTATTTCAGCCTAGACCCTTTTTCTTCTATTTTTTCATTTTTTGCGTCTAAAGGACTTTAAAATATGTTGAAACTGGTCCAGTATTAGAGAGAAACAGGTTGCATGTAACAATTCAGGGCATTTTCACACTGTCAATTTACTTCAGTTAAAAGTGTTTTATCTCTGAAAAGCTCAGATTATTATTCTAAGTGTCTGACAATTTATGGAAATGATCCCTACAGAGATTCAGCTTTTATTCTCGCACTCGCTCAATACTGGACCTATTTCAAAAACTGTTATTTTCTTTAGTCACTCAATTACAAAAATATGGGAAAATTGGGTCTAGATTGAAAAGACTAAACTTTGCCTTTAACATCTGGTACAGGTGGATGTTACCTGCTGAGGCAGCTCACTGATGAGGTACTGAGCAAACTTTTGAAGCTGGTCCCTCTGTAGCCTGGACAAAGACTCAGAAACTGGAGCTCTCAAACATACTGCTGATGCCTGCATGCACACAAACACGCATGCACGCGCACACACACACACACACACACACACACACACACACACACACACACTATAATGAGAAACAGTAACCCAGTGACCTCAGTTAACAAGTTAAGTTTAAGTTTAAGTTTAGTTATTTATAAAGCACCTTTAAGAAGACAGCAGTCGATCAAAGTGCTGTACATAGGATACATAAAAAGTAAATAAACAGATAGATTACAATAAAAAAACAATAAAATTAAAACAGCGAAATGAAAACAGTAAAAGTAGAAAAACTGCAGTGCCTGTGATTTGTGTGCTCTTTTATGAAATGCCAGGGAGATAAGATGGGTCTTTAGGGAAGATCTAAAAGCCTCTAGGGTCTGGGAGGTTCAAATATGGAGGGGGAGACTGTTCCAGAGTCTAGGGGCAACCGCTGCGAAGGCCCTGTCCCCTCTAGTCTTCAGTCTGGTTTTGGGGATCTCCAGCAGCAGCTGGTCACAGGACCTTAACGGTCTGGTTGGGAAGTGACGATGCAAGAGCTCAGACAGGTACAGAAGGGCAAGACCATCGAGGGCTTTAAAAACGATTGAAAGAAGTTTAAAAACAATGCAAAAGCGGACCGGAAGCCAGTGAAGGCACACTAAAACTGGTGTGATGTGGTCGCGCTTTTTCTTGCCAGGGAGGAGTCGAGCAGCAGCGTTCTGGATAAGCTAAGGGCAGTTGATAGATGACTGGTCCAAGCCAGTGTACAAGGAGTTGCAGTAATCTAATCTAGATGTAATAAAGGCATGGACAGTCTTTTCAAGATCGACCTTTGAAAAATAGCACTTGGTCTTTCCTAAAAGACGGAGTTGTTAAAAGCTTGTTTTTACAATGGCACTGATCTGCTTATCAAATCAAAAATATCAAAAATAAAACCAAGGTTTCTAACGACGGACTGAAAGTTGGAACTCAGAGGGCCCAGGATATCAGTAGAGCAGGTTGTGGAGGTGTTTCCTCTGAACAGGATGATTTCCTTCTTAGATTAATTAAGTTTGAGAAAGTTTGCACTCATCCATAATTTAACTTCGCTAACCATGAAAAGTCTGAATAGAATCCTTGCCTGGCGACCTTAGTGGGATGTAAATTTGGACATTGTCCGCATAGCAATGAAAAGAAATGTTATGTTTCTGAAAAACACCCCCAAGTGGCATACACAAAAGAAAAAGGATAGGACCCAAGATGGAGCCTTGAGGGACTCCACAGGTCAGCGGGGCCACATTGGAGGAAATGTGGCCTAACCGCACAGAGAAGGTCTGCTCTGCCAGGTAGGACCTGAACCAGCAGAGGGCAGAGCCTGTGATGCCTACATAATGCTCAAGATGCTATAGGAGAATTTCATGGTCTACGGTGTCAAAGGCAGCAGACAGGTCTAGGAGCATCAAGACGGCAGGACTACCTTAGCTAACAAGTACATTATATCTGTGCGCATTCTTTAAAATAAAAGACAAGTTTAACATTCCCAGGCATCATATTCGCTGTATCTCAAGCTCAGGTCAGCCAGAGAGGCTTACAGTTCCCTCTAAACAACGCTCTCATATGGCGTGTTTCCACTACATTGTACTGGTTCTATTCTACTCTACTCTACTTGCCTTTTTATAGTTTTACATTTGGAAAAAGTACCAGGTATCGCAGCATGTACGGCCAGCCGTTTAAATAGGAAACTCTGAGTGAGTGAGTGAGTGAGTGAGTGAGTGAGTGAGTGAGTGGGTGAGTTTGCACCACTGCTCAGTGTGACTGATGATGTAACGTTCTGTTTCCCCACTAGTCATTGCTCTTTCAAAATAACAGGCGCGGACACGGTGGACAGACTGACAGATGCTGACAGTCCTGGATTACTATAAAGTTAATTATCATTTTCTGTAACCACTGTAGAATGGCAGCATGGTGGAAATAGCAAACTGGAGACCTGACAAGCTATCCGCGGTCATTATTCCAGCTTTGGATTGAGGAGAGAGAGGATCATCTCATCAGTCTGTTTGAGCAGCAGCTGTGTCTGTAAGACACGAGCCTTACATTTAAAGCATTATTAAATAATACGTGTTACAGAGTCAGAACGGGTAGCGCTGAGCCTTAATAAGAGAAGAAGAAAATCCGACACTGATGGAAACTGAAGTGAATATTACATGTTAGTGTTGCCATAATGACAAAAAAATTCTGATTGGTTATCAGGGGCGACAGGACGATTCACAAGGGAAGATGTGTTAAATGGTCAGCAGATACAACTCCAGACAAAACAGCTCTCCCCCGCTGTGTGACTGTGTCCAACGTTAGGTGTACTGGTCTCCATTTAAACATGTATTTAGGCTACATGAACTTTGGACTGGACTGCAACAACACTTTTATTACACCAACGGTTCTCAACCTGGGGATCTTAAGGCCTTCTTGATTTTAAGGGGTGCTAAAAACTTTAAAAAATGTATAAAATGAACAGTAGGCCAGTATTTCATAACTTTCTGCAAAGATAACTAAATCAAAATTAAAGTAAAGAAGTCCCTGAAGGAGAAATGTTGGGAACCACTGTACACGGTCCAGCCATATACTAGGTTTTAACCTAGTCCTGTTCTTAAATAAATGATCATTATATAGCTTTAAAGGTTCCTTAAAAAAAACCATTATTGCCCATCATAAATCCAAAGCGAGAGTCAAAGTGATGTTTTTAAGTTGCTTATCTTGTATGACCAAAACCCATGCTATCCAATTATTCATTTTTTTTGGTATTTCCCCTGACCATAACTTTGTGTGGTTGTCAATTTTCTGTCAAGACTGACCCATTTCCTTCTCTTCTAATGTTGATGCTGTGTCTGATACATCCTGTGGTCAATGAATACTTTTGTTTGGTTTTCTGCTGATAAAAGAGTATCAACTGATGTGATGAAATGGTTATAGAATTTGTTTGTGGAAACATAAACTCACATTGTGGATCCTGAAGAGGCAGAGCGCCACCACATGGGCACACCATTTGGCACCAGCACCACAGGTGCAGCTGCAGGAAGTAATGCGGCAGCGGTCAAACATGACCGCCACATTGTAGGCCCCTTTAGACTGACCAGCTTGACTGGAAACCACTGTAGCACTGAGATGGAAGCCTGGTGTAACAGTGAAATTCACAGGGAGACAGACAAACACAGAATTAGGGAAAACAGCAGGAATGGGTTGGACAAGGACATAAAAACACTTTCTGAACTCTGTACTGTTTTATTTAACACACTAAATTTTATGAATTTACCATGTATTGATTATTGAAATGGGCTGCTGTTACAGAAATTTGTAATGTACTAACTATACAATATACAATTTATAGATACCACGGAAGTGAATGGAATGGCTTAATATCAAACGTTACTCAACTGGTACCTGTCACAACTACAAGCTTAAAGGGGAATTCTGGTATTTTTCACTCTATGTTTCCATGTTTGGATATTTGAATGATTCTTTTTTACCACGGGTCTTGGAATCAATCCAGTAGATCAGCTGAGCCAGTAGCTGCGACGCATCTTCAACAGTTTTAACGTAATCCTGTGGGGCAATTGAATATGGCAAAGTTTTGTCGTTCAAAAGTGCTTGTTTTTCTCAGACGTGCTCTTATTGTTATACTAAGAGTCAGAAACGATAGTGACCAAGAGTAACCTTGGTGTTGACCCACAAACAGTTTTTATATCTATATATATATATATATTGCATGTAAATAAATTTACAGCACTTACTCAACAGATAGTTGCCTGTTTGGTCCCTGTGGTCTTGGTTGCCTCTTCCAGTTTATTTTGGGCGCATGAAAAAAAGTCTCTAGTTCAGCCCAGTTGATAAAGAAGGGGAAAATCCTCCACTGCAGTGCTACAACGTGGGGGACTTTCTGTGGTCTCGTCTCCGGAAACATCACAGCCAATGGTGTTTCACAAATCCCATTCTTGGCAACAAAGGCTTTCTTTTGCTGTAGCCATGGGCTCACAGCACACACACAAACACCACCAAATTTCTGGACGCAGCTGCTTCTCTGGCCTTTTGCCCCTCTCGCTGTCTGGCTTGGTCTTCAGTTTCTCTAAATTCTTCAGCTGTATGTTCTGACTCAAAGAGATAGGGGTGGCCATCATACTCAAACTGCTCATCCATGTTAGTGACATCGGCAAAATCTTCAACCATGACCTTGATAACGACTATTCTGTAGTTCTTCTCTGTAAACAACCAACTCCACACTCCAGCTCTCTCATAGCAACATCAACAACATGTTGTTGGTACAATTAGAAAATGCACAAACATTAATCATTGCTCTTTGATATCTCCTGGATACCTGTAACTCCAACGCAACAAACTCTACTCGCCACCCTTTCATAGCAACATCCGCCAGCATCCTCATAGAACACAGCAGTAAATCAAGATTTCACTGCGAGACTTCAACTTGGACAAGACTGTTTCTGGGTTAACACAAAGGTTACTCTCAGTTACTATCATCTCCGACTCTTAATATAATAATATGAGCATGCCAATGAGAAAAACAAACACTTTTGATGGGCGAAACTTTGCCATATGCAATTGCCCCACACAGGATTACGTTAAAACTGATGAGGATGTGTCGCAGCTCAGCTGATTTACTGGAGCGATTCCAAGACCCGTGTTGAGTCCGAATCATTCACACATCAATACATGTAAACATAGGGCCCAGGTTGAAAAATACTGGAATTCTTCTTGAAGTGTAGTTGACTGGTATGCCATACTGAGCAAAATATAATCGATGCTGTTATAGTTTACAATAGGAATGAAAGCTGTGCCTATCTATGTACAATAAGAGGTACATCCAAACCTACCAATCTGCAGGGGGTCTTTGACCGCCCTGATCCTGTAGAGCTGTTCTCCACGTTGGAATTCATCGGGACTCCCATTAGCTAAGCAGGAATACAACCTGCAGCAGGAGGAGGACAGAGGCAAAGAGAGGGCGAGAGGACCCACAGAGAATGGACAGGGGCAGTGAGAGAGACAGGAAGAGAGAGAAAAAGAAGAAAAATGTGAAGGGAAGATAAAGAGAAACAAATTGGCAGGTGAATCACAAAACTGAGTATCTCCACAGTGGTAAGTCCTGTTTATTCATCTATCCTGTTTAGATGATGTCAAAATGTATTTAAAGTAAAAAAAAAAAAAAAACCATCATATTAGGGAGGATTCAGTGACACACTGAATTTACACTGCATTGCTGGCTTTAATGTGTAAGAATGAGGTGAAGTAGAAGGGATAAATAGAAATGGGTATTATGAGTACAAATGTCATGAAAAGTCAAATAATACCAAAAATGTAAAAAGATGCGGAATGTGTTGAGGTTTGAGTTGATACTACACTCCATTGTTGGCTTAAATTTATTATAATGAGACAAAGCAGTTTGAGTACTTAGTAAAGTGGGAGTGGGCTTGTTCAGTACAAATGTTACTGAAAAGTTTAATGACAGCAATAATGTAAAAAAGTAGAATTTATATAGAATGTTGAAAAGCTGCCGCAACATGGCATTGCAGTAAAGGTGAATGAACAATGCATAAAAGATGAGGAACATTGTACTTTTAGATAGTGTCTTGCTGAAAGTGTTTTTTCAAAAGCCTGAAAATGTCTGAGTCCTGTAGCTGTTATGCTTACAAAGGAATGTACATAGCATGTCATAACAGAATAGTAGACTGAACTAGAAAATTTCTCCAGAAAATTTGACAGCCTGCTTCCACGCTGAGAACTTAACAACAAATCTAGAAAATCGATTATAATCGATTATCAAATGTGTTGGAAACTAATAAAATAATCATTTTGTTGTGTTGCGTGATTATTATGCGAGTTGCTGTGCCGGGGGACTGTTTACAGGAATGGAGGTGGAGAAGACGGTGTTTCAATTATCAAATAAAATCCATAGTTGCAGCTCTAGACTTAATATAAATAGCAGTAGCTATTAGATCAGAGTACAAATTCCACCTATACATTTACTGTATGTAGTAGTAGTAGTAGAAGTAGTAAAGGCAAATATGTCACAGAAAAAAAAGAAAAAGAAAAAAGTTGTATAAAGATGGACAAGGAGGGACAAAGACACAGTCAACCAGTCAGCTGTGTGTGTGTATTTAGGACATTTTCATGTTGCAGCTTTAACTTTACAGAGGGATTCTTAATAAAGCAATGTTAAAAATCTAAACATGATATTCACAGCAGAGAGAGAGAGAGAGATATTTATGAATATTTATTATATGTGTGTCTGTGCCTGTGTGTGTGTGTGTGTGTGTGTGTGTGTGTGTTAGTGTGTTGTGTCAGAGAGAGAGAGAGAGAGAGAGAGAAAGAGAGAAAGAGAAGGGGGGGGGGGGGGTTAGTTTTAAACCTGAAACTTCTGAAGGCTTAAATCTGTTATCTTCTTGTTAACATGCATCTTTGTATTGGAGAACACAGCGACACACGAAGAAACATGTCTCTGTGTTTGTGTGTAAGTGGTAGCTTCCTAACACCTGCCCCACTGTAAGGAGAAATTATTATGGGGGGGGGGGGGGTCAATATTGGGGTTGTTTTGATATTGGGGTTGGTTTGATATTGATCAAAACAGTAATATTGACTTCTCCCATCAAGGAAAGTAATTATTAACTATATGAATGAGTTTGCACTTTTATGTTTGGAGGAAGTATAATCCAAAAAAGAAAGAATTCACTTGGTATTAAACTACGCGTAAGACTTTCAGATTGGATTTTTTTCTTGATTTCTAGGACCTTGCTATCAAGTATTGAGAAATGCAGTTACAGTAGCATAGTCATTTCTGACCATGCTGTAGTATCTTTAGAATATAAAACTAGAAAAGAATTGCATGGACCTCCTAGGTGGAGATTTGATACCAAGTGGCTGCAAGACCCGGAGCTTATTTAATTTATCGACTCACAAACAGAATTGTTTTTTCAGGTTAATACATCTGAAACTTCACCATTAATTAGATGGGATGCTTTTAAAACCTATATTAGAGGACAGATATTTAGCTATACCAGTTTTAAATCAAAATAATTAAAAAACCAAATGTTAGAAATTGAAAATGAAATAAAAGTATTAGAAGGTGAAATTTTAAATATGAATACTTTAACGTGAGCAGCACTTAAACATAAATAAACCATACTAAGATAGACTACAATGAACGATCTTTAAAGAAAGCCTTAAACAATCGTTACAAATTTTTCGACCACTGGAAAAAAGCGGGTAAACTGCTTGCCTGGCAAAAAAATATCTCCAGAATGAAAAAATTATTCCAAAATTGGAGTAGTCTAATGGGACCATTACAATGGACCCAATGGAATAAATGAAACATTTAAAATATACTATGAAAAGCTCTATAAATCAGCTCAGTCTACAAACAAAACAAATTTCTTGACAAGCCTGATTTCCCAAGCTATACGATGCCCTTGCATGTATGAAGGGAGGAAAAGCACCAGGCCCAGATGGGCTCCTTGTTAATATACACAAACCTTTAAAGATAGGCTGCTTCCCCCCTTCTTAAGCATGCTAAAAGAGACATTCAGGTCAAACTCCTTGCCACCATCAAATTAGCATTTAAATGTGAATCATATTAGCCCATATCACTTTTAAACTCAGATACTAAGCTTGTAGCCAAAGTTACAGCAATGAGGTTAGAGAGATTCTTGCCGACACTTGTACATGCAGATCAGAATGGTCTGAATCAGTCTTCAGTCAGCTGGAAAAGAAGAACAGCGACATCAGGATGCCTTTTGTTGACTTTGGCTCAGCATTCAACACAATGTCTCCTATGAAGCTGATTGGAAAACTTAACACTCTGGGCTTCAGTACAACACTCTGCAACTGGATACTGGACTTCCTCACATGCAGACCCCAGAGAGTTCAAATTGGCAGTCACACCTACTCTGCAGTAGTGCTCAACACTGTTCACCCATGACTGCACTCGCAGACATCAGGAGAACTCTATTGTAAAGTATGTGGACGACACCACAATCATCGTTCAGCGCTCATACCAGGAGGAAATCCACAATTTTACAGAGTGGTGCACCCAGGACACCCAGGTTAACCACCCAGGTTTAAAAAAAAGCACAGAAATGGCTCTACTTCCTACAGAAACTTATGAAAGACTACATTCCAGAGCAAGATCCTAGTTAACTTCTACATTGGAGCAATAGAAAGCATACTGACTGGAAACATTGCAAACTGGCATGGTTCGTGCACAGACCAGGACAGGAGGGCTCTATAGCGGTTGATTAAAACTGCCCAAAACATCACTGGTTCGCATTTACAGAGCATCAGTGACCTTGGTGAGGTGAGGTGTCTGCACAGAGCCCAAAGGATACTGAAAGACAGCAACCACCCCAGCCCAGCCACAGTCTGTTCCCCCTCCTGCCATCTGGAAAAAGATACAGAAGTTTCCGCTGCCGAACCACCAGACTATGGAGCAGCATCTTTCCCCAGGCTGTGAGACTCCTCAATTCCATTTTCATTTCTTCTCAAACCACGTTTAAGAAAAATGACAATAAACCTACCTTGTACCTTGTTTATCAGAGGCAGGCAGGCATTTCATAATTTGAGAAGGGTGCTCAATGTTATCTAAAATGAAAAAGAAAGTCCAGACACAGCCATTCTATCCCTGGTTGTGGAGAAAGCCTTTGACAGGGTGGAGTGGCTGAATCTATGTGAAATATTGCCAAGATTTGGCCTAGGTGAAAATATTCTGAAATGGATAACTATGCTATATTCTGATCCTAGCGCTGAAATCCTCACCAACACCTTTATCTCTAAACCGTTTAGTCTGTCAAGGGGAACTCGCCAGAGGTGCCCCCTTTCACCCTTGTTGTTTGTACTATCAATAGAACCGCTAGCAATGACAATGAAATCTCATCCGCTAATAACAGGGATAACAATTGGAAATTATGATCGTCATATCGGCCTTTTTGCTGATGATATAATACTTTTTCGAAAAAATCTTACACAGTCTCTGTCAACACTTACAGAACTATTGGAATCCTTTGGGAGTTCCTCAAGCTATAAAGTCAATAATGCAAAGTTATTTTACCTTAAAAAGACAGTCCACCATTTGGGGATGCCTTTCACAATTCACCTTGCGGTTTTACTTATCTGGGGATAAAGGTCACCCCAGATATAAATGAATTAGTTCCAGAGAACTAGAAGCCAATCATACTATCCACATCAGAATCTCTAAAAAGATGGTTGGAGCTGCCCATGTCTTTAATTGAATGTTTTACCAAACATTTTAGATCTATTCCTTTACATCCTCCATCTAACCTTTTCTCTAAATTGAAAAAAAATAATAACTTACTTTATTTGGAAAAACCGATGCACTAGACTTAGTCTCATCTTATTATATTGGCCCTATGAAAGAGGAGGACTCCAAATTCCAAATTTTCTCTAGTATTATTGGGCCGCACAAATCAGAGCACCCATGTTTTGGTTCACAGACGGCTCGACAATACCCTGGGTCACAACTGAAAGTGTCACTACATCTTCTTTACCTTTACAGTTGTACTTGTACTCCAACACACTAAAAAACCTACTAAAAGGTACTGATTATCCATTTGTCAGGAACACTATAATAGTCTGGTACATAATACAAGCACACTTAAATATAGTGTCAGATATATGGCTTTACACCGATATGGGGAAACCACAGATTTTCTCCAGGTAGAGATGACCCCTGGCTTCACATCGTGGGCATAAAGGGTGGTCAGCAAAATTATGGACTTGTATAAGGAAAATGATATGCTCTATAGTTTCACTAATTTGCAAAGAAAGTACATTATTCCTCCAAAGCACTTAAACAATCTCCTTGCAGACCCCCTCTGTCAAGCCTTGAAAAAAACATACTAGACAATCTTGAAGGTCACAGCCAGGTTTCCCTTCTGTATAAACTTATTGTAGATAACTCCAAAGAATCCTCCAACAATAAGAGGCTGGCTTGGTCTGGAGACTCATATGAAGAAAATTCTGAGGATGACTGGAAAATAGTCTGCCAAAATGCACAAAGTCAGACTATTTATACCTTTAAGTGAATGCAATTTAAATGGATTATTCATACATATATAACTTCCTTCCTGTTGCATGGCTTTCATAAAAAAACATTCTGATCTGTGTATTAAATGTGGTCTAGAAGAAGGTACATTATTTCAATGTCTTTGGAGCTGCCCAAAATCGTTTTTTAAAAATGGGAAAAGGTCATGCACTATACATCTGATATTATCTCAATTAAGCTACCTGTCTGCCCTTGGACATTCATCCTTGGGCTTTTTCCACCTGAACTGAATCTTTCAGATACAAAAAAAAAAAACAAGATTGTTACTCGATGGTCATTTCAGGTTAAATACTGTATTTCAACAGCCTGGACTGGAAAAGCACTGGAATGCCAACAGTCAGACACTGGTCTAAAAGTCTCTCTAAATGTTAATTGGAAAAAAATGGAATAACTGATTTACGCTAAAAAAAAGTTCAAAAATACTCAGTTTCTTTCAAATATGGGGACAATTTACTAAATTTCTTGAAAGCCACCTACCAAGATATATGAACATTTGAGAACATGAAGGAATGTATTTAAACAATGTAATGACACTCAACACAATTGCTACCTAAGAATCATATGAGATGTGTGTGTTTTTAATATTTGTTTTGTTCTGTTTAGTTTTTTGTGCCTTAGTTGTTTTTGTTTATGTAAACTTTGTATGTGTATCTGTTGTCTTATATTTTCCTGAAAAACCACAATAAATAAAACAGAAAAATATAACACATTGACCAGAGAGAGGAGAAGCTCCTGAATGCAGACATATCGTGTTTGTCCAGAAAATGTCGAAAAATGTGGGCAAAATCTTGAATTAAAAAACAGGTACTGTCAGCCAATTTCCAGAAATTACTCATCTCAGTTTGTGTTGGAGTAAATCTGGATTTTTTTTTTTGGCTCTCCTCTCATTTGGAGGCTTACTGAGCCAGATATGTAAACTGTTTGCTTCCACAAATACATATGTGCGACTGGAAGAAGTTTTCCTACGTTTTTATGTATATTATGTGTAGATCGACTTTAAATTGTGAGCATCGCTCATCAGGATTTTGGGAAATAAAATGAACAAATTATTAGCATGGCAAATTAAGAGGGTGAAATCTGACACATTTATACACTCGATATTAACAGGGGACGGTAGATAACTTGATGACTCAGTAACCGTAAATGTAGAATTTAAAATCTTTTACAAAGATCTATATAAAACTGAGCAGTATGACGAAAACATTTGAGCAAAAAGACATATGAAGGAATACCTCTCCCCAGATTATAGAATGGTGATTAAAAAAAACAACTTGACACTGACATATCAGAGATAGCAGTCCTCTGAGCCATCAAATCTCTAAAAAAATAAGGCTCCTGGACCAGACAGTTTCCCCATTAAGTACTACAAACCTTCCTCTAAGAAATTACTGACCCCTCTTACAAATATGAATAAAGAAGCTCTGGAAAATAGAAAAATGACTCGTTGGAAGTAGCAACAATCACAATGCTCCCCAAACCAGGGAATGACAAACAGAAGTGGAACTCATACAAGTCCCTCAGCCTCCTAAATGTAGATTATAATGTTTTATCCTAGTCAATTGCCCTCAGACTATTAGATATTATACCAAAGTTAATTCATGCTAACCAAACAGGGTTTGTAAAGATCAGACATGGAGTGGACAATGTGCAGCAACTACTCCATATACTAGATGCTACCCAAAAGAATGGAAAACCTATGCTAATAATATCTATAAACAAGGCATTTGACAGAATTGAGCCAAGCTTCCTCTTCCAGACCCTGAAGGCCATGGACTTTGGAGAGAAATGTATTCAGTGTGTTAAAACACTATTTAATGCTCCCAAAGCCAACATTTTAACAAATTATGTCCTGTCTTAACACTTTCTTGTTATCCAGAGGCTGCCAGCAAGGCTGTCCAAGCTCACCTTCACTCTTTGCACTTGCGATTGAGCCATTAGCCATTTCCATCCAATCCAATCCCACCATTGCAGGAATCAAATATGTTACAAGTGAACATACACTCTCTCTTTACGTAGATTACATCTTATTATATATAACTAATGTGCACATATTAGTTCCCCCATTATGGCAATGCTTAAAAGGAATACAGCGCAGTTTCGGGATATAAATTAAACTATACTTAAAGAGAAATGTTGCCACTAAATATACAAGATAATAATAATAGAAGAGGTTCGAGCTATGTTTAAAGTTGTATAAATTCTTTCAAATGACACCAAAAACATTTACTACTTATTTATTTACTTACTACTTATTAATTTATTTTAAAAATTAAGAATTTCAAAGAAAGATAACTTTTGGGCCTTTTAAAAATGATTTTTGGTTTTATTGGTAGATATCATTTTTGGTTTTATTATATTTTATTATATAGCCTCCAGATTAACATCCCCATTATCATGAGGTTTAGTCAGTATCCAGTTGACTAATTACCCAAATGATGATTTCAGCATTTGGGGGAAACCTTGTCAGATGATGAATCGACTGGCAAAATAAAATATCAGAGTTTAAACTCACTTATAACTAAGTTAGAATCATTTAAAATGTTTTTAAAAAAAGTTGTACATTACCACATTCAATTGTGGATTCTACACACAACAGAAGGAACATAATACAGCAGTAAACACATAACACAGATTGCAAGGCTATTCGAAAACAGCATTGTTGAAATGAGACACATGCACACCAACTCCAAACCAGGTTTTGTGATTTGGAGTCAGTGTGCAGGGCATTTTCTTTTCAGTGATTATCACAGAGACTTACTGTGTGTAAACATTTCATAGAATATTTTACACTCTCTTCTCTCAGTAAATGGGTTGGCTGATAGGGATTCATAAAATTCCACTGTCAGTAGTTCACAGGAATGTCAATCAGCACATCCCAAAGAGGAGGTGAAGAAAAACAATTTGGGTTATTGGTGCTCTCACCTGATGTCCTCCTCATTCTCTGGGAAGCTCCAGTAAGCAATGCGCAGCTGGAGCTGTTCTGGGACAGGGGGGTAGACCTTTTCCACCACCTCAAAAGGGATGTGGAATGCTACCTGTTTTGCTGACAACTCCACCAGTGGAATCACCTGACCATCTGAGGAAGACCACAGAAAAGAGGAAGATCAGCTCAGTCAGTGGGCTGAGAGGCAAAACACTACAAGAAATCTGTGCATTAATTTTCCTTGATTCTATTATCACATTAGTAAAAACACTGAGCTGACTGACCTCAACTACCTTATAAGAAGTATTACAATATTTAAGAGTGACTTAACAGTAGGTTGAACTGTTTCATTCTGTTTTACCATATATATATATATATATATATATATATATATAAATACTACCAATACTATGGGGGGGGGGCTGATTAGGAAATATATTTATAGGTTTAGGAAGGGTAAAATGAAAATTTAAAAACAAAAAGTCACACCCCAGCCACCCACCTCCTCTGATAAATGTCCCTTAGAGGGTTTGGGTCAGGTTTGGGTACGGGTAACACATATAGCCGGGAAAAAGTCTTCAACACAACACCAGACCCTGCCTTGTTACTATAAGCCGACATTCATAACCTCGGGGAAGGAGGGAGAGTGGTGCAGGACCAGAGTGGAGCTGTCAGGAGTCGGCTGCTAGTTTGTCATCCTTTATAAACTTCAAATTGGGGGTCAACCAATATTGGTTTTTCAGAGCTGATACCGATAATGATTATTAGTACTTAATGAGAAAGATATCCTATATTCGAACTGATATGCAATTACAATAATAATAAAATTTAGAATTTGGAATATAACAAACTCCAACACAAAACCTACTCAAATGCCTTTAGCAAATGTTTAACCAAAAATGAAACAGTCAACATCATATGATCAAGTTCCCGGCAACTTGTTTTCAAGTTTTCAAGTTCAGTAAAAATGTAAATAAAAAATGAATGAATAAAAATAGCTTCCTAAGGTTTTACAATGTAAAAGTTCCTCCATGTTGACAATTTCTTTGCACTTTTTCATTAATTTTATCAGCGATCATTAAAATAATACGCCGATACAGATAATCGTCAAAATGTCAAATATTGGCTAAATTTGGGGATAATAGATTTGTATTATGAATGCCAAGACATTATTTAAGATCCACTGAAACCCCAAATGACCAAAAATCGAGATGTTGACATAAATCCACACTTCCCTTATCTAGAAATGAGCGGTTTCATCTTCCAGCTGCTTTTGATAGAGCACACCACATATTTACAATATTATACATCACTTCAATGTTGCAGCTCATTTTAATTACTTTATGCAGCCCTATTCTGAAGAGTTTGTGAATAGCAAAAGGAGTGCATAAAAAAGCATCAAAAGAGGATGTTCTCAAACGCAAGAAAACCCCTGGACTGGACATAGTGTAGTTCATTTATAACCTAACATTAGCATTTACTTCTGGCATCAAGTTCCCGAAAGAGGTGCTCATTTGTGAAGATAATCTTGCTGAACAAAACATGTAGGTATTATAAACATTTTTTGGCACAGATCTTTTTTTCTGCAATGACCCAAAATCAAATGCAAAAATCCTGCTGGCTTTTTGATGAGCTAGCCAGGGAGACACTAACATCCATGTCCACAGACAGAAAAAAAAAGATCACTGGAGTGCTGTATTGTGGTCATGTCGTCACATTTCACAGACACAAGTGTCTGTGTGCGTGTGTGTACTCACAATACACACACACACACACACACACATATATGTATGTATGTATGTATATACGTATTCACATACATACATATACTGATATATAGATATATGTCTACACACCTTTTCTATATATTTATATATCTTTAGTAAACCTTATTTAGCTTTATTGTCCTTGTTTTTAACTGTTATGACAGCAACAGTCAAATTTATTTAATGTGTCAACAAACTATAAGTGATTCTGGTTAACATTGGTTCACTTTTACACTCCTTAGGAAAAATACACCGACTATTTTAAATATTTAAAAAGAATGGAAATTTGTGCGTTTTTAAAGTATGTCCTTCTCCAACCTTTAATCTTGACAGTTGGGAGTTGGGTCCAGCAGACTGCTTCCTCCATCCCCTCCAATTCTGACAGAGGCTCTCGGCCTCTGAGATGAAGGAGCACAGAGAGTCTTCCTCGAACCGGTCCGAGTCTTCGAAGGAGAACCTTTCCCCATCCTCCCACTCGGCGAACATCAGTTCCATTACATCCACTTTAAAATGCTTTTGAGTCCAGAGGACTGCGACTTGAGGCCACAGCCTTTCTTTAATGTAAAATCAAGAGAAAACTCTGCAAACAGTGTCCAACAAGAGTCTCGAGACTGGGGGAGGGGAGGCAACCAGCAACCAAAACACAGCTGAGAGGCTTACCGCTGGGCCCTCAAACACACAGCTACATAATACAAGCTGACAATGCGGTGGTCTCCTTTAAATAGTCTTATGGAATATATATGTGTGTGTGTGTGTGTATATATATATATATATATATATATATATATATATATATATATATAGATAGATAGATATATATATATACACACAAGACAAAACTTTAATTTCAAAGTATCTTTACGTAGCTTCTCTTGTGTTTAGAGGTGGTTACTTAGGCTATATATTAATAAAACTATTAGTTATTTAGATCGATTTAATAATTTACTCCGTATTGCCTAGCTGAGTTGTGGCTCCCTTTACACCCAATAACTTCGAACAAAAGGCCCTGTCTTCCTCTTGATTGAGTTATTGCCGACCGCTGCCGCTGAGACAAACGAGCCAAAAGTATCGTTATTGTCTAATAATGCAAAACTGAAAACGTCCATCCACTATGCAGCTAAGAACGCGAATAAGCCATGTGTTAGAACAGCGCTGGCTAAGGCTAGCGATGTGATAACATCTTCAAGAAGTTGATTTCCTTCACCCAGGCGTCCTAGTCTTTTCTGCCAATGTACTACACTACACTGAATGTCTAGATTTTCTTGTAACATTAACATTTATACCAACCCTGGAAGTACTTAATGACTTTCATTGCAAAATATTTCACCGAGTCGATGTCAAAAAACACTTGGCGTTAGCACTGCCAACTGTCTTTTTTGCTCTACATTTAGTGAGCTAGTGTAATGTTATTATGCTGGGCTGATAATGCAGATAACACATAGCAACGTTAGCCGAAAGGCTAATTAGGCTAATAACGGCATACTGAAAAAACACAAACAGCTGTCATCCGCCGCGTACCACTATATTGAGGTTAAATTTTGTTTTGAACACGACGACGAGTTTGTTCAGGTCTGTTTACCTCCGTTCTCTCTCGGTACAACTACCTTCCATTAGCTAACGTTGTGTTAGCAGTAGAAAGCTAACCTCCAATCGGCTAACTTCAGCTAGCTTAAGTAACTTGGCTGTTTGTTTATATTTACTGTTGACACTTTACATCTTCCGCCCTGGAAGTACTACATGTTTATCTTCTCGACTTTTATATTTTTCTACATACGGTTAACATTTCGATATGAACCCCCCCCCCCCCCCCCCCCCCGCTCCTAGCTTCTGTTTTCCTCTCAGGTATTTGTTTCGGAGCCTCCTCTCTGATGAGGACTGCTTTATTCCTCAGTCCGTTTTGGTGCTCAGATTCCAGTGAGTCCTCCAGATACCTCTTCTCCCGACTGACACCGGTTGTGCTGCCGTCTTATTATCTTATCTGACCTAAAATGAGAACGGGATTCCCAGATGATTTTCAGTATCCCTCTCGCCCGGGCTCCGTTAGAACGGATCTCCCTGCCGGGGGAAGATGGCTCACCTCTCTTGCAGCTCCTCCGCCATCAGCTGATTACAGCTTCCGGTTGCTAGTTCTACACAGGCAGTGGTTAAGTTCGGGTGGAAAAGCGTGCAGTCAAGTTACGTTTCAACAAACATAATACATCTAAGCAATATGTCTTCTTCATCATGCCAATTTTTGCTTCCTTGCCTGCTCTCTCGTCACGTGACCGAGAAAACTAAGGGTTCGTCCATATATTCTCGTTTGATTCCTCTTTCTACGTTTATTTGACCCGGAAATCGATTAAGACCGAAGGGCTGAAAAACACATCAACTGCTTAAATTCACTCGGAGGAGTCGAGGAGAGAGAAGGCTTTCAGAAGACAGGGGTTGCATTATATTATGATAACCTATTTCCTTGCTTCCCTCACTCGACTTCTCTCCTCGCGTCCTAATCCCATCCACAGGAGGTGCGAGCGTCGGAGGCTAGGAAGAAATGGGAGGAGAGAGCAGGCCAGACTGCGAAATGAGAGAACCTCGGTTCCACAGCGTCATTCTGTCTGTTTTCATTCTTTTTTTTTTCGGGGGGGGGGGTTATTCCATACATGAATCGAGCATATTTTCATATTCAGTCAAGTAACAAACAGGAAATAGGACACTTGAACTAGTTAGTGTTTTTAAAGAATTGTTCCATTTCCATTCAAAATAATTTAACCCAAGGGCATTCTTAAAATAAATGTCAAATACTTTCAATGTCATTATTACAAAAGACACAATTTTCAGGAGACTTCTTGTGTGTAAAACAAATATCACTTACCATACGATCACCTTTAACTGTACAGAGAAATGAATGTTGATGAGACAACATTTAAAATAATTGGAGGAAATGTGGTTACACAACTAGAAAGAAATTCCAGTAGCACCAAAACAAACTAGAATGATTACATCAAAAGATTTAATTTTGTGGTATTGTTTTTTGTTGATGTTTGTCACTTTATGTGTCTATGTTACAGTTGAGGAATGCGTCATTTATGTTTTCTTTGTCCTTTACAAATCTTAAAGATTTACTTTGTGACAATTGTTATAGTGATCTGAGACTACAGCACACTGCATGAACTGTTTATGAAGAAAACTAATAGTATCTCACTACACAGGTGGAGCGAGGAGGGAACATGGCAGAGGAGCCCAGAGAAACTAGAGGACACTCACACTTTGGACAAAGCTGCATCCCACCTCCCTGAGACAAGGCATTGGTAATTCCTTCCATCATGGTGAGAAAGTGCTCATTTTCAACAAATCTAAACCTACCCTGTCTATGGTACAGCCTGCATAAAGACCAACTAAAATAATAAAAATAACTTGACAGCTTTGTGAGCAGTCCTTTAGATCAAAATCAACCTATCGATGAAGAGAAAGGGTGATCCATGATAACACTGTGTCTAGTCCCCCCTGTCAATATGAGCCACCCCCATCTTTTGATGTTGGCTTTGATTAGAACGATTTGCTTTCACTTCAAGCATAACTTCTTACAATCTGTCGCTAATTTTCCTCAGACTAATTCATTGTCTGATATCCATAGTTTAAGCTGTGCATGCTCCCCAAATTTAATGATAGTCTTTGTCTCTCTAATGACAGCGGATATTCTATATGATACACTCATTCTTTACCAGAGAGATGCAAAGACTTGTGACTAGGACCATAGAGGCAAAACCCGTACTAACATGTATTGCTCCACACATTGTACTGAAACGATATACTGTTCTTAACAGTGTTACATTTACCACAAGAACAACCATAGACATCATGCACTTCATTGTAACTCAGCTTGTTCCGCCAATAGAAGAGAATCCACATTTTGTATAAGATTGAAACTGACTATGGCTGAATAAACTTTGGACAAAGTGTGTTTCAAAAAAAAAAAAAAAAGTGTGGATTGATGCAGTAAATACACACTTGGGCACTATAGACACCCCGCTGCACAGCTGAGGTGTGAATGGTTCTAATTAGCATTTGACTAACACTGGCATCTGACCTGGCTGGTCTCCCACACAACCATTGAATGAAACCACAGACGTTTCAAAATGAAAATCACCTGTGATTGGATAGTAAAACACTCCCTCGTTGGTCACCTTTGAGACATGGGTATGGTGGTTTGACCCTCCCGTTAATATTACTATTATAATAATACTTACTCTTATTACTATTATTTTATTAATAGTAGTAGCCTATTAGTATATTATCATTATTATTGTATCTTTATTTTTTATTATTACTATTATACAGTTACTGAAGACACCTGTCACAATATCAGCTGAGAATAAAAGACACATTTGCCAGGAATATATTGAAAATAGTAATGCTTCATTTCATAAACAAAAGAACAAAAATAAACAACAGAGCAGAGTTGTTACATGAGATGCTTGAAATGCAGTCTTTGCTGCTTTTGGGTCGCATGCTGTCGGTGCCGGTCTGAATGAAGGCAGCACGATACGCAGCCTTTTGTGGTGTGTTGCTACATATTTTAGGTTCCCTTCAGTCTCTCCTCAAGAAGAGCATATAGTTCAGAGAGCTCCTGGCTTCTAAAGGATGGTGGCCACACAATCCGTAGCTTCCCTGTCAGCGGTGCAGTCGTCCTCATCAGATATCATGTCTATTGTGATTCTTCTCCAAATATCCATTTTCCTTTTTGGTCAAGACAGCTCTCCTCGCTTCCAGCAACTGAAAACGCAAGTAGTACAATTAGTTCTGATATTATAGCTGCTAGACATTTTTGATCCCATTCAGCAGAGTGCATTCAGCTTTTTTCTTTAAATCTTACCTTTGTATCGGGTCATAGCGCCTGTCGTTTCACTCGGTTTTGGAGACGTCGCAGTTTCTTATAAAAACAACATCAAAGTCACTTTGGTGAGCAAATATCCGGGCTTGAACAGCAGGCATAGTCAATGTGGCACATTACACATTTAGATAGACATGTTTAATTCCATTCAGCACAGTACATTCAGCTTTTTTTTCTTTAAATCTTACCTTTGTATCGGATCATAGCGCCTTTCGTTTCACTCGGTTTTGGAGACGTCGCACAGTTTCTTATAAAAATAACATCAAAGTCACTTTGGTGAACAAATATCCGGGCTTGAACAGCAGACATAGCCAATGTGGTACGTAACACATTTATATTCTTGAATTTGAACATGTAATTCACTCAGACTCACGCACCTAATATCTCCTCACTGGTCGTTGTCCTGCCTGTCCCCCTCCTGCTGCATCAGTTGTTTGTGATGAGGATCAGCTGCAGCGTCTCGATGCAGCTCATTCGAAACAATGATTCCAGTGCCTCTTCAACTGCTTACCGTAATTTTGCCATCTTGGTCTTGCTTTGTACTGAGCTCTGTCTTGCTACTCTGATATTTTTGGGTATGTTTCCATGTTAACAAACACACGCACTTCGTCTCGTTCCCTGTGTGCGTTCAAATTTCCGAGGAAAAAAACGAGACCATGAGAAAATGACCAGCCACACATGGACATTGAAATTTCCATCCAATCGGGACACAGGAGGTGGGACAAAGCCTTCGCAACCCTTGCTGTTTGGCTCAGACTCCTGTTTCCCTGGCGAGTCAATGCGCAGAGATTGATGATGTAACCACGCCCACTGCGGAGCCTCTGGATGTCTAAACAGAGCATATGTGATATCAGTGGAAAGCTTAGATTCTACACATTATGAGTTTTAAAATCATGTTCACAGGGGCAGATTTAGAATATTGGGGGCCTGGTACCCCAGCCTAACCGCCCTGTTTTGATTTCACCCATTCTCTAAGTTATACTGCTCTCTAACTCTTACAGGTGATGAAGAGTTGCAGGAAGTTTGCTATAAATTACATTTAAACACAGGAGACCCCCCCCCCCCCCAATCAACAGCACAGACATCAAGGCATGCCATCCTCTCCCTTGGAGAAAAAAGCAGTGACAAACCGGCCATAATATTCCGATTTACCTGCTGGAAAAGCAAGAATGCACTGCTTAGACAAGGAAGGAAGCTGACAGGATCCAATGTCGATGTGAATGAACATCTCACAAAGAAAAACCACACACTCTATGTTCTGCTCTTGCTTTACTGGACAGCTTAGCAGATAGCTAACATCTTATCCATAATATAAGACCCAGGAAACTGAAGTTGAGTTGAGGGCTTTAGTTTGAATATCTTTCTTTTGTAAAACTGTGAAAACATGAAACAATAAAATTACAAACAGCTCATACACATAACATTGCAAACAACACAATACAGCATAAAGCTGTTGCATAAGTAAATAAACAATCTCAAATATGAACCATAAAGGCCCAGTTAGCATCCAAGCTCATTTTAGCATTGTTCATCAAAGGCAGATGCTAATTGCAGTTAGCAGCCTTTACAACTCTACACAACCTAACAGAAAACACATAATTAGCCTTTTTGAATGTGCGCTGCAGTATGAAGTTCCATACACACAAAAATACTTACAGACTTTGATCTTCAGAGGATAAATGGTTGTAAAGCTGTTACATGTGCTCTTAACAGAGTGAAACTTAACTGAGCTACCTACTGCAAGCAAAAAGGGACATAAAACATGAATGCATTACATTTTTACACCATTAAGTGTCTCCACATGTCACACAAAGAATGTGGGGCAGTACTCTCTACATAAAGATGGACAACATGACAGTCCTCCCAGAGTGTAACTATGCATCCTCTATTGCCCTCTGGTGTCTGACTGCAGTATAGGTCCGAAGACCTGCCTCTCCATGACAGTGAATAGGGCATAGGCCAAACTAAAAACTCAAAGTACATGCCAAATAATTTTTTTCCCAAAGATGGTTTCTGTCACTGATGGTAGTTGTCATTGCCCTGATGTTTGTTCAAGTGTTTGTTTTTATGATTTGTTTGGTTTTAATGAGTTATTAAATAATACAAAAGGGGGCTTTTCTGCCATGATTGACAGCTGCGACTGCCTATCCATGCACTTGCATTCAATGGAGCTGCTCACGATTAGTTGGATGGATGTATTGGTGGAAACTCCCCCCACTACAGATATTACTACTGCGCAGACGCTGGCTCCCAGTGACATCACCCTTGACATATGGCAATGCCCATATCTTGGATATTTTAACCTTACTTCTGCATAGCGGGGATAAGTGGGGGTGAGTCATTCATCTTAAAATACAGTCTATGAGAAAAACACAAACATTGCTAGAAAGCACAACCCCTAAGGACACAGAACATAATGCAATCAACATGGACCGCAAACTGTAAGGTGTTCATCACACTAAATGGGTCACCAGAGGAGGTCAAAGTGCTGGTCATCAAGACATTGTTGAACTAGAAACTGATGATGGGGTAGACTGATTATAAACTTGGTAAATCAAGGAGTGATACTGATGTACCGGAGGAGTTTTTGGAGCAGCAAATCTCAAAAGAGGAAAGCTTGGACGAAATAGATGGTGAAATGGAGAAAGAAACAAAGAGGGATGATTTGGAAAATTAAGTTTCAAGAGTTTTAGAGTACAGAGAACATATAACACTGAGGAAAACAAAAATAAGATGTGCACGCAGGAAAGAGCAAGCAGACACAATGGGTCCATTCCAATACGTTAACCCAACTCCAAGCATCCTCCACTCCCCTCCTTCCTCACGTCATAGTCCCCGGAGGAGTTGAGGAGGAGATGCAAGGAGAGACGAGGGGAAGCTGTGAATTGGGAAATCCTCAGTCCCACAGCATCAGTCTGAAGTGGCATCAGTAACAGATGACATGCTGCACAGCTGATCAGCTGTCCGTCTGACAGGGAGATAAGAATACTTTAAAATCTGATTCATATAGGGATCAGGGTTATAATTATTTTGGCCATTTGTTTCCTTGTGTTATTTATCTGCACAGTTATACACCACACAGCCTCTCTGTGTAAGAATGTGTGTTAGTGATGACCCCTCCCCTCCAGGTGAACTCATTGAAAAATATCGCAGAATTTGTGCGGACGGGTCATAAAGTGACAGAGCAGGATTCTAAGTAATTTATTAATAATTAAAAAAAGCAACAGCGATATTGTGCGATCACCTCCTCCTCTCTCTCCTCCTCCTTCTCCTCTCTCTCCACCTCTTCCTCTCCTCTCTCTTCAGCTCCTCCTCTCTCCCCTCCTCCTCCTCTTCTCTCTCTATCTCTGTCACACAGCAGCAGCTTCATCATCAGCTGCTTAACTGCTTTATTCTGCATCTGAGCAGGAACAAGTGTTTAAGTCCAACATATTTAGATTAACTTCTGTTGTCATAATCCCTCTGCACATACGAAGGTTGTTTAACAGCACGTTTTAATATCAAGGACGCATCTCTGTGTCCACACTGAACAGTCTACATGAAATATACACTAACATCACATAAACAAACCTCTGTAGGATATCAGCGGTGTGCACAAGATCATACTGGAGATGTAATCACATAAAACATGGGTGAGAACTTGTTGTCTTTGTGCTGATGCCGATACCATGTAGAAACACACAGTTTCATTGTGTGTGGTTCGGGTTCAGGTCATTGATTAATGCGTGTTAATGGGTCGGCATGTAGATTAGTTCTAATAAAGGGTGACCTGACCCATGAATCATTGATTAAAACGTCAATTTAAAAAAATCAAAAACAAAAAAGGCCTAAGTGAAATAAGCTGCTGATATGTGTGATGCCAAAACACTTAAAATTAAAATATCCTAAAACCTCTTCACTGTTAGTTTTATCACACATAATTAGATGGCACATTAAATCAGGCCTACGTTTCATCATGTGACAGTGTTCTATGATATTATCTATAGATCTCTTTCGTGACTGTGCAGAATGAGCGCTGAGAGAATAAACTGTGTAAATAAATAAGACGCGTGAGGAGTTGCAGCAAATATATGATCCAATGCAAATGAAGAATCTCTGTGACCCTCTGGGAGCTCCTTAGTTTCGCCACTCAATAAAAGACTTCCGTGTAGGATACACCGGTGTATCCTCGCTCTGGGCTCCTCCAAAAGCCTCCTCTCTCCTCCATCCTCGCCTCCCCCAAGTGCATTTGTGCAGTTAAAAGATCCTCCAAGACGACGGAAGGAAAACGATTTCCGGGTCACTGGAGAAGGTAGGAAGGGAGGAAGCATAAATTAACGTACTGTAAAGGACCCAATGTCTGTAATGTCCTATGAATCAGACCCCATGTGTAATTCTGTGAAACTGCCAAAACTTGCAAATGAACAAGATTTAGGAGACATCAGCCAATCGCAGTACTCTTGGGGACAGCTTGAGATAGCTGTGAACAATAATCCCAGTCTGACAAAAACAGACAAATTCAGTTTTATGGTAAATGGACTGTACTTGCATAGCACTTTTCTAGTCTTTTCAACTACTCAAAGCCCTTTCACAGCACATGTCACATTCACCCATTCACACAGTACTGGCAGAGGCTACCGTACAAGGTGTCACCGACTAGGTAGTAACCATTCATAAGCATGCACACTCCAATGACACGGCATCGGGAGTAAATTGGGGTTCAGTATCTTGCCCAAGGATACTTTGACATAAGGACAGAAGGAGCCAGGGAACTAACCACTGGCCTTCCTATCAGAGGACGACCACTCTACCTCTGAGCCACAGCTGCCCAAAATGAGATGGTATCTCACTGGCACAGCCACTAATGTTGTTGCAGGATCGCCATTAACTGAAGCCAATTATGATAACGCCATTCAGCTGCTACAGAACAGATTTGGCAGAAAAGATTTGGTGATTAATGCACATTTAACAAAACTTATAAATCTTAATCCTGTTAATAATGGCAGTGACATTAAAGCCCACAGATATTTGAACGATAACTGAGAAGTACAGATTTGTGGTTTGGCTTCAATAGGAATTGTCTCTGACACTCTGTTGTGCCCCATTCTAATGCAGCTTACACCTGAGGAGATGACTTTGGAGTTTGGCAGACAAGTTGAAGAGGATGATATCTGGAAGGTTAAAGAACCTATGAGCTTCATTCAGAAGGAGGTGGACAGCCAAGAACGCATTGCAAACATGACCAAAAGCGCAAAGGAAAGCACAAGTAAGGAACATGAAAAGGAAATGCCAGGTGCATGGGAAATGTGCACCAAATGATAGAATATGATCACAGTATCATCTCTTTATGATTCCAATGAAATGGACAGACAAACTTGCCTTTTCTGTGAGAAACACAGTCACATGTCTTAACAGTATAATTAGAAGTTTGTGCCTGAAAAACAAGACAAATTAAGAAGACAGGGAAGATGCTTTGTGTGCTTTGGAAGACATGTTGCCAAGAACTGTCATACCAAAGGCATTTCTTTTGAAATATGTAACCGTCGACATCATAAAGCCCTTGTGGTCCCATGATGGAAGTGAATTCACTCAGGAAAATGAGCCAGCAGATGCAATGATTTCAGTTTCCCCCAGTGAATCTTAACAAGAAACAGTTCTCCAGACCTCCACTGTCGGGAAAGGGACTCCAGTAAAATGACAACTCACCTGCTGTCTGTTAGATGAGGAGTCAGCGAAGCTTTATGCATCAAGATATCTCCCAGGCCGTAAACCTGCCTCAAAGTAGGTGAAGAGATTTTAAAACCAAAACATTTGACTCCAGCTCTCCACAAAAAAATCACTTGCAATAAAGGCAAATTAAGATTGAGCAACATCAGAAATGGCCAAAGTGTAGATCTAGAAGTTTTAGAAGAACTGCCAGTGTGTTCTTCTATTATGAGAGGCCAGAAAGGCCACAAAGGCATGCAACTGGCCGACACTGTGGTAAGTGGAACGAAGATGTAGGAACTGGAAGTCCTCATAGGCGGTGATCATTTATGGGAAGTTGTGTCTTAAAAATTAGAGCACCTCTCTGAATCACTGGTTACACTGGACAGTAAGTTTGGATGGCTTATTCAAGGAACTGTATCCATGCTTAACATAGCTGAGACAAAACCCCCAACTTGTTCTTCCCTCAACCTGTCCATGTGTTTGCTCGTGGGTCCTCCCTCACCCACAGTTCCCCTCACATAATCTGGCCAACCATGGACTCAGCAAATCCAGACTCCATTAAGGACGCGCTCTCCAGTCAAGGAGCTCTCATTGGACGCCATGAGGATATGCTACACGGAGTAATGGAATCCCTGCAGAACCTCAACGGTCACATCTCTTATGGGGGTGTTTATTCGGGGACTTTCCGAGGAATTGAAGGACGAATTAGCATCCCGTGATGACCCCACATCCCTTCAGAGTCTAATCCTTCTCACTATCAAAATTGATATATATATTGATCGCCTCAGGGAGAGACATAGATATAGGGATAGAGTAGGTCGACCCCGTAGATCCATTCGACCTCCCGCAGAACACCTCCCTTCAATGGTCCCTAGCGCCCCTCAGACCGTTTCCCAGCCTCGTGCGCCCCCTGTAGCCCTGGAGCAGCCCGTGCAGTTGGGTCGTGCCCGCCTTACCCCTGCGGAACGCCAACACAGGAGGAACCACAACCTGTGCATTTATTGTGGCATAGCCGGTCACTACATGACCCACTGTCCCTCACTGCCAAAAGACAGGGCTCATCAGTGACAGAGAGTGCACTGGTGAGCCAAACCTCCTCTCCCTCCACTTCCTGCTCTTCCCCTCAGGTTTCTCTGCCCACCACCATCCATTGGAATAGCTACTCCCTCCAGACCCAAGTGTTAATCAACTCAGGGGCTGATGACAACTTTATTGATGATGACTGGGCTGAAAGGAGCGGTCTTCTTTCTTGAGCCCCTGGAGAATCCTAAAAAGCCTGCCTTGGACGGCAGGCTGATCGCCTCCATCACACATTGCACCTCTGCCATTTCTCTCAGCATGTCAGGTAACCATCACGAGACTATTAAGTTTTTCATTCTCCCATCTCCTGTAGTTTTAGGTTTACCTTAGCTCCAGGCCCACAACCCCCAGATCGATAGGAAGACCTTGTCTATCACGGGCTGGAGCTTCCAGTACCACTCCCTGTGTCTCCTCGCCGCATCACCGGCCCATTCCCACTCAGTACCTCCTCCAGTCCCACCTGATTTGTCCTCAGTGCCCCCTGAGTATCATGACCTCGCTACGGTGTTTAGCAAGGAGCTAGCCCTGTCCCTACCCCCTCACTACCCTAGACCTTCTCCCTGGAGCCACCCTTCCCATGAGCCGTCTTTACAACCTCTCATGTCCCAAGAGGGAGGCCATGGAATCCTATATTCAGGACTCACTGAAAGCGGGTCTCATTCGCCCCTCCTCCTCTCCTTTAGGCGCCGGGTTCTTCTTTGTTAAAAAGAAGGACTCTTCCCTCTATCCATGTATTGATTTTCGTGGTCTAAATGAAATCACCATCAAAAATAAGTATCCTCTTCCCCTCATCAACCCCACCTTTGAGCCCCTCTGCCACTCTCAAATCTTCAGTAAGCTGGACCTCCATAACGCCTACCATTAGGTACGCATCAAGAAAGGAGACTGTCAGGGTTTGAGGTTTCTGTCCGTCACTTCCTGTTTTATTTTGTATTCTCCCCTTCCCCTGTGTTGTCTCTGAGTTTACTTCCTCCCTTTGTTCCCTTTCCCGCCACTGGTGATTACCCTAATTTGCCTCACCCGTGTCTCGTGCTGCCCCACCCTCGTGTGTATATAAGCCAAGCTCTCCCTTCCCTCTGTGCTAGTTCATCTTGTCTTCCCTGTGAGCAAACTACCCAGCATTTTTGTATATTGATTCCTTGTGTATGATCTTTGTGACCAATTTCCAGACCTGTGAGCTTTGCCTGATCCTTTTGTACCTTTGCCGTGAGTTTTTGATTCCTGTGTACCGACCTTGGACTGCAATTAAGACCATGGTTCTGCCTAATCCTCTGAGTGCTGTTGCATTACTGTGTCCTCCTTCAACACTCCCCTTGGCCACTTCGAGTATCTGGTGATGCCCTTTGGTTTGACTGTTTTCCAGGCCCTGATAAATGACATCCTGAGAGACATGTTTGGTCAGTTTGTGTTTGTGTATCTCGACAACATTCTCATCTTCTCCTGCACCTTGGAGGAACACAGGCAGCACGTGAGGCTCTCTGAGAATCGACTCTTCGTAAAACCTGAGAAGTGTGAATTCCACTCCCCCTCAGTCAGCTTTCTTGGCTACATCATAGCCAAGGGGCAACTGCAGTCGGGACCCCCCAAGATCCTGGCCATCACAGAGTGGCCCACTCCCTCCTCCCGTAAGGAGCTGCAACGCCTCCTTGGGTTCGCCTATCGTCGCTTCATTCGTGACTATAGCAACGTGGCTGCCCCTCTGACCCGACTCACTTCAATTAAAATCCCTGAAGCGGACTTTACCTTCACACGACTCAAGTCACTGTTTACCAGTGCCCCTGTGCTTATCCACCCCAACCCGTCCCTGCAATTTGTGGTGGAGGTGGACGCTTCTGACACTGGTGTGAGGGCAGTCCTTTCTCAGAGAGATCCCAAGACCCAGAAGCTCCATCCTTGTGCTTTCTTCTCTTGTTGCCTCTCTCCAGCAGGAAGAAATTACAAAGTTGGTAACAGAGAGCTGCTGGCTGTGGTATTAGGTCTGCGGGTGTGGAGGCACTGGCTGGAGGGTTCCGAGCTCCCTTTTTATCATCTGGACAGACCACAGAAATATCGCCTACCTTCGTTCCGTTAAGCGCCTTAACCTCCGACAAGCCCGCTGGTCCCCTTTCCTCAGTCATTTTCATGTTACCCTCTCTTACCGCCCTGGCACCCGCAACAACAAAGCAGACTCCCTTTCCTGGATTCACTCTCCCCCCTCCGACTCTGGCAAGTCTGATCCCATCATTCTGGCTTCCTGCGTTGTGGGCGTTGCTAAGTGGGAGATTGAGGAGGTGGTGGGACGGGCTCAGCGTGATCAACTGGACCCTGGAGATGGACCCCCCATCCTTCTTTTCGTTCTTGAGTCCACCCGTTCTCCAGTTCTCCAGTGGGGTCACTCTTCTAAACTCACCTGTCACCCCGGAGCCAAAAGAACACTCTTCTTCCTGCGTCAGTGGTTCTGTTGGCCGAGTATGGAGAGGGTCACCAGAGAGTTTGTGGTGACCTGCTCTGTCTGTGCTCAAGGCAAGGCTTTTCATCGTCCTCCGGCTGGTTTGCTGTGCCCCCTACCCATCCCTAGTCGTCCCTGGTACCACATCGCCGTGGACTTCGTCACAGGTTTGCCTCCCTCTGAGGGTAATATGGTGATTTTGACTATTGTGGATCACTTCTCCAAATCTGTTCACTATGTGCCTTTACAAAAGTTACCGTCAGCTCTCGACACTGCTCATGTGCTAGTTCAACATGTTTTCAAGCTACATGGATTACCCTTGGACATTGTGTCAGATCGTGGTCCCCAGTTTGCATCGCAGGTGTGGAGATCGTTCTACAAGTCGCGGGCGCAGCAACCAGCCTCTCTTCTAGGTACCTTCCTCAGACCAACGGCCAGATAGAGCGGACCAACCAGGACCTGGAGGCGGCTTTGCGTTGCATCGCTGCCCACCACCCTGTTTCCTGGAGCACCTTTCTACCGTGGATTGAATATGCCCACAACTCTCTCTCCTGCTCAGCCACGGGTATGTCGCCTTTCATGGCTTGTCTTGGTTATCAACCCCCTTTGTTCCCTGACCAGGAGGAGGTGGCGGCGGTTCCAGCGGTTACAGATTACCTCTGGCTGATCAGTTTGGCAGAGGGTGCGGGCGGTTCTACAACGCAATGGCGGAGAGAAACAAACAGTTGGTGGACCTTCATCGCTCCCTTGCCCCCGAATATCGTCTGGGACAACAGGTCTGGCTCTCGCTTGTGATCTTCCCCTGCAGATGGAGTCTCATAAACTCTCACCCCGTTTTGTTGGTCCCTTTGAGATTACTAAGATTATCAATCCTGTCAATCTATCTTTATCAATCTGTGCAGTTAAAACTGCCCTCTTCGATGAACATTCACCCTGTTTTCCATGTGTCTCTGCTCAAGCCTGTGTCCACCAGTGATCTCTGCCCTCCAGCCACCTCACCCCCATGGCATTCACCGTGTCCCGGATTCTGGATGTGCGGCCACGATGTGTGCGGTTTCCAGTTCCTGGTGGACTGGGAGGGTTACACGCTGGAGGAGCATTCCTGGGTCCCTCAGGGGCTCATTTTGGATGAGTCCTTCTGCGTGACTTTTACTGCCTGCACCCTCTTAAGCCTGGTGGGGCGCCTGGTGGCGTCCGTTGAGGGGGTGGTACTGTGGTGTTTTGTGGATTGTGTGTGTGTAACCGTCACAAAACAGTGATATGTCCTCTTATTATTTTGCCAAAAGACATTCTGATAAGCTCATTTAGAAGTTTCAAACTAATGTGCCACTATATGATCAGTACAGTGATGTCATCCATAGTACATCGGTCAGGGCACAGTAAAACTTGTGGAAAATATTGTTACTGATAAATCCATGTACTATCTTCCCCACAGAGCAGTCATTAATGAAGAGCGTATAACTACAAAGCTTAGAGTTGTGTTTAATGCTTCTTCCCATGCGACAGGTTGTCAGTCATTGAATGACTGCTTATTGCCAGGCCCTAATCTAAATCCCCCAGTCCCTTTATTTTGGCAGCAACCATTCGATCTGTAGTGCTGCCAGTGTACAGGAAGCTGGCAACCTTACCCTAACCCCTCTCCATGCAAGCCAAAAGTATCTTAAAAGATGTGGGAATGAATCCATGTAAATGGAGCATAAATTCTGCAGAGCTGAAAAACCTGTCGGATGAAAAAAATGGAAACACAGCAAGTGGAAATGTTGATGTGAAAAATAATGGTTCTTAATAGGTTTGTAATAGGTTGTTGGATTAACATGGAGAACTGAACAGGATGACTTACTCTTTGATTTGAGGAGCTTGATGGATTTTCTGGAAAACAAAACAAACACAGAAAGGGAAGTGTTTCAAGCTGCTGTGCGCCTTCTTGATCCAATAGGATTCTTTTCTCCCTTTACATTTAGAGCGAAATGCCTTTTCCAATAAATGTGGGACCCTGCCCTTGAATGGGACAATGAGTTACTCGAGGAATTATAACATCTTTGGCAGCAGTGGTGCATGGAATTACCTAACATCAGAAAAATAAATATCCCCAGATGTTATCATGCGGCACTCACAGATAAGAATGCACCTGTGAATAAAGAGGTCTATGTCTTCAGTGATGCAAGTACAAGTGCATACTGCGCAGCTGCTTATCTGAAAGTCATCCCTGAAGGTGGTGAGTGCATGGTAACTCTGATAACATCTAAAACAAGAGTAACGCCACTTAAAAAAGTTACGTTACCCAGACTTGCCAGGTCGGCTTATCTGAGCTAGACTTAGTCAATATGTTATTATGTATCTTCATATGGTTAAGAATCAAGAGAAAATGTGGAATGACTGTGATAACTTTGCACTGGATAAAGAGTTTAGCTAAGCAGTGGAAACCTTTTGTAGAAAGCCCAGTCAGAGAGATCCAGAGTCTCATTCTTATTGCAGCGGGAATGAAAGTCCTGCAGATGTTGCAACAAGAGGCATAAGTGTTAATAAGTTGTGGGACAATTCTCTGTGGTGGACAGGTCCAAAGTGGCTTTTAAAAAGAAAATTACTGTGAAGAAAACATTGAAACACATGAAAATGATGACACTGTGAAAGAAACTCCTGCGTATATTGGGGAGGATGTGAACTCTGGTCCTCCATGGAAATTACGGGCATGGTCGGGGGCTCCTAATCAAGAGTGACACGGGAGAGATGGGACACCGGGAGGACACCAGGAGAGGGCATGGAAAAACGGGGGTGTCCCCAGAAATTGGGAGGCAAGTTTGCTTCCACCTCCTAAGGGGAAAGATGCGGTGTACTATGCCATCCTACGCCAACCTCGCTAACAGTTAGGCCTGGCGGGGGGTCTCCAGTCTCGTTAACACTGTAGGGAAACACTGCAGATTTGCAGCAGGATGCTGTCCTATCATACGGGACGCAGCAGGAAAATGCTTCCACTAATGTCGATTGCTTTTTACCAGCTGTTTGTGGGCTGACGCGGTCTTGTGCATCTCAGAGTGAGACACATTTCCCCCTCAGCTGCTACAAAGTGGTGTCGCTGCTGCATTTAGTAGCAACAGTCTTTAAATAAACTTTGCAGTGGACTGTGGTTTGTATCTGGTTCTGCAGTTCGAATTAATCGATAAAATCGATTTATAGCCCAGCCCTACTGGTAGATGCTTGCTGCTTATTAGATTGTTCTGTGTTTCTATTATTAACTCATTATTTTACTGTGTTTTTGTGACATTTTTTCTATTAACTTAGTTTATTGCACTTTGTTTATTATTGGTTAAGTAAAGAGTAAAAACACATCAATATAATAAGTCAACTGTGAAAATATAGAGCACTATAATTAAATAGACAAAAACAGAGCAATGTAATAAGTAAACAGCAAAAACACAGAGCAGTATCTTAAGTAAAAAGCAAAAAAAAAAAAAAAAAGGTAGCACTTTAATAATAATACAGCCCGCGACTTACCATGTAATTATGTGGCACTTACGATGTAATTACGTGACACTTACATGACACCTACAAGGTACTTTTGACGAAAGATGTTGAAAGTTATCCCTTAAGTCTTTTATAAGTACCTGGTACCTACAGGGTACCACAGAAGGATAAAATACAGGAAAGATGTAGGAAGTTGCTCGCTAAGTATTTTTGTAAGTACTAGCTACCTACAGGGTAATTTAGAGGATTTGTAGTTATCTCCTTTATCTCTGTTTTTTGTAAGTATGGAGTACTTAGGGGAAAGATGTTTGAAATTATCCTCCAAGTATTTTGTAAAGTACCTGTACTTTAGAGGAAAATAAATTAATTTATCCACTAAATATTTTCTTAGCACTGGCTACCTATGGGGTATGGTACAGGTTTATAGATTAAAATTTTTTTACAAAAATGGGATCCTGCTAATAATGCAATTTTCTGTTGTATTTATAATTCTAAGGACTTAATATACTTTTTAGTTTTATCTCTAGTTATCTTACTTGTCTTTTGCATCATAGGGTATATTGTTTGAACAAACAGCACACCAAGGTAATGTGTTTTTATTTGTATGACTCTTCTTTACATCCCCTCATTTTGGGTTTTCCCTGCCTGAGAGAACACAACCCTCACATTGACTGGGGTACTGGGAGGGTCTTGAGTTGGGCAGAAAAGTTTCATTGTGTCAGTCTCATTGTGTTGTGTCTAACAGAAAGACCGGTGAGAAGATTGTTTGCAACACTGGTTCTGTCACTCTGGACTCAGGTATCAGCATGCCTGATTTGTCCTCTGTTCCTAGCTGCTACCATGACCCATGACTTGGGTGAGGTTTTTAGCAAAAGTAAGGCCACATCCCTTCCCCCACACAGGCCTTATGATTGCCCTGTCGACCTGATCCCAGGGGCCCCTATACCCAAGGGCAATTTGTATACTATCTCAGGCCCTGAAAAGCAGGCCATGACTGATTATATTGACTCCTCTCTGAAAGTGGGACTTATCCGTCCTTCCTCATCACCTGCTGGGGCGGGGTTTTTCTTTGTGGGGAAGAAGGATGGGTCCCTCAGACCTTGCATTCACTACTCACCACTGAATGACATTACTATTAACAACCGATACCCCCTGCCACTCATGTCGTCAGCCTTCGATCAACTTCAACAGGCTAAAATCTTCACTAAATTGGACTTGAGAAATGCTTACCACCTGATTCGTATCCGAGAGGGGGACGAATGGAAGACGGGGTTTAACACACCTAATGGCCACTATGAATACCTTGTCATGCCTTTTGGACTAACCAATGCTCCTGCTGTTTTCCAGGCCATGATAAACGATGTGCTCAGGGACTACTTAAACCAGTTTGTTTATGTATACCTTGATGACATTTTGATCTTTTCTCCGGACCCAGACTCCCATGTGTGTCATGATCGTTAGGTTCTCCAGCGGTTGCTGGAGAACCAACTGTATGTAAAAGCAGAAAAAAGTGTATTTCATGCCGACACGGTATCTTTTCTGGGCTTTGTCATAGATAAAATACAAGATACAGATGGACCCGGCTAAAGTTAGCACTGTGGCTCAGTGGCCTACACCTGATAGCTGCAAGAAGGTTCAGCAATTCTTAGGATTTTCTAACTTCTACAGGCAGTTTATCAGAAACTTTAGCGCCATAGCTGCTCCTCTCCATGCCCTCACGTCTCCACAGACTCCTTTCCAGTGGCTGAGGAGGCTTTCCATCACCTCAAAGAACGATTCACAACGGCGCCCATCCTCACGGTTCCTGACCCCAACCAGCAGTTCGTGGTGGAGGTGGACGCCTCCAACGCAGGGGTGGAAGCAGTCCTCTCTCAACGATCTGAAAAGGACAACAAGTTCCACCCTTGTGCCTTCCTTTCACGGAAGCTTTTCTCCCGCTGAAAGGAACTACGACGTGGGAAACCGTGAGTTGCTGACAGTCAAGGTGGCTCTGGAAGAGTGGAGACACTGGCTGGAGGGAGCTGAGCATCCCTTCATTGTGTGGACAGACCACAAGAACTTGAAATACATTCGTGGAGTCAAGAGAATGAACTCACGTCAGGCGAGATGGACACTGATTTTCAATCGATTTAATTTTGTCTTGTCTTACAGGCCGGGGTCGCAGAACACGAAGCCCGACGCCTTGTCACGTCTGTATGATTCTTCTTTTTTTTGGGGAAAAAAAAGGAAGAACCCTCAGGAAGAGCGGTAGAGGATGATGAGAGATCCCTCTTCCAGAACGAACAGACGAGCAATAGATGTCGTAAATAACAAATGAAATACAATCATGGCAAAAAAGGAAAGAGAAAGAGAGAGGGGGAGAAAGGCACAGCAATAACAGAAACAGATGCAAGTCATATTACAATAACGGTAGAGGTGAAAATATTAATTGCACTCTATGATGATGTTGAGGGTGATGATAACAGTCTCATGCATATGTTGATAGGGAGGTGTCCACAGGCAAGATCACAACATCGGCGCAACCAGGACCAGACCACAATCAGGGCGAGTGGGGGGCACAGTATCAGTACAGTAACAGCATGAGCACAACCAAAGGCAGGGTTGCAGCATCAGCACAGCTATCACCACGGTCAGGCACAGTCAAGGTTACGGCCAGGATCCAGGAAAACTAGGAAACAAGGGAGCAGGAATGCTTCCAAGAGGCAACAGGATTAGCGTAGTGCAATTCAACAGACCCAGGCTCTGTAATTGCGAGCCCCAGGTAGTGAGAGTACCACATGGCTATCACAGATGTAAGGCTAAGCTAAACTACTGAAGCAAAGCTAAGCTTGCAAATGGCAATGCAGTTAACAGACATGCATGATTTTCCGATGGCGGCATTGAGAGAAGGAAAAGGAGCTCAGCGTATCAGAGAAAGTCCCCCGGCAGGTTAATTTTAAATTCAATCCTGGATTTCACAGGGAGCCAGAGCAAAGAAGCTAAAACAGGAGAAATATGATCCCTTTTCTTGCTTCCTGTTAAAACACGAGCAGCTGCGTTCTGCACCAGTTGGAGAGACCTAAGAGATTTGTTGGGGCAACCTAATAATAGGGAGTTACAGTAATCCAGCCTAGAGGTGACAAATGCATGTACTAATTTTTCAGCATCTGTTTGGGACAGGATATGTCTAATTTTTGCGATGTTACGCAAGTGAAAGAAAGCTGTCCTTGAAGTTTGTTTTATATGGGAGGCAAAAGATAAATCTTGATCAAATAAAACTCTGAGATTCCGTACAGTAGTGCTAGAGGCCATGGTAATGCCATCTAGAGAAATTACATTGTTGGAAAAGAAGCGTCTGAGGTGTTTGGGGCCAAGAACAATGACTTCAGTTTTGTCTGAATTCAACATCAGGAAATTACGGCTCATCCAGGCTTTTACATCCTTAAGACATGTTTGAAGTCTAGATAGCTGATCCGTTTCATCTGGTTTCATAGATAGATATAATTGCGTATCCTCACCATAACAATGGAAATTTATAGTGTTTTATAATTATGTTGCCTAGAGGAAGCATATATAAAGTAAAAAGGATTGGTCCAAGCACTGAACCATGTGGCACTCCAAAGCAGACCTTAGTATGTGCGGAGGGTTGATCATTGATGTGAACAAATTGGGAACGATCTGATAAGTATGACTTAAACCAGGCCAGTGACATTCCCTTAAGGCCAATTAAATTTTCCAGTCTGTGCAGTAAGATTTGATGGTCAATGGTGTCAAATGCGGCACTGAGATCTAATAGGATTAAAGCAGAGACCAGACCTGTGTCAGAAGCAATAAATAAATCGTTATTAAGTTTTGCAAGTCCCGTCTCTGTACTATGATGAACTCTGAAGCCTGACTGAAAGTCCTCGAATAAACTATTATCTTGGAGAAAGTCACAGAGTTGATGAGCAACCACTCTCTCAAGGATTTTAGAAATAAAGGGGAGATTAGATATCGGTTTATAGTTAGGTAAAATCTCAGGATTGAGAGTGGGCTTCTTTAGAAGAGGTTTAATGACAGCTACTTTAAAAGACTGAGGTACATAGCCTGTTAATAAAGACGCATTGATTATATCTAAAAAAAAGTTGTCTAATAAGGGCAAAATTTCCTTAAGGAGCTTAGTTGGGATGGGGTCTAGCAGGCATGTTGATGACTTAGATGTAGAGTCGATGAAAGTCAATGGAAAGAAACGGTCCAAATAGATTTCAGGCCTTGCTGCCATATCCAGGCTATCTGCGTCCGGGGTCAGGTCAGGTAAGGGCAAGAGGTGATGTATTTTATCTCGAATAGTTATAATTTTTATCATTAAAGAAATTCATAAAGTCGTCACTGCCTAGGGCCGAAGGAATACAAGGCTCTATGGAGCTGTGACTCTGAGTCAGCCTGGCTACAGTGTTGAAAAGAAACCTGGGATTGTTTTTGTTTTCCTCAATTAATGATGAATAATAGTTTGCCCTGGCATGGCGGAGGGCCTTCTTATACACTTTAAGACTGTCCAGCCAGACTAAACGGGATTCTTCCAGTTTGGTTGAACGCCAGTGTCTTTCAAATTTTCGTGATGTTTGTTTCAATTTGCGAATCTGGAGGTTAAACTTGCTAAGCTTGAATCAAAAATAGCAGCGACTCCCCCTCCTTGGCCATTGTCCCGTGCAACGTGACTATTTATATGACCAGGAGGAGTGGATTCATTCAGGCTAACGTATTTATCAGGACAAAGCCAGGTCTCAGTGAGTCATAATAAATCTATATGGTTATCCAATATTAAATCAGTGACTAAATGAGCTTTGGTTGGAAGCTCTAACACCTAATATTATGAATTTAGATCAGTCTGGTTTTGTCCCAGACAGGCATTTAAGTGGTAATGTGAGAAGAACTATAAATATAATGAAATACTTTCAGAAGACGAGGCAACAACTACTCATGTTAATACTCGATGCTGAAAAGTCCTTTGACAGGGTACTGTGGCCTTTTATTTTTGAAACGTGTAAAAAATTTAATTTCAATGAAAAATTTCTTAGCTGGTTACAAATGATGTATAAAACACCAAATGCGAGGACTCGAGTAAATGGCATCCACTTAAGGGTCTTAAGTGGCTTTTAAGAGGTACGCAGCAGGGGGATCCTCTTGCCCCCTTGATTTTATTTTAGCCATGTAACCACTAGCAAAAAAAATAAGAAACAATCATAATATACAAGGAATACAGATAGGACACGAAGAACACAACATGTTGATGTATGCAGATGATGTTATTTTATATTTAACTAATGCAATTGAAACGGGGTGTGTATGAACCCAGATGCAGTACGCCAACACTTAGAAACAGTTGGTAAAAACCTTTATTAAAACCAACACATAGAAGCTCAGCTCACAGATAGTCAGTTCGTTCTTCGGGTGAATAACCCAAACAATGTCTCTGGGAATCCAACGAAGTGAAGACACGAAGCTGGAACCAACCGTGGCTGGAGAGCAGGAAACCCCGTAGCTCGATGAGCCGACAACACGTGTGGAAATGTTGTCGGGAATAGCGCTGGGCCGCAGTCGGGGACAGGCAGAGGATCCGTAGCCGAGAGAACAGTCCGAGAATGCAACGGTACCGTCGAGGAGCAGGCAGGAGGATCGTCGTGGTCGAGCGGGGAGGTCTTTGCCAGTGGAGCCGTCAGGTTTCCTGAACGCCGAAGCGAAGCACGTGGTCAGGGACAGAAGGCAGGTAGGTACACAGGGTGGCAGGCACAGAGAGCTGGTCGGGAACAGGCTGGGTCGGCAACAGGAGGTCTGGCAATAGAACGCTGGAGAGTCATGCATAGCAGAGGAACAATCTGGCAGTGAGTGAACGTGTTGGAGTGTCTTAAATACTGGACTGATTGATGATGAGCTGCAGCTGTGGGAGAGAGCAGGCTGCAGCAGTGGGCGTGGCTGGCAGGTAGAGCAGGTCAGAGTGAGGTGAATGGAAAAATACTGGCAGTGAAGGGGAGGAGGAGAATGCAGGAACCATGACAGAACCCCCCCCCCCAAGGGACGGCCCATGACATCCCAAACCCAAAGTCACAGAAGCCGGGTGGGCGGAGGGGGCCCGGAAGGAGGGTCAGAACTCCTCGGACCCGGCTGAATCAACATCGTCGTCGGCGTCGTCATCAGAAGGAGGACCACCCCCCCAGCGGTGGCTCCGACCCCCTGGAGGAGGACCCCAACCCAGAAGGTCCAGGGACAGGAGAAGGAGGACAGACAGGAACGGAGGACCCACGACTGGGAACTGCACGGGACGGCTGGTCCGGATGGAGCCGATGGAAATCCTCGATGAGTTGGTGGTCCAGGACCTGCCAAGCCGGGACCCAGGACCGTTCCTCTGGACCGTACCCCTCCCAATCGACAAGGTACTGGAGACCTCTGCCGCGGCGCCTGGACCGAAGGAGCCGACGGACCGTGTAAGCCGGAGCCCCGTCGATGATCCGAGGGGGAGGAGGCGGCTGAGAGGCAGGCTGCAGGGGGCTCTCCCGGACCGGCTTGATCTTGGAGACGTGGAACGTGGGGTGGATTCTCATGGCACGAGGCAGCTTCAGACGGACCGCCACGGGGTTGATGACCTTCTCAACGGGGAACGGACCGATGAACTTGGGAGCCAGCTTCCGGGAGTCCACCCTCAGCGGAAGATCCCTGGTAGCCAGCCAAACCTGTTGACCCATCCGGTAGGGAGGGGCCTGGGAACGGCGCCGATTAGCCGCCGAGGTGTAGCGACCCGCGGCCCGTAACAGCGTGGCTCTGGCCCGGGTCCAGGTCTGGCGACAGCGACGGATGAAGTCCTCCACCGAGGGGTAGGCCTTCTCCCTCTCTTGGGCGGGAAACAGAGGAGGCTGGTACCCATACGCACACTGGAAGGGGGAGAGCCCAGTGGCGGAACTCTGAAGGGTGTTGTGGGCGAACTCCACCCACAAGAGCTGCGATGACCAGGAGGCAGGATTAGTCGAAGCCATGCAGCGGAGCGCCGTCTCCATCTCCTGATTCATCCTTTCAGTCTGTCCATTGGATTGGGGGTGATACCCAGAAGACAGGCTGGTGGATGCCCCCAGAAGACAGCAGAATCTGTTCTTCAAGATTGGGGCATTAACCACACAGACTCTCTCAGCTTAATTATGACTGCTTTGAATCTTGACTAGCCTAAGGATACACATTAATAATGTTAATAATAACCAATGGAGACTGAGTCCCTGTTTTGCTTTTTTAATCCCTTGATGTTATTTTTGTTGTAGTCTTGTCTATCCACTCAAGTACACTTGTAGATGAAATTAGGTAAATTACGTGGTGCACGCTGTTGGTTCTTTGACAGACATTATATGACCTATGCTAGTGTATAATGCCACAAACAGATACATCTATAGAGTCCCTTGCTGATATATTCTCCTGTCATATTTTGTTGTAAACTTGTTTTTTAATGATAGTTAATTGCACCTCCACACCCCCTGGGATGCATGATGACTCTTTGTTGTTGTTCAATGCTCCAATGATGAAATTGTTTCTGATGGTTAGAGGCGATAATACGTCGGCATATGTTTGATAAACTTGGGTTACCATGTCTTGTAATGATAGCTAAAAGATAAAAAAAGGGAAAGTGTTTATTATAACCTTTCTATAACACTCATTTAGCCAAGTTACATCAAAGTTATTAACATTATTTAGCATTGTTTTTTATATTAGCAAAATATAAGTGAATTATTAAATAAATTGATATATTGTGAAATATTTAATTAAATTAACCATTTTTCATGGACTTGTCATCTGGCTGAATTTAGTGTTAATAGGTTGCAATGCCAAGAGGTGCTTGCAAGCAGTCGTTCTTAATGTCATGTGGATGTTGGAGCCTGTTTCTGTCTCTGGGTACTTGCTCTGGTCCAGACTGAACGACTTTTGGATGGATTGTGATGACATGTGTCTTTTCTTGTCTAGAATAATCAAGTTTCTTGTTTGTTCCCCTCATGTTTCATTGTCGTATACTTCCTGTTTTATTGCGATACTCACTTGTTTTGTTTCAGGTCTTACATTTCCAGGTCTTTGCAATTGTGTCTTGTTGTCTCCCTGCCCTTTGAATAGTTAGTCTAAACACAGCGTGGTACAGACGTTCATGCTTCCCTCAGGATAAATTGAAGTCGTTTTGGTGACCCTTTGACTATGCTATGCTCACATCTTTTTTAATGTTAAATAATCATATGTAATTGTGATTTCAATAAAATAGCTAGCCCATTGGCTTGAGTTGAAGTCAGTGATCTATAAATCCTTCTCTCCCATGGACCTGTTGGGTAAACACCTTAATGAGTTACCACAAATTGCTAAGAAAAACCCTTTGATAACTAATATGCTGACATGAAAATAAAGGAACATTTCCAAAAACACTGCCCACTTAATGTTATAATGACATTGGTATACAACCCAGAGCTTTTAGCACAAGGAATAGGACCAAATTTTCTATTTTGGCAAAGAGTGGACATAACTAGAGTTTACTTATTATTACTTCTTATTATCACTTCCATAATGGGAGATTTGAATCACTGAAAGCTCAGTCTGAGGACTGAGGATCGAGGAGGGACCTCTGAACAGCGAGTGAACGAGGACACTTGAGAGCAGTCTTAACAGATTTTTTTTTCTTTCGGCTGACAATCCCCCGTCAGTCCTTGATTGACAGTTTCACACCGGAGTGAAGATAGATCAGAGACTACAGTCACATTTATGACTCCCAAGTTTGATATTTCATTTATCTCCTGATTCACTATCCAAAAAACAGAACAACAAAAGGGCCAAAAAAAAACAACTGTCTTCATTTTTTTTAAACAATCGATTTGGCCCATCTATCTATCTTTATAATGGAGACAGTTAAAGTCCAAGAGAGTCTTTCTATCAGCATACAACACTTTCTACTCTCATTTATATTCAGTCACAAGTCAGGCTGATCATCCCTGATCGGGGTTTGGCCCTATAAATAATTTCTAGTGTTCAAAAGACACCATGAAACACATTCTGGGTTATTAAATAAATAATTTTCAATCAGAAAATAAATAAATAGCCTGTAGATGCAAATAATGAACCTCCTAAATAAGATAAACGCATTCTGGTTCCCTGGGAGGGTGAGAGTTTTTTTTCTACTTGCAGCAACCAAGAGAAAAACTCCTTCAATTTGGTGACCCCGACGTGATTCTTAAAAAGTAACCAGCAGCGCCTGGACGATTGATACGGGAGGCAGGTGAACGGGTTGGAGGAGAAAAAGGATCAATCCTCACAAACAAGGTAAGCACCACCTTTTTCACAAAAGTGTGCACATTGGGCATTGACAAATTTTCCTCCGAGACCTGATTCATCCCTCCTCCTGTTAGTATTTTGTAGTGTAATCTGAGCAAAAGCAAGCAACAAGTAGGAAATAAATAACCTAGAAGTACAGAGGGGGTTTCGGACCTAATGTACACCTGCTTTCTAGTGTTATTAGTACATGTACACGGGTCCTCACGGCGTATGGGGTTTCGGACCTTAAAAGCCTACACGTGAGAGTTCCTGTAGGGGGCTTCGGGCCTTAAAAGCCTACAGAACAGACTTTTGTTACGTGCTAGGGGGCTTCTGGCCTTAAAAGCCTACACCAAGTGTGTGTGATAATAGAGGGTTGTGGGGAGGGCCTGGTGTATGCTGATCATACACACATCTGCGAGAAGGTTAAGTATTTGGGTGGTTTGGAAGGAAAGTTATTTCATGAATTAAAAGATCGGGATACTGTGTGAATCTTAAACACCCAGTGAGAGACCGCAGTTTTCTCTCTAGGAGAATCTGTAGAAGTTTGTCTCTCAGCAGCCCCGATTGACCTACAGGAGTCATTCATGAGATATTTCCTTGTGTAACACCAGATAAAATAACTGTTGTAAAGCAAAAGCAACAAGTTGTAATGATGGAAGGCGAGTTTGATCGTGAAAAAGCAGAATTTGATATACCCACATTGAAAAAACAATCAGGTGTCCCTGTAACATGGGGAAGGGAAGTGGGAATTAATAAAACATAACATCTCAGTGTGCCAACCAGAAAAAAGGAAAGGAAAAATATTCAAACAATTAGAGGACTGGTACGGGACAAAAAGACGACTAGGTTGGTTTCCTCATGACGACTGCAAGGATGACATAAAAAAGACTCTCCAGACTTGACTGCTCTTTCAACAGCTAAAAAAGAGCAGTTTAAAGATGCTGAAAAAGGAAGAAGATGAGGCAGGGAGGTTTTCGAAAAAAAAAGAGAGACGCTAAGAAAAAAAAAATCAAAGAGCTAGATCAGGACATGGGATATGTAAACCTAATCCTCAGTCTCACATCCAGTCTCTCACACAAAAAATCCCCTCCCCCCTCCTTCTCCTGCTCACAGTAACACCACCTGTGCTGACAATCCTCCTCCCTATAACCCAGCACACACGGAGGAGTGGGAGACGTTTACCACAGGACAGACATAAATCTACAAGTCCGCATCTAAAGAGTCAGATAAAAGTCCGCATCAAGCCAAGCCCCAGAAATGGAGAGGTGGGAGCAGGAGAAACGTAGATATGAGAATGCAGCATGTCAGGACAGTGGGAAGGGAAAGGTTAGAAGTGTGGGAGGATGAAGATAAAAGGATAAACAACGTAGGGACAGACATGACAGAGGTGGAGAGTATGTTCATTAGGGGAAGCCAGACAAGATTAGGGGAAGCCAGGCAGATACAGAAGTAGTGAAAATGAGGAAGAGGAGATAACGGGGGAGATTAGTGAAGTAAGGATAAGAGGAAGTGGGTTAAGAAACTCGTACAGGCTGAAGGAGAAGGAAAGAGCAGGGAAAGGATTTCATACAGGTAAGAGATGGCAAGACCTGTAGCTCCCCCTGTTTGCAGAAGGCCCAAATAAACTCCCCACCAAATATAAACCTCTAAAGTTTAAAGTTTTCGTTGGGTGACATGACAGCATTAGTAAATCAGTTACCTCCCCTGAGGGAAGGAGCTCAGCCATGGTTGAACAAGGTTTCACAACTCACACAAGGGCAGACTGTCACCATGGGAGATATGAGAGGCCTTCTAGGCCACTCCTGTGGATCCTGGGAAAGTGACGCGATAGAAAGACAGGCAAGAACACAACTAGTAGCAGATAACACCCCATTTAGTTTGTATGCTTCTGTATTTGGAGACGCACTTAGAGCACGGTTCCCGGCACACAAACGACATAATCTCACTTTCCTGCACACAAACGACATAATCTCATGTTCCACCCGCAACCGGGTGAGTCAGCATCTGTGTTCTTGAGTAAATGGCACTCAGGAGTGGCTGGATAAAAAAGGAAATAAAAGAACAGGTGGACAGGGAAAGAGGTCAAAAAGGGATGTTTTATTTGCGGAGACACGGGACACTGGGTTAAAAACTGCCCGTATAATAGCTATGGTCAGCAGCAGGGAGGGAATGGAGGTCCCCCAAGAGGAAACGCACCTTCACAAGCACCCAACCCACATATGGCACCAGGAGGATGGCCAGCACCTCCCAGTGGGTGGGGGCAATTTCCACAACAATAGGGATGCCCCGACAGAAGAACTACAGGGTTTGGCAGCCCCCTGTTTTTCTCTAAAGGTGAATGGGAAAACCAAATGGGTCATGGTGGACACAGGAGCTCGCTACTCAACCTTGACTGATCCACCTTGCAGACACTCAGCCACCTATGTTTCTGTTTTGGGATTTTCCGGCACTGAGCAAAAACTGCTGTTCACTGAAGAGACTGTTGTGACTGTGGGGAATCAGACATTGAATCACTCGTTTGTTATGCACCTGACTGTCCTGTGAACTTAATGGGAGAGACTTATCGGTTCGCCTTGGAGTGGCTGTGAAATGTGCACCTCAGGGAACCTCGTTGCATTTTCCTGATGGAACTGTCATCAGCTGTGGCTCATCCTACGACACCTCTCCCAGACAGATGCTTTTGGGGGCCTCTACCCCGTATACTGCTGCTGCACCACCAGCTGACATATACTGGGTTTTGTTAGACACAGAAAACAATCCCTTGATAGATCAGTTTAACTTATGGGCCCCGTGGATACATTCCCTCACCTCTTATCATCCCCCTCCTGATCCTCCCCACTGCACGTTGTACTATGATAGAACTGATGACCTAATCTATTTCACCGAGTTTGAAGAACAGGTTGAGGGTCAGACATGGACTATACAAACGGATGGCCTGTATGTGGGACCAGAGGGTGTGGCAGCAGCCGTCGTATTACCTGAATATGGAAATACTTGGTACAAAATGTCAACACCCGCTGTGCCACATGTCTCTCTGGCCCTCTATGCAGGGCATCAAGCCAAAGAATTGGGTCCCATGGTAAAACAGGCACTTACACTTACTGACTGGTCACATCCTTCTGGAATTACCTGACCTAGTAATTCCAGAAGGATGTTTGGTTGTTCAGTATGTTGATGACATCTTAATAGCATGTCCAGCCCCCCACGTGTGCCTACAGCTCACCAAATCGATCCTTTTGCATCTACATGCATGTGGCTACAAAGTCTCTAAATCTAAACTTCAGTGCTGTAGGGCCTCAGTCACTTTCCTAGGAAGAGAAGTCTCCGGTACAGGAGCCGACATCTCTGCATTGCATAAGGACTCTATCCTGAATCATCTCAGACCAGAAACAGTTAAAGATATGCTCTCCTTCCTGGGTTTGACAGGTTACTCGAGACATTTTGTGCTTGACTACGCAGGAAGGACTGAGTCTTTGCGTGCAATGGTAAAAACTCAAGGTTGTCGTAATCTCAGTAATAAATTAGAGTGGACAGTTGAAGCAGACTCTGATTTTATCTGTCTTAAACAAGATTTATCGCAGGCCACGTCCCTAGCACCCCCAGACTACACTCAACCATTTTTTCTGGATGTTTCTGAGAGACAGGCATCTGCATATGGTGTTCTCTATCAGAAACAAAGGGGGATAAGAAAAGTGCTGATATACTGTAGTGTATTGTTTGACGTACAAGAAAAAAGAGCTGCTCCATGTGTAAGATATGCAGCAGCAGTTGCAAAACTACTAGAAAAAATTGTACACGTCGTCATGCATCACCCACTAACGATTTTGACCTCACACGCCACAGTAGCGTTTGTAACATCCTCTGGATTCACACTGACACCATTAAGACAGGACAGAATTTTGAAAACGCTGACACAGCCACACATAACATTTGTACATCAGGGTATAAATATGGTAGATCAAATACTGGAAGGACCCCCACATTGTTGTATAACAGCAACTCAGGATAAAACTAAAGTAAGATCTGATCTAAGTGAAACTCCGCTGACTAACCCAGAAGTAGAGTTGTACACAGATGGGTGTTGTTTCAGACATCCAGACTGGGGGCTGCAAGCAGGATACACTGTAAATATGATAATGATAGCCTCAGACCCACCAATAAGTGATAATGTAAATCTGGAAACAATTAAAAAAGCACAAGGAGCTATTTCTGAAGAAATAAAAAAGTACTGGCAGTCAAAAGGGGGGGCAACAGAAGAGCCAAGACATATGGCATGTAAATAATCAAGTAATAATGCCCCCACAGTGGCTTAATAGCATGTTGACACAGACTCACGGATCTGATCACAGGAACATTGGACAGATGATTCATGACTTACGACATTGCTGGATTGACAGGAAGAATGAAGCACTCAGAAATGTTGTAAAAGAGTGCGCAGTGTGTCAAACATGCAACGTAAGACCAGCTCTTAGTGTGGAAGCTGGCAAATACCCAGAACCGACAGCTCCAGGTGAAGAGATAACCATTGATTTTACAGACATGTTGAAAACGTGAGAATGGGAATCGTTACATGTTGGTCATTGTGGACTCCTTTTCGAGGTGAGTTGAGGCCTATCCCACAGCGAAAGAGGACACCACGTCAGTAATCAAATGTTTGATTAACCATTACATTCCCACTCACAGTTTCCCCAAGTTAATTCGATCAAATAACGGAACACATTTTAAAAACAAAGACCTGGAGAAAGTTGAAAAAGCTTTAGGACTAAAGCTTAGATATGGGACAGTATATCACCCTCAGTCCCAGGGAAAGGTGGAAAGAATGAATCAAACATTGAAGAACAAACTGTTGAAGATTGTAATGACTTACAAGCTTAAGTGGCCGGAAGCTCTGCCTCTGGCCCTCTTAGGAGTGAGAGCTGCAGTGAATAGGGAGACTAGCTTGACTCCCTTTGAGTTATATCATGGCAGAGAAATACCTGGTCCAACTCACTCCTTAAGAGAAATTCCGAATATGGGGTATAAGCCATATTATGTGAAAATAAATGCTCTGGTGTCAGAATTCTCTATTCCCACAGATTTATCAGCAGGAGAAAATACCTCCACAGGGGAACAAGAACCAGAGAAGGGACCAGAAGGACCTCCAGAGTTTCTGGACAGGACCTTTTAAAGTGACAGCCAGAACTCACTCAGCAGTTAAACTGGCGGGAAAGGGTAACAACTGGTATCACCTCTCCCAGTGTGCTCTGAGTGCCACTGGTCCGGAGGAAGGAGCTGAGAACAAATAAATACATGATAGTTTGTGTGTAAGCCTATGCATCAATCCATTAAGTATTCTTCTGTGTGTGTCAGATCTAGGAACCAGATCCACTCGTCCCGGAGGCCCGAGTGCCTGTGTAATCTGTAAAAGGAGGGAGGACCTGAAAAGAGGTAAATCATGTGGTCTATAACCTGCTTCATTTTTTTCAGAATTCAGGTCCCTCTCAGCCACCATGCACGAGCACTCGGGTGTCTGGAATCCCCTGGATGACTGGCTGGATCGCATGCTTGGCAAGTATAAGGACATTATAGTATCATTATTTACTTCTTGCATAGTTGTTGTGGTTGCTTTAGCATTTTGTGGTTGTTGCTGTATTCCTTGTGCTCATACTCTAACTGAAAAAGCTATTGTGACAGCCCTGACAAAGAAGGACACCTATGGACCTCCACTGCCGTACGGACAAATGTGTGTCCTCACTGAGGAACGCCATTCCCTACTGGGCATAGATGGAGAAGATAGTCTGAACGAATTTAGGGAGGACTCACAAGTATAAAAGAGAACTCAGTAGATGAGGGTTTCAATGTCAGAGATGGGGAGACATATCTGCTCCATCGCAAGTTAACTACTGTGTTATGATTGTGGACTCAGTTGTACTGAGTTCAAAAGAGGGAGTGTAAACTTTTTTCCACAGGTTGTATTCGTTTTACAGGTTGAACTCAGGTGAGCTGAGTTCAAAAGAGGGATTATGTTGGAGTATGTAAGTATATGATTCAGTGTTCATGTTCACCCCTTAAAGAAAGATGAAACATAATGTTCAAATAGGATAAGAGAGAAGATATATTTCTGCATGATCAGTGTCCTGGATGATAATCTAACCTTGAGGGTCAGTTGTGAGAGTGGGAGCATGATGTGAAGAGAACTTGATATGTGGAGATAAGAGGAGGAGATGGAAGTGGGTCAAAAGGGCGTGGATGTGTGGTATCTATGATTTTGTTCAACAGGACACACAGAAGAGAAAAACAATTCCTAATAAGGGATTGCCCTTGAATTTGACCAATCCAAAGATGATGCCACGCTGAAAGGGGAGCCAGATAATGAGGGGAACCAACCAGAAGATGATTCTACCTTCATTTATATTTCCTCATTGTAAATAGTATAAAAGACTGGATCAGGGAAAGACAGGTTGTCAGAATGCAGGCTGACTAGCTGATGTTATCGGCTAGGGAGAGGCATTTCTGATCCAGAGCTCTGTAACTGCTCATTGCTTGCTTGAAAAGATTCACTAAAAGGTTTGGATTCAAAATTCTAAATTCTGTGTGGACATTCAGTTATTTACTGTTTATTGAGTTGCTTTTAAGAATTCTGAACATAGCGCTCACCCTGGGAGGATGAGAGTTTTTTCTACTTGCAGCAACCAAGAGAAAAACTCCTTCAGAGGGCACACCAAAACAGCCCAATATCATCATCATCTATCATGAACATTAAACACAGCACATGACATGACATTTAAGCTCATTGAAACATACCTGCGTTCATCAGTGAAATAGAAACATCAGTGGTCTTGCTGTCGCGACATGTGTTACTCTGCAGAGCAGCTGCTGAAAAATGCCTGTTCTGCAGTTCTGCTGTAGTGGAACACATATGCTTTTTGTAAAGTTTTGTGACTTTTTCTCTGTTCTATGTGAGCATCACATCATGCTTGGTGAATCCAAACAACCAGCAGTGGACCAATTTGCTGATCAACTGCCACCTTCATCAGAAATTGCATTGCTTCACCTGTGATTTCAAAGGAACCTTCATGTCTCTTAAAACCATCTGTATTCATTTCCTATCTCCTCTCATGGTTTCCTTGAATTTCTCTATGGCCCCCTGGTGGGCGGGTCTTAGCCCCAAGGAAAAGACACAAGTGAGGGAAGCAAGGATGCAATTTAAGGGACTTGGGATCCAGCCAGAAACACACATGTGGACTACATCTCCCACAATTCATGTGATCTCTTGCCATGTGCTTGTCATGTGACTTCATTGTGCATATTTATTTGCCAGAGCAAGTTCCTGTTGCAAACATTTCAACTGATGAAGATGTTTGGATGAACACCAAAATGTCATGTTTTTAAAGTTTTTAGTCCAGTGTTTTTAAAAATAAAACCTTTTTGACATTCCCAACCTTATTCTGTATTATGTGATTGAACACCAATAAGCAGATTTCATTTATCAGTTGGAATATCATTTTCATTAGTCTTTGCGGAGACTCAAAAAGCCAGGTGAATAGAAGTTATACTTTTGAGTTTTAAATAAATGCAACAGTCAGAGAGCGGTAATTTGGCATTGGTGTGTACTTGAGGAAAGGCAGAATGCTGTGTCAGCAATTCTACACATATGAAGGTGGGGTCAGTGGGTCTTTCCCCAACAATTTCTGGGTGTCATACACTTCATTTCCTGTAATCTGGTGAATTTTTAAGCATGCATTTATGTGAAAAATTGATTCTTTACATGTAGAGGAAGACACAGGCTCTATATGACAATTCAAATGTAATAGCATATAATGCAGTGAGACTCTCAAATATTCTTTATTGTTTTCAAATATTTGTTCTGTGAATTACCTTTTTTAATGTAATCTCAGTCAACACGCATGCAGCCAGAATTTACTCTTCAGTCTTCCTTTGTGTCTTTTGTTTGAAGAGGTAACCTCTTAAAATGTTCATGTGGCACATACAGTATTTGTGGCACATTAATTCAATGATGGAAGCTGTTCCTGGGGAAATGCATGTAGGATGCTATACTGTCCTGTAGGGGTCACTGCAATGTCGCGGGTATGTCATTATAGGTAGGAACCAGTCATGCAGTGACAGGTACTGTAGATGGAGAACACGTTTTTTTTTTTACCTCAGTGTCAGCTTGTGTCATGCTGATTGTAGTTGTGAAATATTGCTCTTTGTATAATGTTTATGGACACAGATTGGAGGGTTCTTGCATGTTTCACTGGATCAAAGACAAGAAGAAGGGGGATTCTTATTTTCACCAGACAAACAGTAGCCTGTCTAGGCAGCCCTTCAGTGGCTTTAAGTATAGGCTTGGCCACTGTAGTAATCAATTTATAAACCCCTGGACGTCATGTGTTCATATATGTTCTAGTGAAATTTCTGCATTTCTGCATTCAAAAAGTCCAGAATATAGTCATTATATTTTAAGAAAAATTATTTAAGCCCTGTGCTGCACATTATATTATTACTTTGCCCTATAGTTTCCCCCTCAGACCATCTAACAGACACTGAGTCCATTTGGGACCCATTTGAGACAAAAGGATGGAGGATCTGTTGTGATCTTTGCATCTCTATCACTAGAGCACAGCTGCTCACAGTTTTTCAACACACCATGCTGAAAGGTGGGATAACTTTTTACTTTGTCTTTGTTCAGGGGGTGTACACGATGAGGGTTGCAGCAAGGATGACTAGACACAAGGAGGGGCAGAAGACTGATCCAATCTACTGAAGCATAAGATCAGATCATTCACCCTCTTTCGGTCAGTGCAGGCTGGGAGTTGGGCTCCTTGTGAGCAGAGATGGTTTTGAGGCCCGTCCAGAATCTGCTGATGTTGTTCTGCTGCAAATGATCCTCCATCCAACTCCTGTAGATGTTTTTTCCCTCTCTGATCCTCCTTCTTGGTTTCCTCTCTATACTCTTTAGCTCATCCTTAAAGACCATCTTTTTTTCTTTAGGAGAGCCTTTATGTCAGCAGTAATCCAGGGTTTGTTGTTAGAAAAGTTGATGTGGTCCGTTATACAGTGTGCGAGACTATCAATGTCCTCCCCATGGGTGTCACAAAAAACTTCCTACATTGTTTAATCAAAACATTCCTTGAAAGTTTCCCAGGCCTTCTTGGACAATCTTTTCTGGGTGCAGATGACAGCTGGCTGCCACTGTATGAGAGGTTTGTAGACAGGCAGGATTTGCATTTGGGGGTTGGGCATCTAACCTTCTGTATTTATTGTTTGCTTGAATGGAATGTGAGCAGCTAACTGACCATCTGAATTTCCCTGGGGATTAATAAAGTATCTATGTGTCTATTTGTCTATCTATCTATCTATCTATCTATCTAACATTTTAATTACAATCTAAGTACTAACTGTCTGATATCTATAATGGCCATGAGAAATTACGCTGATCGTGTCACCTGGTAATTAATCAATAACGTAAAAGACCCATGACAAGAAAAATATAGCCAGCTGGTCAGTCAAGAAAAATGCTTATTCTCAATACTTAATACATCCATGACATATATCTGCTTTAAATGTACACAAATGCTAAAGGGGGCTAACATCAATTAACCTTCACACATGCACCTGGTAAAATTATTATTATATTTTTTGATCTTGTTCTTATTCATGATGAAATGGGTCATTAGTGTCCCCTACAAAACTTAATGACATAACACCTGTGATAAGAATGACCTCAATTTATGACATTTTGTATGCTCATTCATCATTTCTGTCAGGCACAAACAAAGGAAGGACCCACAAAGCAGGCACAGGCAGAGTTGCAGTTCAGGGTATTCAATTCAAACAAGGTCAGTACAAGGTTAATCAGTCCACAGGCAAAGGTATCAAAAATGGCAGGCAAAAGAGTAGTCAAAAACATGCAAGAATCAATATTAAGACACAAAGAACACTAGGAAGAACGCTGGAATGCTCACACTGATGGTACAGACAATCTGGCACAGAGGAGGAGGACGACAGAGACTAAATACACTGGGGCAATTGAGATAATGACACACAGGTGAAACACATCAGAGAAGGGCAGGCAATCACATGGGAGGGAAACTTGACAGGATGTGGGATCTGAAATGAAAGGAGATGTGAGACACCAAAATAAAACAGGAAGTGCAAGAACTGACAGAAATTATGACAAGCAGAAACTTAACCAAGAGCAGGGCATGACAGTTTCTAGGCTCTAATAATACTTGAGCATAAAAGCATGCTGTGGCAAGCTAACAAATGTGTGGTTTAAAACTACAACTTACATCGTCTAAACTTCCAATATTCGATTATAGTCCCAACCCGAAGAGATCTAGATGCAAATAACTAGTTATAGTCATAAGGTCATCTACTGACAACAGGAATTGACATGTTGTCTATTCTGATTGACCTCTGCTACAAAGTTGACTACATCTATTTCAAAAACTTAATAATTTTTTATTGAAAAGATTGTGAGCTTTAGTCAAACAGCGTTGCCATGGCATGGTGGCCATTTTGCATGTTTTGCCATAAAACAGTAAGTTGTTGCTATGTGAGAATACATTTTCCTACCTGCCCCACCTCATGTCCGTAGAGGTCCCTGCCTTATGTCATCATCTAAATTGCCAATATATTATTATATTCATAGTGCCACCTACTGGCAGCAGGAAGTGAAATCATTTGCACTTGTATGTAAAATGTATTGTGAAATGCCAAACACACTTCTCTACACATCAAAAATGAAACACTGTGTGTTATAACACTCCTACTCAAACACCATGCTCAATTAGCATTCACCTGCACCTAGAAGGCACATGGTAAGAAACATGTAATCAATCAGATCACACAAAAATTAGAACTTAAACACCATAAATAGGAGAGTTAGAGGAAGAGGTATTTGAGTAAGAGAAGAACGACAAGGAAGAGGAGCAAGAGAAGGATGAAGAGGAGAAGTAGGAAGAGGAGAAAGAGGAAGAGGTGTACTGAGTATTGAATAAACTGATTTGTTTCCCCATTGCATTTGTGTTCATTTTTCCAGCATGCTATACAATGACATATAGCTGTAGTGTTTTTCGAATTAGCAAATATCATTAGAAAAGTAGAAATATTTTAAGTGTTTTAGATTTAACACAGCAATGTGCAGCTGGTGGGGGAATACTCTAATTACTGGTGTTTGTGTGTGTAAAGTATCATTTTGAGAAGAGTTTATCTAGTTTTGAATGCGGTGTTTACTTTTGCAAGAGATGTAAGATATTTTGTATTTTGTGTGCCTGATTTTGTTTTTTGTTTTGACAGACAGTGCCTTAGTGAAAAACTGTGACACAGCAACATAGCTAAAAAAAACCCCATATGATTGGCTGCGCTAAGAAAAGTTGAAGCCAACTCGACATTTATTTGGAGACCGTCCGCAGCGTCAAGTGTCGGGTGATGCTTTATGTCACTGGCTTCTATTGTAGCCTGTTACTGTCTCACTCACTAGTGTGAACAAAACATTAATGTGTGTTCTCTAGAAGTTTTAAAAAATTAGCCATAGGCCATTTTCAGTGTCTGCAATCCCTGCAGGAAATTCCATCTAACTCCTGTGTGTAGTGTCCAGTTTTCACTGAAATGCACAACCAACCAGTGTCCCACCTGTATCTCTGGTGTGTACAGAGATGCATGGGCCCAATCATTGCTGGTTGTAGCTTTTACTGAATTACTGAATGTTATTTGCTTGCTCCTCATTTGTTTATGCCTCCAGGCAGTTAAGAAGGAATAGATCTGCAGTTACAGCTGAAGCAAGGGTGTCACTATTTTCTTATTTCTTTTTTCCTTTGTGTTTAAATGACTGGTTCCCGTCAAGCAGGCCTCTTGGTTAAAGCCTCCTGCAGTCTGCCTGACTGCCTGCTGCAGCTTGAGTGACATTGCTGGACATGATAAGACATCTTCCTACATCTGCGTGTGTGTTTGTGTGTGTGTGTGTGTGCATGTGAGTGTGATTACTTCTAAATTATTTGTGTTGGAAGAGAAGATGCCCCACCCACCCAGCTTAGTTGCGAGCTCTACTGTTGGAGAGAGTCTGAGCCTTAAGGAAATTTAGTCAAAAGAGTGAGAGTGCTAGCCATACATGGTTAGACCTTGATACCTTACTGGGAATAATGTCAGTCTTATTATATATTACTATCAGTTTGTAGATTACGAGTAAGGTGTAATGCTTGCCCTAGTCCCTTCTGTTTTGAAGGTGGATTTGCTCCCTGTGTTTACCAATGTCGATGACTGTAATTCCAAGGAGGAACCACGCCTACACTCAAAGAGTCATGACAATAGAATAGTAGTTAAACACACACATTAAGGATAAAGAGAGAGGTTAAGGTGTAGGGTGTGGTCAGATGCTTTCTCAGGGTAAAAAAACAGATAGACCTTATCCTCAGGCAACTTTCACCTTTCCAGGAGTTAGAGGGAGAATTATCACAATAATAATAACTTTATTTATATAGCGCCTTTAAAAACACAGGTTTACAAAGTGCTTTGACAGAAAGCAAAAACAGAATGAAAGACCCAAACACAGACAGATAAACAAAACAACAGGATATATTAACATATATATTCATACATGTAAACATATACATATGCATACACACACACATATACACACATATACATACATACATACATACATACATATATACATGCATATGTATATACATATACATACATATACACACATACATACATACAACAACAACAATAATGATAAAATCCATCTGATGTTGTTAATCCAACTTTTACAAGAAGAACCATCAAAAGAACCCAAACAACATGAACTCAGACCTGGAGGACTGTAAATGATGTGACAGATAAAAGAAGTGAGAATAATAAGGGAGAAATACAAGAGTAAAAACAGATCAGGGCAGTAAAATGAAGCAGTACAAGGTAAAATCAATAAACAATTAAAGCTGCAAGCAGCGATGAACGGGCCCTCGCACCCCCAAGTCAAGGGACTCATTTCAAGTGATGCAATCATCCATTTTAGTGAAACTTGGAAAAAGTATGTGAAGACTTTGGACCCCTGAGGGAGATATTTCACATGGTGAAGTACTTCCTTTAGACACACAAAATCTGTGGCATTTTGGTCTACATCATTTGTTGAACAAAACATGTAAACTTCATGAAAATCAAAGGATAGTTGTGGTACGAGGCATCCTTCCTGTTCACAGTAGGTGGCTCAGTGAGTCTCATATTAAAGGACATGTTGATGTGTTAAGGGCTGAAGCCTGACCACAACTGTGAAATCTGGGACCAATCGGTTGATGCAAAGTGAAGTTACAACAACTTTCTTTTTGGCTGCCACCACTGGGTCTCCATGGCAACAGCGTTCATGGTAAACCTACACTACTGAGGACTTCTGATGTGTGTGCTACGTTTGGTGAGTTTTGGTGCATGCCTTGCCTCTCAAAAAATTCTTCCAATTTTATGGCCAATAATGCGTAACTTTGGCAACAACGTTTGATAAAAATTCAAAAGTGTAACTTCTGTGCATCATGAAGGTCTTTCAAGTATTCTAATTTGATATTAGCTCAATTAAGTTAACCTGCTACAGGGGAAAAATCAAAGAGTAAAAAAAGTAACTCCCTGCTACCAATAGTTGGCGCTATGACTAAGATTCAAAATTGCACAGCAGATGTCTTCAGGCCTGGACTCTTATCAAATCTGTAAAATTTTGTAAAGATCTGACCATCTAGGGTGAAGTTACAACAGTTTTTGATGTCATGTCTAAACATCGAAATTGTCCACCCGACTTCCGCAACGCCTTTCAATGAAAACTCTCAATATTCATTTTCAAGCATCATCAGCATCTTAAAGATTTTTTGAGACCATTTTGAGATGAATCGAGTCAACGTGCTAGGAGCTGAACATCTTACTGTAAAACTTTGCCTTTCTTGTGCCAATAGGTGGTGCTCTCATTATCACTTTATACTGCCTGTCTGAGGCCATTGGCTCCCACTAAAGATTTAAATCTTTGACAACTCATAAACATATAGTTTCACTTTAAAAAAATCTCAGTTACTTGTACAACTGGCTATTGTAGTTATTAACAAACATTACTCAGACAGGAGGATTAAAGTATTTGAGGCAGAGAGTTAACATGGAATCAAGTCAAAATAAACTACAGCGTGTCTGCTTGTGGTAGTAAATGTAAAACGATCACACTGAGTGTAACAGTGTGGTTCAGTGATGTGTCAACGTCAAGCTTTTTCAAAGTTCAATTTCCAGGTAACTCAAAACTTAAACACACACATCTGTAATTTCACACATCTGTCTGTAATTTATTTTTATAAGAACAGTAACAGACCTTTGTCTTTTTGTGTTGTGTTAAGCTAGCTATCAGGCATTGTGTATAATAAACTGTCCAGTGAATTTTGCTGCTATTATTTGAAAGATCAACAAAAGCACACAAAGTAAACCAGATGTCCAACTAAACAGCACATTACGGGAAATAACCCTGTACTTCAGGGGTTTATGGGCTTGAAAACAAAAAAGTGCTCATATCTGGCCATTACTTTGTACATCTACAATAGACTTCCTTGACTGATGTCATGCAGTTTGAATCAACATTTCCAGTATATGAAATTATGGGTCATGTGACTGCTGGCTTTATACCATTGTCTCCAAGGCCATTGCAACTAAAAATATAAACAAACAAAATACAAACACGCATCTAGTGTGGTATTTAGAGTAAATGGCAATTTTGTCTCTTATCTATCATAATGGCCATGGAAAATGTATATTTCTGATTGGCTTGAACTATATAAATATTGTACATTGGGACACCTCAAACATAGTTCAGGTCAACAGCTTATTCATGAATATTAATTCTCAAGTAACCACAGCAACAATATTTAAATTCTTTTTTGAGGTTGAGGGAGGTGGACCTTTGGGGAAGGGTGATTGGGGTTTTCATCTGTTACAATGGAAGACATGTAATGGGAGAGGTCCTCCGCCCACCACAAGATGAGTTGGAGGAACTCTTTCAACAGAGTTTCAGTCTGAGTTCCTCTTATCACAGCATGACTGACAGACTCATCACAGCATGACTCACAAGGCCTCAGGGGCATGCCACACAAACACACGCGTGCGCACACACACACACACACACACACACGCACACACACACACACACACACACACACCCACAAGAGGTGTCTGGTTTCAGATGCCTTGACTTGTAGCTTTTCACTGGAAAGCTGAAGTTGCTTGTGTCTGTGAGTGTATGCATTCTAAACTGCATTTATGTGAATGTGTACATGTGAAGCTCCAATTAGAAAGCAAACGGCTGCCATAAAGATTTGATGAGAACTAAAAGCATATGAATGGCCTGATAATGGGCTTTTACCAGGAAGTGCGGTGTTACTGGATGATGGAAGTGCTTTTGTGCTGTAGTCAGCTGGGGTCATATGGATAAACATTAGAGTCCTGTATAGCCCCATCAGAAGAGACAGAGCCACACAGAGAGCTTATTTAATGACTATCTGTGGAGCATTTCCTGTAATCCCAGTGTGTATGATCACTGAGTAAGAACTGAAAGCTGAGCATGTCCCAATTTTATTTTACAGGTTCAGAGTTTCCAAAAGGTTTTGTCAAAAAAACAAATCATTTTATACTAATTACATAAAAAGGAGGCCATGTTTAGTCAGTACAGTGCACTTCCAGCTTCATCATTTTGAATAATTGTCAGTGTAAATGAGTTGTATATTCAAATACTTATTTATATCAACATGTAGAAATACATGTAAAAATGTAAAATATGTCAGTAAGTTTGCATATTCAGTTGTGCAAGTATAACAAAACAAGTATTAAATAAGAAAATAATGATGAATCAACATTTATTTAGTATTAAATGAAGCTTTCGAGGGAATGTATATTTTCCCATTAAGAAGTATCAAATTGATTTTTTTTTCTTTTCAGGAAATTTCCAAGGAAATTAATAGATTAAAAGACAAAACCCTAACTCTAACCTCGGTGTCCTGAGATAACCTTTGGTATGATTTGACACTATATAAGTAAAAACTGACATGACTTGACAAAAGATACCACTGTTTCTTTTTTTGTCACACAGGAACATACCTACAAAGTTAACTGTTATAATTAAATAAAATGTATCAAAAGGGTCACAAACGAGGGCAGAACAATTGTGGTTGTAATGCAGATAGTTCCTTGAGGCTATTTATAAAGCACTTTATAAGTAACGTTATGTCTTGGTTCATAACAATGGTGGCCCTGAGAGCTCAATGCACTGCAAATTAAGAGAAAAATTAGAACGCATGTAAGTCAGTGATGGCTATGGATTCCCCTTAGATGTGTGTAGGAAGGGGGCTGTGCCTGAAAACGATAATGAGTTCTTGCATCTTAGATGTTTAGAGCTGGAGGCTGTCATCAAGACAAAAAGTGGCTGCTTGGACTAGCTGCTCATGGTATCGGTCTTTGTATTTATTGGTCCAGTTTTGCTTGTCTCAGATATGTAGACACATTACTTTTAGTGAGCTAATAAACTGGCTATTAATATGTTTTCTCGCAAAATCAGTTACTTGCACAATTACACCCAAATGCTCATGAGGTGACTTATTTAAATCTGATTGGCTGGACATAATGTACAATTCACTGAACAACCCTCAGTAGCCTATTCCCATTATACATTCTGTAAATCATTTTGCACGTTTGCTTTTCTTAAAATGGTAATTGTAGAGGCTAGTGCTGCCTTGGATGAGGTACACAGTACACTGTGGTCTTTCTTGTTGTAATCTAAATCTTCAGAAACAGAAACCCAGGTCTATTGACCTAAATTACATCCATAAGTAAGAAATAACTTTTTCTATTACATAATTTACTGTCTCAGCCTATTGTTTAAAAAATAAGCTCTGACATTACATTTTCTGTCATGTGTAGGAAATTATGTTGTTGTTTTTTTGTCTGATTTCCTGTTTTATTTTGAAATCCTAACTCTCCTTTCGTTTTAGGTCACCTACTTCCTCCCTTTGTGTGTTTTCCCACTAATGTGATTGTCGACCCCACCCTGATTGTCTCCACCTGTTTCCCCTTACCTTGTGTATATATAGTCTGCATCTCCCTTTGTCCTGTGCCAGTTCGTCTTGTCTTGTCTGCCAGTGAACCAGCGCCATGTTTATGCCCAAGTCAAGTTTTTGTTGTTCCTTGCTCAATTTCATTGATTCAGGTTTGAAACCTATTTTCATTTGATATTTTGTGAACTCTAGTTTTTTCATTCACCTCATTCGAGTGATTTTTTGTTGTTACTTTGTTACCTCATCGGAAAGATTTTTTGTTGTTACTTTTCCTCTTCGGAGTGATTTTGAATTTTGCTTCTGTTTTTGTAAAAGACTTTATTGCTGCCTTTAAAAAAGTGTTTTTGACTTTTGATACCAGGTTCCGTGCATTTGGGTTCAATGACAATTCAGTCTGGTCATTTTCTCAGTGCTGTTGTTTTGAGTTTAATGCTGCTTTCCCCATTGCTGTCAGCAGATAATAGATTCTCCTCAAACACTGACCTGTGAGTTAATGATTGACATGATAACTCTTTAGCAGCTATCACCAATGGCCTGGACAAAGAAACAATCTTCTGGGCAGTAACAAAAACAAAAAGTCAAAGGAGCACAGTGTTTATTCCTGACAAATGTTCCAGGTTCAATAAGTTAATGCTTTATGTTGAATAATTATTCATGAAGTTATGTGTGTTTATAGGATTACAGCATGAACTATACTGAATTATAGCAGAGGCTTACATTTTGTGTGGCCTGTTTTCTTGTTGAGTGTGAAATAGTAACCTAGTTAGACAAAAATGTCAAAACAAGAAAAACAACTGAATCACTTCCATGTCAGCTGAACAAAGACCATGGTTCACACCTCTGGATAAAGGTACTCAAATTGATTTTCAGCTTGGATTTTATTTTATTATTTATTTTTGGTGTTTTGTTGCTAAACATAAAAAAAAAGTTAATTGAGGCAAAGCTGACAGAAATGATAGTGTTGGCGATTTATTTCAGCTGTTTTATCACTCCATTATTTCTAATGTGACAGCTGCTCATTCTGCAGATCTGAAACTTAAAACTTCATGTAGTGGATTTAAACATTGTAATCAAGAACTATAAGCAGGTCTGACACTGTCCCGTAAAGAAGGAGACATATAGATCCCTTTAGATTTTGGACAAATCAAAGTAAAATAATTTTTATGGATTGAATAATATCTGTGATAAATAACAGCGTATCAGCTGTAATATAGGCTACTAGCAGTGTAAAAATGGACTTTGGCAAAATGGGAACCAAGCATATCCTAAACATAAGAAGTGGTAACAGTATGGTATGAGGTGTATCAGGTGTATTTAGAATGTTTTCGGCTCATATGCTGACACTGATAAAGTGCCACTTCTCAGAGAAGCTGTGAAAGCTGTTTTTCAAACTGAAACTCAGATCATAACCTGCTCCCAGCCAGGTTAATAAGTTACCATGGTGATCCAGCCAAGTTAAAAAAGACAGACCTTTATAGTACAGGAAACCATGGCTTTAGACTCAACAGACCTCGCTAAGGCACTAATTTTGCTTTGTAGTATACCCCCCTGATGTGTAGTTACTGTTGCACAACAAGACAGGAGTAAGACAGTTAGTAAATCAAGCTTTTAGTGAAAACGCTGCTATCAAAAGACCTAAAGAAGGTACTGGATGAAAAGCCAGGGCAGCACTGAAAGGGGACCAAGTGTCTCTAGTTGTGTTTTAAACTGCTTTATAGGCTAAATACATAAGTTTTGCTTGCTGCTTCTCTGGCACCATCTCTCTCTTTCAACAACTGGCTTTCTCTACTAATTAATCACATTGAAGTCCATTGGGTCTTTGGGACCTTGTTATACATTCCAGTATGATAGTGGAAGGACACAGTGGTTGTTTGTGTGTATGTGTGTGTGCGTGCGTGTGTGTGTGTGTTTTGTGACAGAGATAAAGTGAGAAAGTGAGTGAGAAATGGGATCTGGTCAGGATAAATGTTGCATTGTGGGAGTGCAGGAATGACGAGATGAAGAGGCTAAGTTGAGCTGAGTCAGTTTACTCTCACTTCAAAACAGCAACAACACATGCTAAGGACAAACTCACAGTCAACCAGCAGGGAGACTACAACAAAGCCCTCTTAACTCCATCCCCCAGAATCCCCTTCTGTCAACTCTGACCTCTGCTTCTTAAAGGGGCAGCAGTCCCTGGTGAATGTCTCTATAATGTCTCTATAACATAGGTCACCTTACAGGCCCCCCAAGAATTCATCATAACAAAAAGTGAAAAACAGCCACCGGCTAACGGTCCAGTCAACATGGCCAAAGAGGCTGCGTTACAGGTGTAGGAACAAGGACAGGGGGCAGATCCGGAACTGGGGAAGGGTCAGGGACAGGACTGGAGGCCGGACCAGGTCAACTGACCAACTGACAGTCCAAATGGGCATGCTTGAGACGCATGATCTGATATCCCCAAGTATGTGATGCCCCTTGATTCACATTACAACCAAACAATCATCCTGCGCCATGCAGATAACCCCCAATAAAGAAAAAAGAAACTGCCCATTTTAAAGCTATTCCAGTGGTAACTGCACACAGAGATACTATATTTGGGGTGTGGGAATTACTAAATTTATATTTAACCTCTGTTAGGTCTATTTAATGAGAAAGAAATGGCCTTATGTGCTAAGCTAAGCTAAGCTAAGCTACTGGGCTAAAATGCAGCTTCCTTTAGGCTACAAACTGTTTTGAGGTAGGAAAATTATATATGTATTTGTGGATTGTATGTAATGGGGAATAAATCTGTGTGAAAAACAAATGTTACAGGACTTGTGGTAATGTTACCTCTACCAGCTAAGCTAAGCTAAACAAAGCTAAGCAGGCTAAAGGGTAGCTTTTCCTACTAAGCTAAACTAAGCAGGCTAAAAGGAAGCTTCCTCCACAAACTTTATGTGGTTGGGGAATAATTTATGTTTTTATCCACTGTGGGTTGTATTTAATGGGAAATAAGTATGTGTAAAAAAAAGGATGTTATTAGACATGAGGTAATGTTAGCTCTACCTGCTAAGCTAAGTGGGCTAAAAGGCAGCTTCCTGCTAGCTTTACCTGCTAAACTAAGCTAAGCCAAGCTAATCAGACTAAAAGGCAGCTTCCTCAACAAACTGTTTGGGGTTGGGGAATTATTATATGTATACTATATGTCTTTAACCTCTGTGGGTTGTATTTAATTGGGAAAAAATGTGTGAAAAGCAGATGCTACCTAACCCTAACCCTAACCCATTAGCTCTTCCTGCTAAACTAAGCTAAGCCAAGCTAAGTTAAGATAACATAAAATATGCTATGACAACAGCAGCGCATGTAGATTCAGGAGCCTGTAGTTCCTCAAAATCCTTGCTACTTTTTTGCTATATTTTTCTATTTTTTCAACACCATGACCCCATCTGCTGAAGCATGACCTTTCTACAATAGAGAATTACTTATCACAATCGGGAAAGTTGTGTGGAGTTTGGACTGAATGCAGCAAATCCGCAGAGCATCCCCACCAGTGGCTTACGCCGATCAGCCAGTCAGACCAGAGGGGAGAAACAAACCCGAAAGCGCCAGATGAAGAAAAGGAGGAGAGCTGGCATCAGGGCGAGGCTGACCTAACTTGGAACAAGAGCTGTTCCTCTACCAAGCCTTCTTCTGGCTGATGCCCAGTTGTGGGAGGATAATGTGGATGAGATGTGATTGAGGCTCACTCTGTGCCCATCTTTACAGATATATGGTTAACCCCTAATATCCTGGATCAAACTATTACACTGGATAGACAGACCTTGTTGGGAGCCATAAGGACACAAGTGTCTGATGCAAATTAAAAAAATGCACTGTAGGAATTAAATGATGCCACCAGCAGCAACATGCCCAAGCAACTGGATGGAATCTTCTGAGTAGCTGCTGATTTTAATCAACCTATCCTTCGATTCCAAAGATGTGGCAGGGTCAAAGACAAATGAAATTTTGTTTTTTACACTTTGTTTAAAAAATGACTAATAAATCTACCTTCTACCTTCTATAAGATAAAATAAGATAAGCGGTCTAAAAGGCATCTTACTGCTGACATGTTTTGTATCGGAACTGCCTGTGTCTGGTGGTATTTTTCTGACTAACTGACATTACTGACATTGCTGACCATACCTACACCTTGGCGATGCGTGCTTAAACCCTTCTCATCCCAATTCAATTCAGTTCAATTCAATTCAATTCAATTCAATTCAATTCAATTCAATTCAATTCAATTCAAATTCAGTTTTATTTATAAAGCCAATTATCACAAATCAAAGTTTGCCTCAGAGAGCTTTACAGCATGTGACATTCCTCTGTCCTTAGACCCTCACATAAATAAGGAAAAACTCCCCAATAAAACCCAAAAACCCTGTAAAGGGGGAAAAACAGTAGAAACCTCAGAGATCCCTCTTCCAGGACAGACAAATGTGCAATAGATTTTATATTTAATAGGATAAGCAACTTAATGCATGTGAATTGAAAATAAGAGGGGTTATCCAGGTGTTTTTATCCTAGGCTATCATGAAGTGTTGGTTGGTTCAGGACCATCACCAAGTCACATTAATACTCGACCATCGTGAAATGTTAGTCCAGGAACACCACTAAATCACATTAATCCTGGGATGTTGTTAAGTGTTGGTCCAGGACCACCACCAAGTCACATTAATCCTGGGCCTATCATTAAATGATAGTCCAGGACCACCGCAAAGTCACATTAATCCTGGGCCACCATTAAGTGTAAGTCCGGGATCACCAACCAGTCACATTTATCTTGGGCCCTGACAGAATAGTCAGAGGCGTTTGTTTTGAGGGCAACTGGAGCAAGAGGAGACAGGTGTGCCAGCTGCCTTGCTGCTTCTTAAAGGGGCAGCAGTCTCTGGTGAATGTCTCTATAATGTCTCTATAATGTTTGTCAACCTTTTTGTTTACACACCTAAACACAGTCAAGGTCAATTGGTTATTTGTTCAGCTTGAACAAGACAGGTGGATGATAGACTGCTTTGCTTCTAAGGCTTTTACTCACTGAATTGTTAAAGCTACAATACAGTTCAACAAGACATGTACAGCTGCATATACAATACAAACAGACCATCAGACAGAAGATATTTTGTCTCAGCAGGTTTCATAGCATGTCTCACAAACACAGATAAGTCAGCAGCACCTGTTGCAAATGGCTGCATCTGCCTTACCTGTCTGTAGCAAGTCCCACAAACACCAGTAGGTCAGTAACACCTGTCCCAAACAGCGGCATCTGCCCTAGCTGATCCATAGCATGTCCCACAAACACAGGCAGGTCAGTAGCACTTGTCCCAAACAGCAGCATCTGTCTTAGCATATCTGGAACCTGTCCCACAAATACCAGGAGGTCAGTAGCTCCTGCTAAACAGTAACAGTTTCCTTAACAGGTCCATAGCATGTCCCACAAACACCTGCAGGTCAGCGTAGCTGCCCTTGCAGCTAACCAAACAGCTAAAGCTGCCGCTCTAATAACTCAAATTCAGCCAGCGCTAACCTGCTAACCAAAGACTCATTCCTACTGCAAAAAAAAATGTTAACACCCACTAACATATGACAGTGGGAATGTGTACAATTGACAGTCACACCTGGGTCAAATGACTCAGCAGAAAACAAAGGTTTTTATCATCCCCGGGTCTGATTGGCATGATGGGAATACAACACCTGTGTGAATGCGTTAATTTTAGCTCCTTAACCGGTGAGATGCAATGATATGCTGTCACTAATTACCATCTGTCTCCTCCTAAGTAGCACTATAACACAGTTCCAAATACATCTACACCAAGTTTGAAAGAGAGATTTAATAAGTGAAATTATATACAGAGGAGAAACCACTGAAAAGTTTTCAAAGACCTCTGTTCCTGCTGCTTTCTACTGTTTACCTGTTCTCCTGCCTGTCTGTGACATCATATGGACACGCCAACAAAACAACACACACACACAAAAGCTGACAGAAAGGCGCGTGCACATGCTAATTTTGGTGGGAAAGTGGTGCAAATGTGGGGTGTCACAGTGGGCTGGTGGCCAGCAGGCTGGTGGTCAGCAGCAGTGCTGAGTCTAAACCTTGGGAGTTGGGGATAGCACTTGCAGAGTTGTCAGCTGAAGGAATGTCTCCACAACTTCTGGTCCGTCTCTGGGTCCGCCGCTAGCCTAGCCCGGATGCCCTCGCGCTTGCCTCTCCTCTGCTTCCTCTCGCACCGCTTGCGGAATCTCCTCTTGCAGGAGGAGTCGAGTCTGGTGTTGTAGCGGGCCCGCAAAGTAGTCAGAGTTCCTTGAGTGTCTCTGCTCTGTTAATGCATGACAGAAACTGACGAAGCAAATGAGATGAACACAGTAAACTTACATCAGAAATAAAAGAAGAAAACGATGTACTATCAGGACAGACAGGGGCTGCTGCATCTGCACGGCTGCAATCTTGAATATACAACTAACTTATGAACATCCCTATGCTCGAACATGATGTTCATGATGGATAATCCATGACTTGCACAGAAGTCCAATAACAGAACACCTCTCAGCTTCAAATCGGGCAGGCTCTTACTCCCAATCAAGCTCCTCCAGGTTACTATTGTTGCCCACGTGAGTATTGAAGTCCCCCAGGAGACCGGCGTCCCCGGTTGGCACCCTTTCCAGTACACTGCCCAGAGACAACAAGAAGGCCAGGTACTCTGACCTGCAGTTTGGTGCATACATACAAACAACAGTCAGAGACCTCCTCTTAGCGACTTGCAGCCACATTGAGGCAACCATCTAGTTCTTCAACATGGCGCGCTCAGCCGGGGGCTCATGAGTATCCCCATACCCGCCTGATGTCTTTCACCCTGGGTAATTCCGGAATAGGAGAGAGTCCAGCCTCTCTCCAGGGGTATGGTTCCAGAGCCAGAGCCGTGTGCCTAAAGGCGAGCCCAACTCTATCTAGTCGTTACTGCTCCACCTCCCACACATGCTACGGCTCCTTTCGTGCAAGACAGGTGACGTTCCACAGCCCCAAAACTAGTCTGCAAAGCCAGGGATCAGTCCACAATGTACTGGGCACAGATTCCTGACCCTGTGGGTGGTGGGCCCACAGGTGATGGCAGCATGTTAGCTCCCAGGATCACAGGGACACTCAAACCCCTCCACTGTGGTTCTGATGATTCTTGGGGGAAAAAGTCTCCCGATGGTATAACTCCCAAATCTGCAAATTAAAACAAATACAGTGAAAATTTAAAAGGAATTGTTGTTCAGCCAACCTTTAAGAATCTTGTTTAATATGACAAGGCAGTCTTAAAACACATAGGAAAACATATAGGAAGGGCTTCAGCTATGCCACAGCAAATAAGAAGGCACAATGTACAAGGAAGATTTATTTGTCACTTTTTTAATGTAGTCAGTCCAAATGCCAGCATGCTGTTGCATTTCTACCGAAAGGAACTAAAAGAGATCATGTTTCTTCTGTTTTAGCCTCTCAGAACTAGCTCCGTGTAAAGTCAACATGTGTAGAAAAAATACCAATTGACCTATATGGCACTCAAATGCTTTGCTGATATTCTACTTGAGTTTAATTTAAATTGCTGGTGTAAATTTTTAGCTGTATTCTTTTCGATAAAAAGTTTATTTTATAATTGTTCTGTTGCTTTACATCTTTTCCATTGCTGCACGTGGAGTAGGGAAAAGCAGGCTGAAGCCAAGCAAGCCAGCCCCAAGCTGATGTCAAGCAACAGCAATGTGGCACAGCAAAACGTGGAAAAGGCAAAGCAGGCAAAGCGGAGCAGACACAGAGGCAAGGCCAAGCAAAGAGGCAGTGGTTCCTGGATGCATCTGCAGCCCTCCAAATACAGTATCTGTAACACAAGTAATCTAAATCCAAAAATAATCTAAATGGATATAAAAAAATTATTAATGCCAACAATGAGAGCATGATGGTAAAAACGCCATAAGGCTTACATACTGATCAGGTGGCATAGGTGACCACCTGAGGGAGGTCGGAGGAGAGTCTCAGGTGCGTGCAGCAACAGGAAGAGAAAAGCCGATCAAGCCAAGCGAGAGAATAGCAAGAGGGCGCCAAGATGGACACCACCTCCTAATATAGATTTGATTGATCTGATTTGATTTGATTTGATTTGATTTGATTTGATTTGATTTGATTATTGTGTAATGCAAAAACAATATGCCCAGCCCAAAGGGGCTTACAAGACACCATTAAGAAAACAAAAAGACCAGAAACCAAAAGCAGACACTTGATAAAATTAACATTAACAAAATAAACCATTCTGACATTTCTTCCAGGCTTAAGAGACATAAATGGCTGACTTATAGACGTTGAAAGCAACCATTCCATCTTGTCATCATCAGTACTCCAAAACATTTCAGGATTTTGAACATACATTTCACTCATCATAAAATGTGCAATATAACAGGAAATGAGATTTATTCTCAACTTTTTCAAAATCACAACGTTCACACATTCTTTGTTCCTCTAGGGTGTTTTTAAATCTGAGGAAGGATTCCTGTTCTTAACTGAGCAACTAGAGATCTCTGTCTTTTAAGTTCGCTTTTACATAAAATTCTGTTGCATATTCATAGAATGCTCTCATGCAGTGATAGGCTAATGGCAGAGTGGAGAACAAGGAAGCAAAGCTCACAGCATTACTCACAATTTTAAGTGCAGAGATAAGCTTCTCATCGAGCTACAATCTCTCATATTTGGTTGCTTGTTTATTTTTTGAGTATTTTGAAAGTCGCAAAACTTCATCCTCAACAGCTGTCGTGTGCTTTCATTAGCTAGGAGATAGCTAATGTGGTTTGTGGTGAAATACAACAGAAAGCTGGGTGTAAATAGGCAGGCTACCTACTCTGAAGCAGAGCGAATCAAGACACACACTCCTTACAGCACATTACACGACCACTGTTGTTTACTTTCCTCAATAAAAAACCAACGGAAATTACTCAAACCATTTTTGCTCAGAAGCACCTTAACAAACTTACACAAGGTGTATTTTCAGAGCGTACCATGTAACTTCATAGCTTTGCCCACAGATCTCTGAGTCCTTTAGGTCCTTATTTGCTCTGTCTCTATACAGTCCTGATGCTTACTGTGGCTCCCATGTCTCAGTAATTGTGGGAGAGTATAAACTGACAGACTATGGCAACACAGCCCCATGTGAAATTATCACTCAAGTTGAAAAATTTGAATGCTGCGTGGCCCGAATTCGCATCTGTCCACATCTTTGCATTGACTTTGAATGGAAACATGCCACTCAAAGCACTCGTGCCATGTCCAGTGTGAACGCACAGTAAGGCATTTCCTGCTGCAATGCTTAATGAGTCTGTTACAGAAAGTGCTTTACTGTGCTAATACTGTTTTGTGCAATGGATGCTGCTCATTGTCCATGATTGAGAAGAGTCTTTTGAGCGTTCTCCTCTAAGCCACGTCTACCTTTGTATCCAGCTGCACAGCAAGGACTGAGACAGCCTTCTTGATCAGCCTTCTGCTCCTTCTACCCTGATGGCACCACCTCAGCACACTATGGAATTAAACAGGACACCAGTCACTACAGAGTCATAGAACATCTTGAGTAGTTTAGAGCACATATTAAATGATCTCAGCCTCCGCGGAAGAAGCAGGCGACTTGGGCCCTCTTTGTAGAGTGCATCAGTGTCAGTGGACCAGTCCAGTTTGTATTTCAGATGTATCCCCAGGTACTTCAAATTCAAAGTTTCTCACCTAGCAGAAGGGGCTGGATTGTATCAAAGGCACTGGAAGAATCAAAAAACATAATCCTCGCAGTGCCTCCTGACCAGTCCAGATGAGAGTAGGCCTGATGAAACAAGTATGTGACAGCATCTTTCACCCCAGTGTTGTGCTGGTAAGCATACTGTAAAGGATCCAATGATGATCTAACCAGTGGCCTGAGAACACTCACGTGCAGCTGTTCCATGGTCTTCATGGAAGGTAGAAGGTAGATTTGTTAGTCTTTTTTAAACAAAGTTTAAAAAACAAAGTTACATTTGTCCTTGATCCTGCTACATCTTTGGAGTTGAAGGATGAGCTGATTAAAATCTACAGGCCTGAAGTCATTGAAGGTACTGGAGTTCCCTCTCTTCGAACAGGAACTAGGCAGGATGTATTCCAGAGCTCAGGAACCTTCTGTAGGCTAAAACTCATATTAAAGGTGAGCTGGAGGATTTTTTAAAATCTAAATATGCATCTTTGTTTTCATTGGTCTCCAAACAAAGCACAGCTCTGTCGCTGTTTAGTCCATAATAATATTACATCATGACACATGACCAATGGGGTCAGATCCGACAGAGGATCGACATGTTACTATTGACCAGATTGCAATTATAAACAGATCAATTTATTGATGGCTCTGATTATTATTCTGGCTGGCTGGACTCAGTTAATATTAGGTAAATATCCATCAGATTTGGACTTGACTATATGCCACAATGCCTTGCAGTTTGCCTCAGTGATTTACACAAGTACTAACTTTAGTAATCTCCTGTTAGCCTGTATTATTAGCTAGCACAAACAGAAATCACGAACATATGCACGTGGTCATGCCAATGATTAAGCTTGAGAGGCTGTATCATTTGCTTTCACTCACCAATGCGACAGCTCTCTGTCTGTTTCCTTTACATCATCACAATGGTTATTCCTTACTTACGTTAATGGTAATTTCCAAATTAATGTAGGGAGTCTGCTAGCTAGCGATAAAGGTCCAGATTAAAAATATTTTGGCAATTAGCACCACCTCCTGTTATGAATCTGTCTGGAGCCCAATAACAAGGAAAACATGCACATTTTCAGATTAAAAAACATTAGTCACTATCACCTACTGTGTTTTTAAATGTTGTGGAATCTTTTGGAATTGTGGGTCAGGTTATCGGCTGCTGCATAACACTGCGATGCTAAATTTGAAATGGTCTGTACTTTTATCACAATTTTGACTGTATACAAATCTTTCCTAAAATCTGTGCTGCACAACATTTTGGTTTCACCATCATGAAAAGGCAAGGATCCCATTGGTTTCATGAAAATAGGAACCTCTGAGACTTCCTCTGGTTTTTAGAGGCTGGTTTCATACCAATGACAACAGTCCTCTCTATGTACACCAAAGATGAATATATGCAAATATATATAGGTTATTAAAGTATTAATTTCATGCAGTCTAGCATGTGTGTGTGTATAAGTAGGAAAAGCGAGAGCGAGAGAGAGAGAGAGAGAGAGAGAGAGAGAGAGAGAGAGGAAGTCTGTGAGGTTGTCAGTATGAGGAAATGAGACAGATAATACTGCTCACTCAGCTTAGATACAACTCATTGCTGGTTCAGAAGAACACTGTCCGTGTACTGTCCAGCTGTCCAGGCCTGTTGTGTGTTGTAAACCCTACTAATGAGTAGACAGTAACAGAAACTACTGGTATCTGTGTCATCAGGCGTGTTCAGCCTGTATGACCATATCAGGAACACGGAACCCGCACCTGTAAGCTGACGTCATACGCTGAAAGTACCTGCTGCAACCCGTCGAGCTGAACTCAGTCGGGAGCTGAAACTACCACGAGAGGAGACAAAGAAACAGAGACGAAATTCGCAAAGGAATATATTTAAAGTTCACTGAAAAATCCCCTTTTGACATAAATTGCCAGGAATATTAAAGGAGGATTTACAGACAGATGGGGACCGCTCGATTCGCGGTTTTGGCAATTTTGGTAAACGTCTTTCAGGTAAGATTTCCTGCTTTTGTTGTAAGTTAACGTTAACTCTTTAAACGGCCCTCGCCCATTTCTGTTCGAGTTTTCTATCGTGTTTGATTCAAAGAACGATAAATACCGGTAAATGGTTATTTTATGTTGTTAACGTTACTTTGCTGATAGGACACTGTTTGGGTGTTTTAAGAAAGCTTCGTTGAATGGCAATGTACGGGGATAATTTCGATAATGTAACAAGCAGCTTTTTATTGCAGTAAAATCTCTACTTTAAATAGTTACACCAAATGCCGCGGCTCTGCACTGTATACTATTTGGGCGGACGATTTTGACGGAAGTGTATTTTAATGCTTCGACCATATGAGAATTGAAGATGAGGGCTAAACTCTCAAATAATGGAAAAAATCCAGCCAGAATTTTTTTTCAACCACTTACAAAGACAAAGGAGCTTTACAAACATTTTTCCCCTAAAATTTGAGTCTTCCTCTCCTCGAGGAGTCAGTGGGTCTATACAGGCCTCGCCCTAGTTTCCTTGATGACGTTGCAGGCAGGTTGGATTCCGCTTGAAAATGTTTCGATTTTTATATGGTTTCGATTGGATTGCTTGCAAAACCACATTGGTTTCTACAATTAGTTCACGCATGCGTCCTTTACCATAACGTTGTAATAATTTCGTGATATAGTTCCTTGTCCATACTCGAATTATAGGTTTTGAAGAAAAGTTTTTTTAAGACACAGTTTTCAGAGATACAATGATTGATAGATGAAAACAACAATTTTAGCATAGCAAAAATGCTTTTTGTGCAGGTTCCAGCTTTTCCAATGTGACTGATTTTTTTTCTCAGTAGGTATCATGTTATATTGTCTTTGACCTTCGGAATGGAAAAAAACAACTGCAATTTAGACACCTTACCTTGAGATCTCTGGAGGCTATTTGGGATGGGCATGTTCATCATTATTTTAACATTTTACTGACCAAACTAAACAATGTTTAAAAAATATTTAGAAATTAATCGACAGTGCAAATAGTTGGTAGCCAGGAGTTGACCTGTTGACTTATTGTGTGGCGTTTTAATTTTATCCACCTCAGTTGGGGATTACACCAGTGAATACAGTGTTTAATCAAACAGAATGCCATTTAAAATTTCCAGACTGATAAAAAGTTTTCCTGTGGCTCACTGATTGAACATACGTGTGTATTGTAACCCATTTAAAGGCTTTTTTTTCCCTTTTTTAGGCCTCTTTGGTAGTGACTGTTGAGGAGCCAACATGTGTTCCAGGTTTCAAGTCGAATATGTTGATTTTCAAAGTATCCAGAAAGCACCTGGATCGGATCTTAAGACTGGGAAAAGGTATGAACAATTCAGAAAGTTGTTCTCTCACTCATTGGCTAAAGCACACCAGAAGGAAAAGATGTTAAGTTCAATATCATAATATATTAATTTTTTTAGATTCTACATTGTCGAAAGAACATTTTATCTATGGAAGTATACTGACCTAAATTAAAGTATTAGTGAAACCTGACCTTCTACAGATAAGCTGTTATTGTTCTAATCCCCAAACAACCTCATGTCTCAACTTGCACTCACCTTGCACCTCATGAAATGCTTTTGCCTGTGAGGCAAAACAATGTCCCCAAGCCTGTTTTGCAGGCCTTGCTTTTGAATAGAGTCAAATACTCAAAGTTAAGGTGTGCTACACAACTGTAGTTTTGTATGTTTGTCATTGAAGTTTTCCACTGTCTTTTTATCCCCAACGGCCTCAGTAGAATATCTAACTGAAACTGACATTCAGAACCTCTAACAGACATAATCTTGCCCATGTCGGTTATTTGATTTGATTTTTTTTTTTTTTAAATATATTTTGTTTATCATTTCCCCACCAGGATTGCCCACTCTCACGCCTCTGGCGTGAGTCTCACTTTTTTATAGGCCTAATATCGTGTGTGTTGTGACCTTACTAATGGAGCAACTCATGTCACACAGGTTGTGTGTAATTTACTACCAAGCTGGTGTTGCACATGAGAAATAATAACTCAACGGGGGGGGGGGTTTGTTCACTTTTTGGGATGATGAGAGGAGACACAGCAGAGTTAGTCTCTTAAAAAGACTAAAACTGCACAAATATGGCAACATTTTGGATTTCAAGTAGACAAAAGAGGTGTCCTTTACGGATGCAAATGCTGTTGTGTACATCATGTTTCTATTTATATTTGATGCTCGCTTTTAAAGCGCCACGGTGGAAGAGGAACGGCTGATTCATGAGGTTGAAATGAGGGATTATATGCATGAAACCTACTTTTTTGACTACAAAAATCTAAACACTGTCAGCTGACTGGAGGGAGATAGCTGGGGAGCTAAAAGTTTCTGCTAAGGTAAATGAGTATTGCTAAAAACAAGCAAGGCTAATGTTACGTGCTTTTGGCTATATTATATAATTTTTAAAGCACTTTGAGTTTACATGTATTGAAATATGCTTTATAATTTAAATTGCCATTGCCATCTTTCAGTCTGCTATGTCATAAACTATAGGCTACTGACAAACTGATACTTTATGTTAATATCGGTTATATTGGAAAAGGAAAATGATGGGGTCACTGGCAAGAAAGGATATATGAATAGGGATGGGTATCCATTGATCGCAGTTACTATAATTTCAGTTACTGTGCCGTTTTCATTTATCAGTGCTGGAATGTAACTAAAGTACATTTACTCAAATACAAATCTGAGGGACATTTACATTACTTAAGTATTTAAATGTCATGCTACTTTGAAGTTCTACTCATCTACACTTGCGAGGCAAATATTGTACATCTATCTATCTTTCTAACTTTTATATATATATATATATATATATATATATATATATATATATATATATATATATACATACACACACACGTGTAATGTGTGTGTTCCTTTTAGTTATAGCAGTTATTTTGGTTCATGAAATGTATTTAAACCTTTCTGTTTTCATACTTCAATATATTTCCTTGATTGTACTTATATACTACTAAAGTAAGATTTTTAATCCAGGGCTTTTACTTGTACTAGAGTATTTTACAATGTGGTACTTTTACTAAGGCTGAAAAAAGGATCTGGTGGATCTCTCCAATCTTTGGCAATCTCAGAGTGTTTGCACATGGTACAGCACCTGCCCTTATACAGTGTTTATAGGGTTTTACCAATGTTAAAAAGTGACTAATGATCAAGTTGGATTCATCATTGAGCACATCTTGATCAGAGCAGATTTGGAAGAATGTTTGTTGTTGTTATTGAACTTTTGTTCCTGAAATTGACTTGTCATATATATTCTTTAACCAGAATATTTAGACAAAGTATATGAGAAAATTTAAGAGAATGTTTCTGCATAAGGGCTATTGTTCATTAACTTCCCCCTATGTAGTTCACAAAGTGGTTTGCAATATACCATCAGCTGTGGGTATGATGCACACTGGGACTCACTGCTTTGGATGCAATAGAGAGGGAGTGCACTCTGCTGGACAGACTTTGCAAAAACACCATGTTTGAATCACCCTAAAGATTGTTCTCAGGATTGCATGTAATGAAAAAAATGTTTTCATATCTGCGCATATAAGAAAAGCATTATCTGTGGTAGGCCCATACTAGGCGATCAGCTGGCCAATAAATCAATGGGGCTCTAGAGAATACACATACTGTAGCTGCTGTGAGGGTCCAAGGGCAGAGGGATGTCATATGCTATAAAGTCCTGTGGGGCAAATTTTGATTTATAATAATGGGCTTTATAAATAAAATAGAATTGAATTGAAATTGAAAATTGAAAATTGAACAAAGACAGCAAATGAAGGAACCTGCTGACATGGTAACAGCTGTATTTTCAAACACAATCAAGAGCAAGCCCATGTTCTGAATGCTGTCTGGTAGCTGGAGTATTAACATAGCTTTTTCCTACACTCCAGTAAACATTCATTTTCCTCAGTGAAATTTTCTCTATTCCCAAGAGCATCAATATCAGGTGTTGTCCTGATAAATAAAAATAAATTTATCAGGTCTGAAAATATTTCTGCTCAACCTCAAGAAATGGGAGGGGCCATTGGTGGAGAGGAGAGGCAGAGTGCAGGGAGAGATGAGGAGGAGTAAGGTGAGGAGTAGATTCAGCTGCAGTGGCATTAAGTGTGTATTATGGAAAACTGACTTTACATTTTAAACATTTTTATTTTTGTTATATTTTATTTAAAGTACCACTAGAACATACTTAAATACAATATACTTAATGACAGTACGCATTGTGCCATATTTTTGAGGTGTTATAAACTAAACTGATAATCCTAAAGTATCTGAAATTGTGGTTCATTGGCATGAAATTAAAATGCTATGAAAATGACTAATCCAAAAGTTTTCACCATGGCCAAAGGCCGCTGCACCTACCACCACCGGCCTATTTGGTGCCAGGAAAAACCCTGTGAGAGTTTCAGTCATCCATGGTATTTTGTTGTCTTCCAACCACTTGCCTTGCTTGCTTGCTGTCCGTTAGTAGTACAGTTGTGTACTGTTGTTCCTTTTATAAAGAACTTGAGCTTGTGACTTGTGTGTATGAAAATAAAGTCACTGTACACCAGGCCAAAGACTTTATAATAGTCTTCCATTTTGAGACTAAATTAAATAATTCTCTGTCATCATCCTGTTCGACAGGTTGTTCCTTGAAAATGTATTTAATGTTTATCTTGTTACTTAACGTAAAACTATTTCTGATGGACAGAAGAGGGTGCAATTATTCTCCTTCAGTTATGTTATGTTACATATGTTGATGATTAAGTAGGGATGCACGATAATTATTGGTCCAGGTAATTATCGTCCTGATAATGGGTTTTCTGACGTCATACCGATAATTCCAATAATAAAATTTTGGGCCTATAAATAGAACCGATAATAATAAGCATAAATCTCTTTGATTTCGCTTGCTTTGCCCATTGTTTCTCTCTGCCAGTACTACACACACTGCATTATGCTGCGTGTGACTAAACTGCGGTGCCTGCTAGATTAGTCCAAAACATGTCATTGCAGTCAGCTGCAGGGTTGAGTGGGAGTGTAGGGGACACTGTTTTGGATGTTGTTGTAATAAAACGTTTCCTCATCCAAAAAAAAGGAATGTGATGATCCTCTCAGTGGCGTTGTTTTAAAAAACGCAACAGGAGAAACACTTGGCGACTTATTTAGATCATCAGGGAGCAAGGAGAAAATATACTGCCGTTTATTACCATGCTTGCTGCTTACAGTTGAACTGCTGAACACCGCTGTAAGCGGCCGCCGTCTCCCCTCTCTCTCTTCCTGCTCCATGTGTGTGTGATGGTGACCTGATGAGAGGACACGCTGCATGCAGTGTCAGTTCAGTTGTAGTGTGTTTCCAACTCTGATATTGAAACAATAAACTGATATCTGATGTTTGATTCCTTCCAACTCACAATCAGCAGAATATACAGTATGCAGCAAAGCCAATAGGCCTACTTAGGGACTGTTCTGAAGCTTTGGTACTTCCTGACATTTTGGAGAATGTTCCACTCTAAAGTTCCACTCTAACTCAAACAGAAAATTTTTTAGGCATTATTTTGTACAATTAAAGTCGACATAAGAAAATAAGAGGAAAACATATATGTATATAATTAAAGCTGCAAGCAGCGATGAACGGGCCCTCACACCCCACACAGGTCGGGGCTACTGGCAGGATTCCGAGTGACACAATCGTTCATTTCAAGTCAGAGAAAGTATGCAGAGAGTTTGGACCCTTAAGTGGGATATTTTCATGATATAGTACTTCCTGCGTCCACTAGATGGCACTGGAGGCCACACAAAATATACATCATCTTGGTCTACATCATTTTTAGACCAAACCATGTAAATTTTTACATCAAAGGGTAGTTGTGTTTTACGAAGCTTACTTCCTTTTGCCAGCAGGTGGCACAGTGAGTATCATAGTGACATGACATGTTGATCTGTGCAGGGCTGCAGCCTGATTACAACTGTGAAATATGGGGCCAATCAGTCGATGCAAAGTGAAGTTACAACAACAACTATGTTTTTGGCGGCGACCAATGGGTCTCAAACCTATACTTCAGAGGGACGCATCATTAAGGTTTTAAAGCTTTTGTCACCAGATTTGAAGTCAATTGGTGTGACAAAAACTCATGAATTGAATAACTTTTGATGTTCCGGGCCTTCTGAGAGGATGTGTAAAATTTGAAGTCAATCAGATGCAATCTGTGGAAGATCAAAAAATTTAGACCCCTGAAAACGGCTAAAATTGGCCAAAATTGGAGATTCAATTCAAAATGGCTGACTTCCTGTTGGGTTTAGGGTATGGGTCCAAGAGGCTTTTTTCTAGGTCTTGGGATGTTATACATGCCTACCAAGTTTTGTAGCTCTACGTGAAATCTACTACAGGGGCTGTTTCGTTGAAATTTTGTAGGGGGTGCTACAGAGCCATTTTGGCACACAAGTAAAAAAGATCATATCAGTTATCACATTTTAGGACTTCTGATCTGTGTGCCACGTTTGGTGAATTTTGGTGCATGCCTTGCCCCTCAAAAAGTGCCTCCAGTTTTATGGCGAATAATGCAGAAGGAGTTCTGGGAGGAATACTTCGAAGACCTCTGGACTGGCAGACTGGGGTGGTGGTCACTCTTTAAGAAGGGGGATTGGAGGGTGTGTTCCAACAAAAGGGGGATCTCACTCCTCAGCCTCCCTGGTAAGGTCTATTCAGTGGTACTGGAGAGGAGGGTCGGCCGGACAGTCGAACCTCGGATTTAGGAGGAGCAATGCGGTTTTTATCCTGGTCGTGGAACTGTGGATCAGTTCTGGACCCTTGGCAGGATCCTTGAGGTTGCGTGGGAGTTTGCCCAACCAGCCCACATGTTCTTTGAGGACCCAGAGAAGGCATTTGACCGTGTCCCTCGGGGAGTCCTGTGGGGGGTACTCTAGGAATATGGGGTATCGGACCCTCTGATACGGGCCGTCCGTTCCCTGTATGACCGGTGCCAGAGCTTAGTCTGCACTGCCGTCAGTAAGTCGGACTTGTTTCCACTGAGGGTTGGACTCCGCCAGGGCTGCCCTTTGTCACCGATTCATAACTTTTATGGACAGAATCTCTAGGCGCAGCCAGGGCATTGAGGGGCTCCGGTTTGGTGACCTTAGGATTGGGTCGCTGCTTTTTCACAGATTATGTGGTCCTGTTGGCTTCATCAGCCCGTGACCTTCAGCTCTCACTGGATCGGTTCGCAGGTGAGTGTGAAGCAGCTGGGATGAGAATCGGCACTTCCAAACCCAAGGTTCTCAGTTGGAAAAGGGTGAAGTGCCCTCTCCAGATCGGGGAGGAGAACCTGCCCCAAGCGGAGGAGTTCAAGTACCTTGGGGTCTTGTTCAGAAGTGGGGGAAGGATGGAGTGGGAGATCGACAGGCGGATCGGTGCAGCGTCTGGAGTAATGTGGACTCTGCACCGATCTGTTGTGGTGAAGAGGGAGCTAAGCCGAAAGGCAACGCTCTGGATTTACCGGTCGATCTTCATTCCTACCATCACCTATGGTCATGAGCTTTGGGTAGTGACTGAAAGAACAAGATTGCGGGTACAAGCGGCCGAAATGAGCTTCCTTCGTAGGGTGGCTGGGCTCTCCCTTAGAGATAGGGTGAGTAGCTCAGTCACCTGGGAGGAGTAGAGTAGAGCCACTGCTCCTCCGCAGAAGAGCCAGATGAGGTGGCTGGCATCTAATTAGGATGCCTCCCGGATGCCTCTCTGGTGAGGTGTTCAGGGCATGTCCCACTGGTAGAAGACCCTGCGGAACACCCAGGACATGCTGGAGAGACTATGTCTCTCAGCTGGCCTAGGAACACTTCGGGTTCCGCCAGGAAGAGCTAGACAAAGTGGCCGGGGAGAGGGAAGTCTGGGCTTCCCTTCTTAGGCTGATGCCCCTGCAACCCGACCCTGGATAAGCAGAAGAAAATGGATGGGTGGATGGATAATGTGTAACTTTGGCAACAGCGTTTGATGTAAACTCAAAAGTTTAATTTCTGTGCATCATGAAGGTCTTTACAGTATTCTAATTGAATATGAGGTCAATTGAGTTAACGTGCTACATGGGAAAAATCAAAGAGTCAAAAAAGTAACTTCCTGCTACCAATAGGTGGCACTATGACTATGATTCAAAATTGCACTGCAGATGTCTTCAGGCGTGGACTTGTATCAAATCTGTGAAATATTTTAAAGATCTGACCATCTGGGGCAAAGTTACAACAGTTTTTGATGTCATGTTGAAACATCAAAATTGTCCAACCCACCAGGGTAGCGCCTTTTGATGAAAACTCACAATATTCATTTTCAAGCATCATCAACATTTTAAATATTTTTAGAGACCATTTTGAGATCAATCGAGTCAACCTGCTGTGAGCTGGACTTCTTAGTGTAAAAGTCTGCCTTTCCAGGATGGGACTGTCATCAAACATGTGATTTGGTGCAGATTGACCCATGTCCCTCAGAGTTATTAACTACTTCCTGTTTACTTCCTGGTTCAGGGTGAAACATGGCACAATGTTTGGCCTAATAACGGCTACATGGTGTGACGAAAAGTCACGATTTTAATAACTTTTGATGACCAAGTCCTTCTGAGAAGACATTTTAATTTTGAAGTCAATCAGATGAAATCTGTAGGAAAAGATGTAAAAAAAAATACAACCCCTGAAAATGGCCAAAAACACGCAGAAATTGCAACTTCAAATCAAAAAGGCCGGCCTCCTGTTGGATTTGCTGTATGGGTCCAAGAGACCTTTTTGTTTGTCTCTAACTAACCTCTAACCAATTTTGGTTAATGTTGGTGAAAGCAGAGGCGGGGGCTGTTTCACACAAATGTAATAGGGGGTGCTCCTCAGCCATTTTTCAAAAAATTAGCGCCTTAAAATTTCAAATTTTTCACCAGACCTGATAAAGCTGCAAAGTTTCATGAGTGTTTGAGTATAATAAATCCCCCAAAAAGGCAATTCCTTGGATTTCAATAGGGTCCTCGCACCCGTTCGGGCCCTAATAATTCCTTGGATTTCAATAGGTTATTCGAACCCGTCTGATACTTGGGTCCTAATAATTCCCTTAGTTTCAAGAGGGTCCTCGCACTGTTCGGTGCCCGGGACCTCATTATAATTCCTTCAGTTTAGAGATGGTCCTTGCACTGTTGGTGCTGGTCCTGATAATTCCTTCAGTTTAAAGAGGGTCCTCGCAACGTTCAGTGCTCGGGCCCTTATAACAATTCCTTCAGTTTCAAGAGGATCCTTGCACTGTTCGGTGCTTGGGCCCTAAAATTGAAATTGATTTTGCTCTTCAAAGTGACTTCTTTTACAAAAAGACAATATTCCCAGCTTTTTGTCTGAAATGCCATTTCTTTTAATGGAAATGCACAAATTCAGATGTTGATAAAAAAGGATCGGAAGAAGCTAGAATGACATGTTTTTTTGTGAATAAAAGCTGAAGATTTGTTCTTTACCTAGATTTGTTCATTGTTTTTATATTCAAAACACAAAATGAAGTCACAACAGTCTACTTTCTATCTGTATTTGTCAGTGTTTTATCTACAGACTAAGCAGCCGTAAGCTTTTGATTGTATGAAAGCTTTTCTAATTTTATTGAGTGATACAATTTACAGCTACTCTGATTTGACAGATTATTAGAGCATTTCATTTGAAAACAAAATGTCCATTTTAGGAGTCAGAACTGTTCTTGTTTTTGTTGTGTTAACTGTAGTGATGTCAGTTATATTTGGTTAGGTCAGAGCTATAATGTTAAATTAATCTATACTCACTACATCTCAGCCTCTCTTAACCTCAGCTAAGTAAAAACAAACCAAAAGAAATTATCTGTTATCGGTATCTTATCTTCTTCGGCCACAAGAAGCTGGAAATTATTGGTTATCGGTATCAGTTGAAAAAATCATTATTGTTTATCACTATTATTAAAGTATCATTAAATTTGCAAATGTCACTGCTATAGAGGTCTTAAAAAAAATTAGGTCATTCCTATATACTGGATAATAAGTTGATATGTAGTTATCATGACAGGCCTACAGGTGAGTTAAAATAATGCAATGTGTAACTCAAAAATATGATGTGAAATGTTCCCATATTTGATTGGGATCCAGACCAGAGTCTGCCTTTTGAGCATGTATGACACAGGAGATGGAGAAGGTTTAATGTTTTTCACTGTTTACATGCAAGAGGCAATAATTACATTTTTTCACCTACCTTACCTTTACCTTTACCTTTCACCTTACCTTTAAAGATTTCTGTCAAAGTTTTGCAAAAAGATGAACATTTCTGTAATTATTTTATTTTCTCTGTATGTACTACACTTGTAATGTATGGCTTTTTCTTTTGTCCAATTCCAGTGGGCTTCACTGACTGCTCAGACCGTACAACATTTTTGTTCAGCAGTGATGACAACCATTTCGTGGTGCAGAAAGATGGCATATTGAAGGTCAGTAGAGTTCAACAGACTGGATTGTAGTATTGCACTTTCTGATGCCCGCCTGGTGCATTGCGACCCGGGTGGCAGGCAAGAGCAGGGTCCCTGGCATGCTGACCCCTATTTATTTATTCATTTTTAAATGTACTTATTTCTATAGTTATTTATGCATTTATTTGTGTTATTTCCCCTATTTGCCTAAAATAATACATAAATAAGTGCATAAATAATTACACAAATAAATGAAAAAAATTTAAAATTAATAAATAGATATGTAAAATGTAAAATGGGGAATCAAATAAATAGGGGAATTTATATACAAAGTGGAAAATAGCCGTAGAATATACTAGCAAATAAATATGAAAATGAATAAATTGATAAATAAAATGGAAAAATTAATAAATCATTTCATTTCATTTATCAATTGACACCTTTCTTTCTTTCTTGTTGATTTTGTCAGTAGACTATGAATGGTTGTCTGAAAGCGGTTGAGTTGTCAAACGACTAGAAAAGCACTATAGGAGTGCATGCCCATTTACCATTTGACACTAAAGATAAATAAATACCAGTATGTCAAAGTAAACTGAATTTATGAAAGTAAACTGTAGGGCTGTCCCCAACTCAGAATTATGTAAGTTGAATTGGATTTAGTATGTCATTACGAGTATTCAACGATTCATTTTGTTTTCCATATAAAGTTCCAAGTGTGAACGGGGCTCAGTAGGACATTTAGTGTGACAGCTGCATTCATGTGATATATTAAACAAACTAACAGTGCTAACAACAGGTCAGAAATGCATTTTTTACTCATACTACATATCAAACACAAGTCAGAAACTGCTGCATATTAACTTGCTGTGAGCTGTAATCTCACCGCTTGGAAGCAGAGACGCAGTCTCTCCCTCTATCTGTGCCAAGTATCTGCTCACTGCCTGTGTGTCTGCAGCTTTGTATTAAAGGGTAGCACGGAACTCAGGAGCTCTCAGTTGCAAAATCTGGAGACCAAATCAGCACACTGCACAGCCCATTGACAAGCAAAAGAAAGACTGGTTGACTAGAAGCAATCTCATTGTATTGAGGGGTCTCTGACTGATGATTCAAATCTCCAACTTTATAGGGGCAGCCCTAACAAAATGACTTATAAGTCATTTTTAACCATAAAGATCAATCTGAATCTTAACCATAGCAGCGCATGTAGATGCAAATCCATGCTACTTAAAATCAAACCGAAAGTGTCGGATGAAGAGAGGGAGGAGAGCCATCATCAGGACAAGGCTGACCTGACTTGGACCGAGAGCTCCTCCTCTACCAAGCCTTCTTCTGGCTAAAGTCTGGTCGAAGAAGAATGAAGTGGATGAGATGCGATTGAGGCTCACTCAGCAACTGAAAATCAGAGACTGTTCTGTGCACATCATCGCAGAGACCCCTAATATCTAAGCTGTTGCACTGGGTGGGCGAATCTTGTTCAGTGGCGACAGGATAGAAGACTCCAATGCAATTTCAAAAAATGCACTGCAGGAATTGTATGATGCCATCAGCAGCAACATGCCCTAGTAAACCGATGGTATTTTCATAGTACCTGCTGATTTTAATCAACTCATCCTTCAACTCCAAAGATTGCTCTTAGCTGTAGCATCTTACGGCTAGTGGTTGTTTTTGTCAGTGCAGTTGTTCCGGAGTCTGAAGGCTGGTGAACAGACCCCCCAATTAGTCATGTCATCCACAAGACATCCACACATTTTTAGTCAGCGTGCTGCAGTTTTTCATGTTGTTCTTCTTCTCTGTGTTTATTGGCCACCCCAACCAACTTTATGGTGTGCCCAACTCACTGTGTCTTGTGTGCAGATGCTGCCCTTGTTAAGTCAGTGAAAGTAATCTGGCTTCATATTTTTGGCTTTATTTATCTATCAACTAATTTTAATTATTGGATTAATAAATAATTATAAAAATGTCACCTCATCAGCTGATAATTTATCTGACCAATACGTATCATGCATCCGTAATCCTAGGGGAGGCTGGGAACATGGAATTCGAGTGGGACATGTTCACAGCCTTGTGAGGCAGCTGCTATAGGTTGTGTTCGAACAGTCATTGGTGCCTGTCGGGGAAGCAAACAAGAATTTGCTGGTGGACAACATTGGTGAAAGATAGCTTTAACCTGAAGAGGAAGGCCTTTCTGGCTTGGTTGGTCTTGGTTCTCACAAGAAAACAAACAGGTATCAGTTGGCCATAAAGATAAGGCAGTCACCAAGGCAAAAATCTGAGTGTTGCTTAAATTTGGGAAGGCAATGGAGAAAGAGTTTTGTTGTCCTTAAGGAAAAGGCAAACTGTTTAATGCCTCACGAGGGGAAAGCTTGTCTCAAGCTTTGTTTAGCAAGGGAGGAGAAATGCTGACTCAGACAGGACTTATTTTTGAACACTGAAAAGAAAATTTTGAGGAACTCTCCAGCAAATACATCTCCCTTGATGCAAGTCTGAAGACTTATGGGAAGCCTCACTCATGTCCCTGGCAGAGGTTGCTGAGGTAGTCAAAAAGCTCCTTAGTGACAAGGTGCTAGGTGTGGATGAGATTCTGGCTGTAGAATTGTGGACCAGCTTTTTAGTCTTTCAGAGCTGGAGGGGTCATGGGTATATGCCCTATCCAGTCTGTTTTGTAAACTTGGAGAAGACTTATGACCATGTACCTGGGGAGTCCTTCTAGGGGCGCTGCAGGAATACGGGTTATTGGGGTCGTTATTATGAGCCATCCGGCCTTTTTATTACTAAAGTGAGAGCTGTGTCTGCCAGGGATGGACCAGAATATTCAGCCATTAGAATTTTTGTTAATTAGTTTGGTATGCGGTTTTCAATTTCAGCTATTTGCTTTTTTGTTTGTTTTTGTTTTTGTAGAGGACTAATGTCATTTCAATGTTTGTTAAAAAAAAGGAATAAATACATCTTAAGTTATTAAGAACACTGGACACTGGACACAGGTTATTGTGTTGTGTAAAATGTTAAAACCGCTGCTCTTCCATCGTTATAGAGACTACGGATTAAACTTTAGAACGATTATCGTCAGTTTTGGTTTTATTTTGTCATATAGCGAGCTTGCTTCAGTTCAGAAATGTGGCCTACATGTTACCATTGCTAATGAGTGTTTTTGTTTTTCCCCTCAGATAAAAAGACCATTTGATATTCATGGACAGAGGGAATTTGTCATCCACTCGTGGGACTCCCAAGGCTGTAAAATGAGTGTTCCTGTCAGAGTATTGCACCATGAGCATCACAGTGGAACCCACCACCTACATGTTAAACATCACCATAATGACCACAAGCACGATGACCATCAGCACCACCTTACTGAGGTGGACTCTGCTAATAACACAAAGGTGGGACTAGAGACACTATTGAAGGGGCACAAAAGAAGTCTAAATAAAAGAGAATACTCTCAAAACTTATTTTATGTCAAATATTTGTTGCAGGCAGCCCATGAATTAAATTTGTGTTTAACAAGGGTCTGAAACAATAAACACTTTATTTGAAGCAGTACTGACAGTGAAAATGCTTTGCAAACTAAGGCCCGTTTCACACAGCGCATCAGAAGTGCATGACTTAAGCCTCGTCAAACTGCAGTGTGTTTCATGCTTGTGGTGTTCGCACATGTAGTGTCGTTTCAACGTCACTGCTGGCCCGTAGATATTAGTACTGTATTTCCATATTCCCAAGCACAGATTCCACTCATTTGTGAAGTTGTGCCTGTTCTTGCAATGCCAACAACAGGGTCATGCAAATATTTCAAAATAAAATGCCTTGTGACAGTAACTGATGGGATTTTGTCCAGAGATTTTGTCATGGGCTTTTATTTTGAAAGGGAAGCAGAGAAGTTGAATTAAAACAGACAACTTTGTATTTATTCATCTCTGTGACTGAGAGAGACTTTTAAACTGCAGTAAAAGGTGGTCTAGAGTCTATATATCCATCAAAACACCATTCTCACTGTCTTTTTCTGCTGACAAACCTGTATAGCATGGGTGAAAAATGAATGAAAAACCTTGCCAAGGGCAGGGCTTAGCAGGAAATGGGCCATAATTTAGGTGTTCTTTGAGCAATCTTGATTAAATATAGGGGGGGCATCTGCTGCTGCCAAATGAACATACATACCAAGTTTCATCCTGTTTTGGTAAAAAGGTGGGCAAATGGCAGGATTATTAGTGTACTGGTATTGAAAGGCTTTATACATTTTAATGGTTGGAGAAGTGTGTTTGTCTCACTCCCTCTTTAGATAGAAATAAACAAGCTGAAATGATTTTGCTAATCCTTGTGAAGCCCAAAAGCAGCTTGCTGCTGCTTGTCGCTTTGGTTTTGGACATGGGGCTGCTTCATCCTAGTGGACAGAAGCAGGTTAGAACCTGTGTATTGCCGCTTGTGGCTATATTTTTTGTTTGTTTTTGCCTGGATGAATATAAAACCTAAGCTTTCTCTAAGCAATTGCCCAGTAGTTTGTGAGGTAATGATTACAAAGAATTTTTATAGGACTTGACTTGTTTCAAAAGTAACATAAGATTTTTATGCGTTGTTATTGTAATTTTCTGGATCCTGCATTTTAGGCCAATGTGAATCCAATGTTTAATATTCTGTTGTATTATAACTGGCTATAAATATGCATATTCTTCCAGAGTACAACCAATCTACAGCAGCCCATTCTGCATTTCCCCAAGTCTGGTGAAGGGCTGAGGAGGAGGAAGAGAGACTGGGTTATTCCTACACTTACTGTTGTTGAGAATGACAGAGGACCCTACCCCCTAAAAGTATCTCAAGTAAGAGGAACTAATTCAGCTTGTGTCTAAGAATTTGATACTGATCTGTATTTTGAAAACTGTTTTCTACAAAAGATGACTCCCTGTTGGTTTCCAATGTTACCTTTTTTTAAATTTTTTAAAGATTATTTTTGGGGTTTTTATTCCTTTTTTGATAGGGCAGCTTAAGTGTGAAAGGGGGAGAGAGAGAGTGGGTGACATGCAGCAAAGGGCCGAGGCCGGAATTGAACCCACATCCCCTGCAGCAAGTACATGGGGTGCCGACTCTACCAACTGAGCCACGAGGTGCCAGTTGCTGTGTGAACTTTGGCAGCTATTTTAGATTTAGTCATACACAATATTTACACTTAATGCAGACGCACCACCGAATGTCTGTAGTCTCCTGAGCTGGCAGCTCATGTCAGAGCTCATTTCTCTGCAATAGTAAATAACTTTTTGCATCTGTGCTCTTTTTTTAATAACATGTAATTTTGTGGCTGTGTGTATTTGTGTATGTTTAGACACAGCTGTGGAACAAATTGTCACAACATGATGAATTTTAGTCAAATAACGGAACGTTTAATGAATCTGAGGTGGATTCAAAACAGTTACAATCAAGATAATTTCAATATATAAAGCAATAAATAAATTAATAAATATAATTAAATTTAAGAGCATTTAAAACATTTATACACTTTGGTATGTGTTTTAGCTAGTGTTTTCTGTGCAAGTTTGACACGTACAGAATTGAAATCTGTCATTTCTCAATCAAAACAATAACAAAGGGTGGAATTTTATTGTTAAGTAATTGGCGACCCACTGTTTCTGTAGATGTGCTGCAGCTGACACACAGCTGACATGCACCTGACAAGAACTGCTCAGGCAGGCAGTGTGGATGCTCTCACATGATAACATGGGCGCCAAAATAAAAAACAACACGTTCACCACTGCTCATGCACTCCTGTGTGAAATGGGCCTTACTGTGTGAGGGGCATGGCCAAAATTGGCCTTAATTATAGAGCTCCCATCTTGCCGATTAGCATCATATCTCTTGAGCAGCGTAAGCACACAACTTCCAATTATTGATGAAAATTTAATGTACCTACGACGTACCATCTCATGGAAATTTGTGCAAACATTTCTGAAGAAGAAAAAATCATCACAAAAACAGTAGTCCTTGAGCTTGAAGCCCTGCGTTGCGTGCTGCGTTGCGTGCTGCGTTGCGTGCTGCGTTGCGTGCTGCGTTGCGTGCTGCGTTGCGTCATTTATGTTGTTGTGCACTCAACACATAAATAGGAGTGGAGAAACAGAGTGTTATGCACTAGAAGTATTTGGGACAACAGAATGTTGATGGCAGGCACTGTTACTCTTGAAATACAAATTGGTACAACATGGAGGAGAGAATATGGTCCTGTTTTTGTTATCAACGTGATGGCTTCTGTCAAGTGTTGAATTTTTATTTAGATGGGTAACTAACAAATGATTTACGAGCACACACTTACTGATCATCATTTGAAAAAGTTAAAAACTCAAACTCTGAGACCATAGCTAACTAATTTAAAACGACTACCCAGGTTCACTGTAAGCTGACTGATCAATCAGACTATTAAGATGCAGAAAAATGAATTAATTTCCACCTGAACTCTTTCTAAACATGCTAATCTTGAGGTTGACACTCATTTCCTATGAGAGTCGCTGATAAAAAGTAGACATTCAGTTCTGTCAGGAAAAACTGCGCTAAGTTCAGACTGTTAACTGCACTAACTGCACTGATACACCCACAGCTAGGTGATACACCCACACCTAGGTGAGCCTCCCACCTGCCTGTCAAAAGGCAAACAAACCATAAGCCCTCTGGAGATGGTGTGAATCTGAGTGGAATAATATTGTGATCGACAATCCGATGGCTGTTCACTCTCCTGCTACTTACTGGCTAATGAGCAAAGCTAACTGCTAACAGCCACTGCCGCAACAAAAACAAACTCCACAAATCCATTAAGCAGATCCACCATCCACAGTCAGACACACAGCTGAATTAAAGCTCAGAACTTGCACTGGCACTGTGTTTGGTGTGATTGTTTTGCAGTTAGCAAATAATCCTAGCGGCAATTATTTACTAGCGTTTATCTCATCTCGTCAATCGAAACAACGTTACTTTTGTCATAGTTTTTATATTAAAGATCTATTTTTAGCTCATTGATTTCTTGTCTTATGGCCAAAATACATGGGGCATGGACACAACGTGTCGCATAGGTGCTACGCAGCAGGATTTTTTTATCTGCCACATGGGCTCTGTCTTTGCAGTGTGTTGTTTCTGCCAGCTTCAAAATCATGTAATGAGTATCGTTGAGTGATAATAAAGTTGTTTATGTGAAGTCTGGAAGTGTGGGCTGTATTAACTGATACTGATGCTGCTGGCAGCCGTCATGCTGTGGCAGACATGCCGCACTGTTACTGTGTCCCAGTTTTATTGCCCGTTAGTCGTGGTTTTAGTTAATAAACACTGGTTTCCAATGCAGTTATGGAGCTTTGCTTTTAATGTGTTTTTGTATGTTTGATGGTTTGTTTTATTTAATTTTTTGTAAACATTTCTATTTATAGTACATTAAAATTTAACTTTAATTTTCTTGTATACATCTCCTCCCACTCCTACCTAAATACAGCCATAATCAGTTATCTATTAACTGTTAGCTTGACCTGAAAAGTTAAATACCTTGTGTTCCTGGGACAACAAAGTTGTTTTTTTATGACCAGCGTAATCATCCCATTGTTAGGGAAATCAAAAGGTTGTTTCCTTGTAGTAATGAAAAAGCAAAGTTGTTTTCAGGTGCACCATGGCAGATTGGATGAAACGTTACTCTTTACCAGAGATCACAACATGATCAACATGTGATTTTGATAACAGGCTACAGAATGTTTTAACCAGGCTACTCTTGGCTACTTCCATAGTGCAGTGAGAAACTGTTTTGCAGTCATGTAACTATTGTTGTTTTCAGTGAGAGTGGTATAACTCTTTGTTGTTTTTTGTCCAGATCCGTTCCAATGAAGATAAAACAAAGAAGATCTATTACAGCATCACTGGTCCTGGAGCTGATCAGCCTCCTGCTGGCCTTTTCACCATGGACAGAGACAGTGGTTATCTGTATCTCACAGAACCACTAGACAGAGAGGAACAAGACAGGTATATGGTAAGGAACCTTCCTAATGATAGCTTTATACATACACTCACTTTTCAGGATCAGACAGACTCTTGACACACTTTGTATTGGATGTTTCTTCGGAATGCATCAGTATCTGCATTAAATGAGCGCTTTATATTATTCCACGCTCATTTTTAGTGATAAGCACAGTTGAGCAAATTTTTAGTAGTCACATAAAATCTTATAAGGTAAAATTCTAGTGATCTGTAATCCTGTAAAGTCATTTGTTTTATGCAATTAAAAATACTGAAATAATAACTACATGTGGGAGCAGGTAATGGCTTTATTTAGGATCCTTGTGGCAGAAGGTTGAAGCTCTCCTTGAGACTCTCCAATATTAGGATTGTGTTTCAGGTCACCTGTGCCAGCAATATTGGAGAATGTGCATGTGAAGTGTTATAATACAAATGTTTATGTTGTATGCAGTTTCAAGCACATGCTGTAGCAGATGGTTCAGGAAATGCTGAGGAGCCCATGGAAATTGTAGTGAAAGTAATTGACCAGAACGACAACAAACCTGTTTTCACTCAAGACACCTACCTGGGAGAAGTCGCTGAGGCATCACCAAAAGGTAATTTCAATGGATGGATTCGATGGATTATGTTTTACTTTAAAAGGCAAGTGTAGGATAGAACAGATTTAACCTAAAACTCTAATATAGTAGAACCCAGGACCTACTAGCTAGCTAGCTAATGCCCCATTTTTGCTTGTTAATTATGTAGAAATCATCCTTATTTATTAAATAGGGAACTCAATGTAGGGGACTATATAGAGTTTCAGATAACAAATGAAAGATAACTTAAGACCTTGGTAATTCCTCTCATTTGGCTGTAAGTCTAAATCTACCTTTCTTATGTGAACAGAATGCATTGTAGTAGTCTTAGGTAGCGATTTTAGGATAATTTGATCAGTCAATATGTTGCTTTGACAAGACTCCAAAATGACCTACTACTGGCACTGCACATACAGTATACTACAATCTTGAGGTCCACCATTAGATTGAAAAGAAAACTAGTACACTGTTAGCCCTGTATGGTGCAGCTTTATGTTGTAAATAACCTCTTTAATGAAGTGCTCTGAGTACTTATGAGAAACCTCTGTATTTAATTTTCACCTCTGACTTCCCTCTCTCAAGGTTTTCAGGTGATCAAGGTTGAGGCAACAGATAGTGACCAGCCAAATACTGACAACTCTGATATCCGCTACCAAATTTTGAGCCAGGAACCACAGTTGCCAAGTGACTTCCTCTTTGACATCAACCCAGTCAATGGAGCAATCAGAGTCAATGATGGTCAGCTAGACAGAGAGGTGAGGCTTCTTAAATATATTTAACTTGTACACGTGCCACATCTTTAACTGCCTGGAAAATGTGAGGTCAGGCACTGGGTGTTACTCTCGTGCCTACTTTGTGCCAACTTTCAAGAGCGTGGAGGTAGTTTTGACGTTGCTAAGGGGCCATAACCAGCACTGTATTACATTAGAAGAACTAGAGTATAGAATAACTGTGTAATAGTAGTGTAGTGAAGTAGTGTAACAATAGTATGAAACCACTGAATAAGCTCTCCTTAGGGTTGTAACAATAGACTTATTTGTACCGAACAGTCATGGTACGGGCACTTTCAGTACGGTCCAGAGGTGGACTGCAGTCCATAAATATTAATAATAGTTAATTTAGAATATTAGAGTGGCGAGGCTGAATGTTTATAAAGATGGCTTACATTTCTCTCCCTCTCCCACTGTACAAAAATGAAACCAAAATATCCCGAATACAGGCACTGCCATCTCCTGCTGGTGATGTTGTTTAGCGCCACAACCGTCTGTGCTGTAGCGATCTCTGCTGTATCCTGTTCCTGTCCATCCAATTGAGAGCAGCGCCATTGATTGCAAGCACACAGACTGGCACACACAGCTATTAATCATGACATGCAAACCCCATTTTTATAGCTTCAAATCACTAATTAAAGCTGAATTTATCCGAAAATTAAATAAATTATTATTGGGACACTGTGTAAAACATACCTAAGAAGAAAAATAAAGTGATTTGCAAATCATTTGTGGCCTACATTCAACTGGATACAGTTCAAAAACAACAAATTAAAAATGGTTCAAACTGATTAACTTAATTGTTTTTTTTTAAAATTGCAACATTACATAAAATGACTGCTTGACTTGAAGCAATATCGGTCAACTGAGTGGTCTCCAACTGATGATTTAAATATCTGACTTTAAAAGGGTAGCCCTAATGTTTATGGCTGTGTGACGTCACCTTTTCTTCAAACAACACTCAGTAAGTGTTTGGGAACTAAGGGCACTCATTTTTGAAGTTTTGAAAGTGGAATTGTCCTATTCTTGCTTCAGTTGCCAAACAGTCCATTGGCATATTTTGCATTTCATAATGCGCCACAGATTTTTAATTGCAGACAGCTCTGGACTGCAGGCAGGCCAGTTGCGTACCTGCTCTCTTTTACTATGAAGCCACACTTTTGGAACACATGCACTTTGTGTCAGTCCATCTCAGATGGGCTCGGGTCCAGAGAAGTTGAAGTTGTTTCTGGATGTTGTTGATATCTGGCTTTAACTTTGCATAGTAGAGTCTGAACTTGCATCTGTAGATGCAGCGATTAACTGTGTTTACTGACATGGGTTTTCCAAAGTGTTTCTGACCCTGTGTTGTAATATCCTTTATACTAGAGATGGCAATTTCGAAACTGAAGATCGAACTGTTTTGAAACGTGTCTTCACCTAGCTCAAGACGGGTTTCGAAACATCAGTACCAAACCCGGCAGATTAAATGTCCGTTAATGAATGAAACCCTCAAAATATTGTTCAAATGAACTGTAGCATAGTATAAGACCAATGTCATTAGGTCACATAGCTAATAATGATATGAAATAGTCACCTTATCCTACAAGAACTAAATCAATAGCAGTCTGATTCGATTTGCATGACCCCCATTGAGGTAGGCTTTTGGGCTGGGGAAAAGGGAGCTTACAACAAAAACAATGATAATGGGTGCAATGCAAGCTTCTACCAGTAGATGCCAATGTGGAGTGAACAGGTTTTGAATGGTTAAAAAGTACTGAAACGTTTCAAAGTTTCGAATTTGCCATCTCTACTTTATACAGTCATGCCAGGGGTGAAAGGTCATGGGCATTCATTATTTGGTTTAAGCCATGCCCCTTAAATGCAGAGTTTCTCAAATTCTCTGAATCTTTGTATGTTATTGACATCAGATGGCTGATATTCTTTGTCATTGTGTGTTGAGATAGGTTGTTCTTAAACTGTTGGACTGTTTGCCCATGCAGGTTTTCACAAAGTGACCGTCCTTACTTGTTCCAAACAGGTGTTTTTTAAGCATTCCACATCTTTCCCATGTATTGCAGGCATAAAATTCAGAATGGGTGTATATTTCACAGAAAACCATAAAGTTAATCGTTTCAAGATAAAATATTGAGTGTTATGTACTGTATTTAATTATAAGATTATATGTCAAAAAAAGACTTGTAAGCCATTGCACTCTGTTTTTATGTGTTTTACACAGCGTCCCACCCTTTTTGGAATTGGACTTCTAAATCAGCCTTATAAGAACTACCTAAAATGACAGATGCTGTTTTGGGAAAAATGTATTTGATATATACTTTAATACATCTGCTAACATGCAGAGGGCAGGGTTTATGACCTACTATTGCAGCCAGCCAGAGGGCAATCCAGATGTTCTGGTTTCACTTTTGTGGAGCTGTAATATTGTCAATTTGTATATGCAGTCTATTATATGGGCCAGATGTTTCTGTGGCAATGTCATTACTCCCTATTAGTAAATTGTGAAAAAATGTTTTGGGCATGTTTCAGTATCTCAATTAAAATAATCCATAGAGTTTGCTGATTTCTGGACAAACTGTCATTTATTTATGGCCAAATTTTGCACTTGTTTAGTGCTGTCAACTCTACCCATTGAGTGATTTCAAAATAATTTAACACAGGTGGTTCAACATTGTTTTGAAGCATATCTTGCAAGTTTTGTAGATTGGACAAACAATTTCTGATTTATAGTTTGTGTTATGCCACACTCATTTTTTAATTTGCTGCATTTTAGAAGATGTCATCATGTAACATCATCAAACTAGCTGAAGCTACGGAGAATGTCATGAGTTTCACAGCTTTATAAATTCTGTCTGTAAAATGACAGCCAAATGTTTAAGCCTTACAATTGATTGGTTGTGCTCATTGTGTCTTTAACAGAAATACCCAAAGTACACTTTGGTGGTACAAGCAGCTGACATGATTGGAGAAGGGTTTACTGGACAAGCCAAAGTCATTCTCACTGTCACAGATAGCAATGACAATGCTCCAGCCTTCACTCAGTCCTCTGTAAGTACAACAAACTTGTGAGTGGAAATTTTCTTTGTTGCTTGACACCTCCCCAGAAGAGCAGTTCTCCAATACTAGCTTAGCAATCATAACTAGGCACAGCAGATCATTCAAGTTTTAAAGCAGTCGATACCAGTCGATATCAATATATGTCACGTAGGGCTGGGTGATAATCAATTTTATCGTTTAATTCGAATTTGCCTCCGCCATACATTCCCAAAAAAGAGAGTCTTGTCACTCATTTGGAACTGGTTTCGGTTTTGCAGCGTCAGATCTCGAACAAACCACAGTCTATTGCAAAGTTTATTTAAAGGCTGTTGCAATATTATTCTTTTGTTTTTATGAAGCATGCTTTTGTTTGTATGCAACCACTAGACCACCAGGTCTAGTGGTTGCATACACTCACTGCTGTAGCCCGGGTTTGATTCCCGGTCAGGGAACACTATATTTAGGCAATTTCTCCTCAGGGATCAATAAAGTATTTCTGATTCTGATTCTGAATACAGACTGTGCACCAGGTTTGTGTACACTTGGATACTAGAGCACAGCTCGTGCCACACATTCCTATCTGAACCAAAGTAACTGAGCCCAAGAGATGATTTTTAACTATTTTCAAAGACTGACAAAAAGTGGGCCTAATAAAAACAAACATCACACCTGGCTGATCACTTAATTGATTGATTGATCCATCAGATAAGACTGAGAGCAGCACAGTGACAGACCTCTCATCCAGCTGCTCTCTGCTGCTCTCCTTGTTATCAGGGGTAGATTTAGTGATTTGGGGGCCTGGTGCCCCAGCCCAACTGCCTTGCTTTAATTTTACCCATTCTCTAACTTGGGGTGATGTAGAGAACAGCATAACTTCTTCTAAGGAATTATGCTGTTCTCTAAACCCTCAATGTAACTAATATAGACGAGTGCAGGTGATGTAGAAACACTGAAAGCTGTTACTGATACAGTTGTGCTGCATATTGCTAAAGATAGGATACAAATGAATTAATGTAAATATGTTTTGTGAAATTACTGCAGCCTTCAGTGTTCAAGGCAAGTTTGCAGCTTGGACTTTAACCCAAAAAGGGACACTCAGTTTACTATATTAACAGAAGGGAAATTCAGTTTGCATTTAATTTTTACTGCTAAAATCAAAAGCAAAACTTGTTTTGAGTAATTTCTTTGTCATTTGTAGTTTGATTTTAAGAACGAAAAAAACACGATTAAAATCATAAATCAGGTTTGGTGTGAAAAAATTGTACATTTTATTTTTAGGCCATATCGCCCAGCCCTAATGTCACGATATACATCAAATCACTATTTCTGTCAAGCTTAAAGGTGCCCTTTTACTCTTACGTGAGACATGAAGATATCATAAGGTTAATTTTGGCTTAAGTATTTATTTTCTGTCAGACAATGAACATGACAAAAATACTGCAGAACAGGCATCACCCACTGGCATTCCAGTTACTAGAATTTCCTCTCAGCAAAGGTCCGAACCTCATACCTAAAAACAGTGTCACAGTTAATTGAATATTTTACTTCCATTACGATTAATGAATGATTATTTTGCTTTTTTTTGTGGTTTGTTTTTTGCCCTTGTAGTTCACTGACACAGTTTCATTTGACCATGGTGTGTTGGAGTGTAATAAACATATGATTCATTATTATTTATTACACTTTTCAGCATTATACAAAAATTTAAAGCTCCATTTTAAACAAACTTCAGGAAAATTTAAGCACATTGTGCTGATAATAGGTCAACCTCTCCTGACTGCAGGACTTCAACTTCTGTGAATCTTCTCTGCTATTAATCATTTTACTTAGGAAAAAAAACAAAACTTTTCTAGTAGGCCTACTTCTTATAGCTGCAAACAGTCTGCCAACATTCCTAGTTAGAGAAAGGGTGAAAATAAGGTAATTTGCCTGTGGCCCCAGCCCCTGGTAATAATAATGAGAGCTCAGCGCGAGTGGCTGGATGAGACACGAAGCGATACGGTGTTTCTCCATCCAAAGTCTGATTAAACCCGAATCTAATCTGTAGATGGCACTTTCCACCAAATTTGGCTGTTTCACTTTGGTGCTGGAGAAGCTCCGCTCTGTTTGTCTCTCTCACTGTGCCGCTGTCACTGCTGCTGGAGTCAGCCTGCCATCAGTCTACCACTGGCATTACAGTACAATGAGACTGTAGCTGTAGATCTGCATGAACTTGAACCGGGTGTCTGGTACCTCCATATTATTGATCAGTTCACAGGGTTTAGTGCAGGTAGCGTTCTGACCACAAAGAAGTCATCTGAAATTGTGAAACACTTTGTCCATGACTGGATAAGTTTGTATGGCCCACCTCAGAAACTGTTCAGTGACAACAGGGGAGAATTTAACAATAAGAAAGTGAGAGATATGGCAGAGAACTTTAACATACAAATAAAGACAAGAGCTGCCTACAGCCCGTGGAGTAATGGACTTCTGGAACAACACAACCAAACACTTACGGAGATCATAATGAAAGTAACTGTTGTGACTGGCACACTGCAATGGACTGGGTTCTCATGGCAAATAACACCATGTCCATGGCTACAGCCCTCATCAGTTGGTTTTTGGACAAAATCCCAACCTGCCCTCTGTGGTAACTGACAAACCTCCAGCCTTAGAGGGCACAACAAGAAGTGAATGGGTGGCAAAACACATCTCTGCTTTACCTGCATCAAGAAAGGCTTTTACAGAAGCAGAATGTTCAGAAAGGATACAGAGAGCACAAGAAAACAAACACGCCACACAGATGAGATATACAGATGTGGAGAAGAGGTGTATTACAAGTGAGTGGACTGCCCTGAGTGGAAAGGGCCAGGAGTTGTCATTGGTCAGGATTGCGCTGCAGTGTTTGTCAAACCTGGAGGAACCTGCATTCGAGTGCATTATCACAGACTGAGAAAAGTGAATACAGAACATGTGGAACAACGTTTCACAGAAGATTATACAGTGGATGATACAGAAAATGACACAGATGTTGAGCAAAGGCAGGTTACTGTTGAAAATAACACAGAAAGCACAGAAGATGCTTTAACTGAAGTGCAACAAGGGAAGCAAATAGAGCCCACAGAAATGCACACAAGGTGACTGAATGATGCAGGACATCACACAAATGACCACACAGAGACTCACAGTGGTACAGAGCAGGGAACAGATGTCAGTCTGAGTATGGGACAAATTCTGAAATACAAAGATAAACACAGTGGTGTGTTATGCACAGCCAAACAGGTAAATACAAACACTGGTAAGACTCACAGTATACTGAACCTTCTGATGTTGCAGGCACTATGAAGTCAGCTGACATGTCAAGAGTAGAGAGTCTTCAATTTGAAATTAGCATTACTGACACCACTGCCACAGATGTATGTGATGATATACAGAATTTGTGACTAAAGATGTATCATTTGACTTAGCAAAACACAAGGAGATTTAGAACTGGCATGATAATAATGTGTTTGACAAAGTTAGAGATGAGGGACAGAAGTGCAGCTCCACCAAATGGGTGTGCACCCTCAAAGAGACACTCAATGGGACAATACCAAAAGCATGATTTGTGGCAAGAGGTTTTGAAGTGTCAGAGCTACAAAAGGACTTTCCCACATGTGCTACTGAGTCTCTTCGACTGCTTCTGGCAGTGATTTGTCCAAAACAGTGGATACTTCATTCTATGGACATAAAGTCAGCATTTCTGTAGTGAATGCAACTATCACGCAACTATCTGTTTGATAGATCAGGACTGTACTGTAAATGGGGTTCTGGCCTGCCATGTGGATGACTTCATATGGGGGGGCACACACAGTTTCTCCTCAACAGTGATACCCCAGCTGAGATCTGCATTCCAATTGGGTCGTGAAGAACAAGGAAACTTCTGTTATGTGGGAACAGACTTTGTGACAGTTGACAAAAAGGTGCAAATGCACCAGGAAAACTACATTCAACATATGCAGCCCATACATATGGATCCCTCATGAGCCATGAAGCAAGACTTACCTCTATGTGATAAGGAAAAGGATCAACTCAGGTCTAAGATTGGCCAAATTCCTTGGGTTGCAAGACAGAGCAGACCAGAAGTAATGTTAGATGCCAGCAACTTGGCATTGGACATGAAAAATGCAACAGTGTAGACTATTCATGAAGCAAACAGAACAGTGTGCAAACTAAAGTCCAAGAAGATAGCTCTGAACTTCCAAAACTTTTACAAAGTCAGTCACTGAGACAAGACTGTGTTTGGAAATGAACAGCATCAAAGAACTTATATAAACCCAAAAGGTTGGGCAAGTCGTTTGGTGTAACGCAAAAGAACAACTTGCGGACTGCCTCACAAAAAAGGGGCTTCACCTCTCCAATTACTTAAGGCACTTAATGAAGGACAATGGGAACCTGGAGGTAAGGTAAATGAGGTCTTAGTTTTGAGTCATAACTCTCGATTCATGTTATCACTGTTAGTGTATTTCTGTTCTGAAACAAGGTAACAACGCTCCAGTCATGTTATATTTTAGGTTTTTTTTCTGTTCTAAGACAAAGGTAACAAAGCTCCAGTTAAGTACTAGAAGATTTTTTTTTTTTTTTTTTTTTTTAGAAAGGGACTGAAATTGTTAAATTACAGGATTACAGGTACTATTACTCTTGCACTGTAATGTAATCAGTTATCGGCCTGTGGGGACGCATATGTGTTATTGTGTATTCAGAGAAAGTTGGGACTTTTATTGTGGAGGAAGAGGAAGTGTGGCTGTGGTGGTTGCCGCTTTTTGCAGGGTGAACATGGCGGCGTTCACTAATAAAGCAGTTCTTGCAATACTATAAAAGTTTGTATTCTTGTGGATATTAAGTAAAAAGCACTCTCTAGCTTGAATTGAGTGAACTTAAACAAGAATCAATAAATAACAGAGAATCCCAAAGCTGTACAGAAAAGTAATGGACCAAACTGCATAATGACACAGATCATGATATTCAAGCCAGGGTTTAAAAGAATAACTTTTGTGAGCAAGCAACAACAGCAACCTTTTTTCCAATACTTGTTTTCTTTGTTTCATTTTAAACACATCCCTTCATTCTCCCAGTATGACGCAGCAGTTGCTGAAAACAAAGTGGACATTCAAGTCATTACGATGTCAGTAACAGATGGTGATCAGCCACATTCCCCAGCCTGGAATGCCAAGTTCACGATTGTCGATGGTGACCCTGGAGGACATTTCACTGTGAAAACAGGAAGTAACAAACATGATGGAATCATTTCTATTGCCAAGGTAGGAAGTTAACCAGGACTTTACAAAAAAGCCGCAATACTAATCTGTGTAAGCTGTGCAAGCCTTTTGTCTTATGTGCTTCTGTGCTTTTGTTTCCATGCAACCAGGGTCTTGACTTTGAGAGGAGCAGCAAGCACACTCTGCTGGTTGCAGTGGAAAATGAGATTCCTTTTGCTAATTCACTGCCTACCGCCACTGCCACAGTGGTAGTGAATGTGCAGGATGTCAATGAGGCACCAGTGTTTGAGCCATTACAGAAGCACGTTTCTAAACGGGAGGATCTTGCTGTTGACAGTGATGTGGTGCGATACACTGCTTCTGACCCAGACACTGCACGCAAGCAAAAAGTCATGTAAGATCAAACTCTGATTGAATTTATTAATTTGAACATGTATTTAAACACAAAAGCATTACTGTTAGAGAAAATGAGATTGTTAAACAAGATTTAAATTACCCCTGCAGGTCTCTAATGTTAGAAGTGCAACAAAGAAAGTGCATTCATCATCAGAATGTCTAATGACTCATGTATGCTCAACATTAGATACATATACAGACATGGACCGAGCCTTCTTTAAGTACTCTGTGCTGATGTACAAATTTTCTGAAACCTTAGGGATAGGGACAGTACGAACTGTACCACTGAAAATTGTGGAGGACGGTAGCGTAGCTCCAGCAAATATGACTGTAGGACAAGACAAAGACATTTAAAAAATAATAAATCTGTCGTATAGTAAAAAGAATTCTCCATCCACATGTCGCAATGTATTTATTGCCCTCACATTCCACCAGTGTCTACAACACTGGCTTCATTAAAAGGTACATTGTCACACTCTCCTCCACTGTCACCTTGTTTGCAGTCAACAGACACTTGTCTTTGCCCTATAGAGCCATTCAGTGGATTTATCTATGCCAACAAAAGACGCATGGAAGTATGAGGGCAGAGACATTTACAATCTTTGAACTGAACAAGTCTATATTCATATGTAAAGAGGATATAAATGAGGCTTTAGCCTGTTAATGACGAGTCAATTACTGGGGATAAAATATCTGAGATGAAAGTGAATGTTTATAAGCTTATGTAAATGTACAAATCCTTCAACCTGTAATACCCAGCACATCCACATCAACACTTTGATACTGCACAGTTCTCATTTGTTAGTACCAGATGAGCAACCATGAAGATGATTGAAAAAGGGGCACTAAAACCTCTTAGGGATTAGGACATTTAAATGATAGGAATTAAGTATGGAATGAGGAAGTATCTTTAATCACTATAAACTTACTGCCTGGAATACTTTTTTTAATGGTGTAATTAAACTCAAAAATGTATATTGTATAAAGTAATAGAAACTGAAGTGCAGACAGGATACACAACATGTTAACTTGTATCTTGTAAAAGTTTATAAATCCTTTAGAGCTTTTCTGAAATTTGCTTTGCTCCAACATATTCAGCTGTGATTTTTTTGTATGTTTGTCTTTATTGTGGTTTAATGAGTATTTACCAGCAAAAAAAAAAAAAAATCTGAAATGTCCCTAGCTTCAATTGTGACCATTTCCAAGCAAAACTCAATCACATTTTATATATCGTAAATGTCAACTGAATGAGATCTAGTCTGTGAAAGCCCGAAACATGTTAATCGTAATCCACTTGCTTGCATAGCATTTACATCTTTCCATGATTATTGTGTTTATGTCCAGGTATAAAATAATTAGAGATCCTGCTGGCTGGCTGAAAGTGGGCAAAGAGACAGGATTGATCAAAGTTAAAAGTGTCATGGACAGAGAATCCCTCTTCGTTAAGGACAACAAATACACAGCACTCATTGGTGCATATGACAATGGTAGGTGGCAGGCAAGGCTTACACATGCAAACACTGGGTTTTCTACATTGCTTTAAGGCCAAAAATATGTAATATTAAGCTTCCTACAAATTGAGTTGTTTCCCTGATGTTTATTTATATGTTTATGTCACCTCAACAGATGAAATCCCAGCAACAGGAACGGGTACTCTAATAATCCAACTTGAAGATGTCAATGACAATGCACCCACCATTGAGGAACGTGCAATCAAGGTGCATCATGTTTTTAAGCAATTTCAAAACAATTGTAATTTAAAATTGACATTTTTTGGGTGAAGAACTTGTATTCTTTGATGGGTGTGATTTAAAATACATCACACAAAAGTTACTATTGTTCAGTAACATGTGCAAGCAAAAGGGTCTGAAATTGTGTTTTTTTCAGGTGTGTAACAAGGAATCAGCTCCTCAGCTGCTATCAGTAACAGATAAAGACGGACCAGGCAATGCAGCTCCATACAGTGTCTCTTTACAGGCCATGTCAAAGACCAACTGGACTGCTAGGATGAACGAATCCCGTATGTACACTATTATTACAAGACAAAAACATGGGTTTTACACACGGCAAGCCACAAACTAATGCCATCCAGTCAAAAACTCACACTTAAAGGTCATTCTTGGAGAACATTTGTAAATGAGGTTTTTAAAGGTCACCCTATTTTACAATGTTTATGAGCCAATTTTTTTTCTGAAATTGTCCATCGCAGCTGTTCTGTTTAGATGACCACAACGTTTTTGTTTCTGGCATTTGGATGGAAAATTTTAGGTGATGCATCTTTCTAGTCTGTGTACCGCACAAAGTAAAGTCCACGCATTAAATAAGTTTGATAAGGATGGAGTCTGCAGGTTTGGATAGCTATGGAGAAAACGGGAAAAAATGCTGGGCAAGATATTTGAGTTTTCACACTTTGCCCCTGTTCTGTTTTCTAAAACATAAAATCCAGAATTTCTGAAATAAATTAACAGATGAATTACATAATAATAATAATTATATGATAAGTTGTCATATAAGTAGAGTGATTTTCATTGCATTTGGAGTAGGCAGCACATCTAGCTAGCATGTTTACCACTGTGTGTGAAAGTGCATGCCAGAGCAACCTTGATGTTGTCAAAGCAAGACAAAAAATATGGCATGAGACTGAATGCACATGCCTACACAGAGCTACCTATAGAGGTATAGATAGATACCTAGACATCGCAGCCTGCTAAACAGCTCTGCCCAAGTGCCTTGTGAACCAAATCCAGACAGCTACAATCAAATTAGTTTGAAACAAGATGCAACATTAGATTTGAATTGCATATAGTACATACATAGCATAAGAAATAGCCAAATATTAAGCTTGTCTGAACAGTAATTAATTATGCAGTGCAATGTAGTTGTTTGAAAAGTAAAGTGGAAACTTTTAGGCTACCTTCATTGTGGTTTCCATGGACAAAGTGAATAAACAAGCTGCACAGACACCATGGAAATTAACTATTAACTCTTTGCAACTCATTTTCGTTTCTTAGTCATAAAAGAGAAAAAAATATGGGAGGGACAATAATTAGTAATTTAATCAATATATTAAGTAAATAATATGAGTACTGGTAATGTCTGTTATTTTACTTTCTATTGGGGCAGAGATGAATTTGTCTGGGTGTGGTGGTAAATGATTTATATGAGCTACAGTACCGAGTTACAATATTGTGGCAATTACTTGGCAACATAACAGCATACACAACCAGAATGTGACATACATGCTGTCAGTGATATTTTACGACCATGTATTTGCATCAAAAATCTAGCTATTTATACATACATTTCAAATATGGTCTGAAAAATTTACTGAGTCTGCAAAATTATGGAATTTTTAAATGAAAAATAGGTAGCAACTTTGTTGTCAGGCTCAGTGAAAAGAAGCCCCTCATGGAATGCATTCATACGGAAGATTGTTTCACTTAAAGCACCAAGATGTGCTTTTAATCATTTGTGGAAAAAATACAGTCATAACATTTGTATTGCTATTGGTGTGGGCCGAAATATTGTTGGAATTAGACAAAATGCCAAATCATAAACTGTGCAGGGACTATAAACTCAGTTTTTTGTGATTTTCCTTTTTGTTATAGAAACAGGCATCATCCTGAATTTAGCTACTGAGCTAGCCAGGGGAGAGTATACTGTGGTCCTGAGGGTTTCAGACAACAATGGCATGGAGCAGGACAGCACTGTCCAGGCCACAGTGTGCGACTGCACTGGGAAAGAGGTAATCTGCAAAGGTCGTGTGGCAGGTGGCACTGAACTGCCCGTAATCCTGGGAATACTGGGAGGCATCCTGTTACTCCTAAGTAAGTCTGAGATTTTATATGTATATATATGTATGTGTGTGTGTGTGTGTGTGTGTGTGTGTGTGTGTGTGTGTGTATTTATATATATATGTGTGTGTGTGTGTTTATGACAATTTGGAATATAACAAACTCCAACACAAAACTTTGTTTAAATACTCTCAGCAAATGTTTAATCAAAACTGAAACTTTCAACATCATACACAAGTTCCCTGCCACTTTTTAAAAAAAGTTAAATGAAAATTTAATGTGAAAATGAATGAATAAAAATAGCTCCCTGAGGTTTTATGAAGTACAAGTTTCTTCCATGCTGGCACTTTGCATGTATTGCAGACTGCTTTCCCTGGTGTTGGCTGAGTGTAAGACGCACACTTTTTCAATCAGTTTTACTGTGAATAGTTAAAATAAAACACTGATACAGATAATCAGCAAAATGCCAAATGTCAGTCCTGATAATTGACCAGGCCGATAACCTGTCAACCCCTAATTAATGTAGGCTACAATGTAGGTTTCGGTTTGTCCATGAATAAACAAAGATGCTCTTTCCCAACTGCTGGGTGCAGTAAACGGGATTGGCGGGCTCATTCATGTTTGTGCACATATAAAAGTATAATGTAAAATATCATGACATTATTTTTTGGCCCATATCGCCCAACCCATAACTTCAACACTGGGTGGAATATTCCACAGTTTGGTGCCCTAGTGAGTATTTGTGGCAGCAGGACAGCAAACATGTTTGTGCATTGGGATTGAGTGAAAACAAATACAGAAATTAAGGAATTTGTCACCCAGGGTGACAAAGTTTTAAATATGTTTTAAGTCATTTCTGGAGAACAATAGAGTTCTGTGGAACAAGGCTGTAAGATATCAGGCCTTGGATACATTCTTGTAAGTCAATAGGTTCATTGTTGGTTCTGATTGTGGTTACTGTCCACAATAAAAATATAGAACATCTCCTTTTTCAATGACTAGACCAGTAGTGCTTGTGATAATCTCTTCTGCTGCCTCTTACATAATTTACACCACTTTACTTTTTCTGCTCTGTAGAAAATGGTTTTGTTTGTTATGACTAAATCATGAGTGTGTTGTAAGCTGTGCTCTCTGTGTGTTCAGTGCTGGTGCTGCTGCTGCTGCTATTCGCGAGACGAAGAAGAGGCGAGAAGAAGGAACCTCTACTGCAAGATGACGATGTCAGAGACAACATCTATTACTATGATGAAGAGGGAGGTGGTGAGGACGATCAGGTAAATTCATGATCAGGGTGGTTTCTCTATGATGAGGCTTAATCAGTAGCACATCATACTGTTACTTTTAATAGTCAAGACAGTACATCAGTGTCAGGCTGAGAAAAGATTAGCTACATTTTCAGTCAGAGAATGATGGAGGCACATGTCTCAGTTAGTCACAGTCCGGCAGTGTGGCTGGTCAGTCTCTCTGTTCAAGACAGTAAGCTGACTGATGTTTACCAGCTGTTAGACTGTTTTCAAATATCAGTAGATCATCAGTAGTTTAGTGATAGCACTACCTCTGCTTACATTTCCTGGAAGAAAACCCAGTGGCAGTAGAGTCAGTGCATTAGTGATTAGGGCCAGGTGACAATTCAGGCTGATCCTCTATTGCAGTGAAAGACCAGAATTGAAAATAAATCTGTGATTCAAAGCTAATTGTAACAAAGAGTTTTTTTATGCAAAGTGTAACAGTGGACAGTTGTCTAATAGGTTTTCAAAAACCCTTTAAAAGTAGCAATACTACACAGTAAACTCCTTTATAAATATAAACTTAAAAACATCTTTATATTGTTGGATAATTGGGAATGTAAGCAGCATGTTGGCAGTATTTTAAGTAAGTAATTACTCTGTCAGGAAAATATAATGAAGTGAAAAGTATAATACTTCACTCGAAGTAGAACTGTAGATATAAGAAGTAGCATGTGGTAATTCTCAAGTAAGGTGTAGTAAGTGTAGTGTAGTGTAGTAAGTACAGTACTCAATAAATCTAATTGTTGAACACAGTCAATTGGAATCACACATCAGAGCATTCTGTATGTGATATTGCATTGATTTGCCTTAAATATACCTGTCAAAAAGATGTTCTTAATATCATGAGATTTCTTTCAAACTATATTGGCCACCCCTAATTGTAATAATATACCATAGTCCATTTAGGACTGATAAAAAGTCTGCATTAGCTGCATTAGGATGGATTACAGTTCCGACAGTGAGTAGATTAGCAGCAGGAGACAAACTGTCAGCATACAGTATGTTTTTTATAAAGATATCACTACTGGAAACATGGATTACATTTATTGTATAAATGCACAGATGTTTTGCTTGAAATGAATTTGCAGTATCTTATGTAAATCCCTACATCTGTTTGCCACCAGGACTATGATCTGAGTGTTCTCCACCGTGGTCTGGACAATCGTCCCGAGGTGTTCAGAAATGATGTGATGCCAAACTTCATGCCGGCTCCTCAGTATCGACCTCGCCCAGCCAACCCAGAAGAAATTGGCAACTTCATTGATGATGTGAGTCAAGATTTGAGAGCTCATACAAAAATGTTGAAATCTAACATAGTTTAAATATATAATATGTCACCGCTGTTATAAATTAGTGTGGTTCTGAATATAAAATCTAAATATTTGTTTGAAATCACAAATAATACTATGTTGCCATAGTTTGCTTAAAATGTCCCAGTGAGAGCCTCCAGCCCTTTTTATCAAAGTAAATGTACAGAAAAGTCAAGTTAATTCAAATGAGTTTTAGATTGTTGGTCAACACAAGATTTCAAATGATTAAATCAAATAATGAGGCTTCTTTTGGTGACCATGCATTTATGACTATGTCTATTTGTCATGGCATTATGTTTTCAGGTTGTCCAGAACTCTTTCAGCGAGTTTCTTCAAATTTGGCACAAATGTCCACTTCAAGTCATGAATGAACTGATTACAATTTAGTGGTCAATGGTCGAGATCATTGTTGACCTCACTAAACGCTTTTGACCGTAACTCAGTATCAGTATGCACTACATACATTCCAATAGCATTCCTAAAGAATGATCCAGCTCCAAAAAATATATCACAAATGAATCACATCATCTTCTTCTGACTTGATTAGGCAATATATAGAAACCGAGGGTCTGTAAAATGTGAACGTAATCCTCTGCTCCTCTCTCAGAACCTGAAGGCAGCCGACAACGACCCAACAGCACCCCCCTATGACTCCCTGTTGGTATTTGACTATGAAGGAGGCGGGTCTGACGCAGGAAGCCTCTCCTCTCTAAACTCGTCGAGCAGCGGAGACCAGGATTACGACTGCCTCAATGAGTGGGGACCTCGCTTCAAGAAATTGGCCGACATGTACGGAGGAGGAGAAGATGACATGCTGTAAATGTACTAGATTATAAATAATATGGAAGGGTAGATGCACATACGGCAGTGTGAATGTTAGATCAGTGTAAGCATGAACTGATAAATGACTTTATCCCAGAAAAACTAAAGCACAGCCAGAAAAAAAAAAGAAGCATCTGTGGGTCTACTTATGAGTAGACCCACAGATGCTCTTTTTGTGTGGGGATTGTGGTTTAGCCACTGCGGTGCTATAAGCAGTTAACGGCCACTGTGCAGAAGCCAAAGGACGAGTTTGTTTTTTTTTTTTATATATACAAGTTCCCTAATTTGAATAGTTAAGCTATTGCTATCTGCTTGTCTTTTAGATCTTTTAGATTGTTTAGTTCGAGGCTAAACTAACTATGGTTTTGTTTTCAGTTCATTGAGTTGTGGAGCAACTTCATCAGTCTCAATGTTGATTTATGGATTTTGTGCAGATATTTCAGCCTGCATTCTAGCTTACTTGGTGACACTGTATGTACACAGATGCTTGCAGTTGCATTAGTAACATTTGTGTAATTTTGGCAATGTGTGGTACTTTGTTTTTTGTTTTTCTTTTTTTTTTACTACAGCTTCAGTTAAATTGAATTGTTTTTTATTTACATTTGAGTAATGAAATGACAAATTATCAAAGGTAGACAGCCAATGCCACATCATCCTCTGAAGGCATGGTCAATCAGTTATCAGTTATCAATAAATGCTTTTTAAAATGTTGACAAGTGTCTGTTCAGTTGACATTTTTATCATATTGTAAATTCAAAATACTTTTTGGAGTTACCTCCAAAGGTACTTCATTATAAATGCTTTGTCATTTATATATATATATATAAAGATTTCTTCATACAATGATTAATTTGTGACTGTCTTTTATTTCACGAATAGAAACTGGTCTCTAGCAAACTTGAATTGTACAGCGAAGCAGCAGTGGTGATAAAAGTAGTGCAGTCAAGTTCAGGTTTGTACAATTGCTGAGAGTTCTGTCTGGGCCCCTGAGTAATTTATGTAACCATAACAGGGGCCTGTATTTTGAAAATTGAAAAAAACAAGGAAATTCCTTGTTACCATCTGGGGGCTTTTATTTTGAAGTTTTTGAGCAGGTGAACAACAATGGTCACTCCATTGCATAGCAGTTATGCATATAATGCAAGACAGTGATAGTTAAACAGGTGGTAAAAAGTAAAACTCGTTGCACCATGGAAGAAGGATAAAATGAATTAAGTGGTAAAAAAGTAAAACATTAAATACATTCACTAACTGACATGCTTTTGAGTTTGAATTCTAATAAATCTCATAGGTCGGTATAAATAGACTGACGTGTATGATTTACTCGTCTATTAGATAGTCACTTAAGAAAATCTCATTGTTTGATATTTGATTTAAATCTGCCATATATACATTAATAGCAGCTAATATATATATATATATATATGCATTGTATTTTTCTGACTGTGATTCTTACTCCCAACATAATCTGTAAATACATAGGAAAAATAACAAACAAACAAAGACATCCTCTCTGCAACAACCAGAAAGTGCGATTCTTCAACAGCCTCGCAACAGAAGTGCATAAACAAGTGAGGCAGTACAAGTCAGTAGCTGGGGAATTCTTTCATTTCAGTCTGCCGACAGCTTGTCCGTGGCAATCCAAACTGATCTCTGTTCAACAACAGCTGTTAATACCAAGGGCTGAGGGGAAATCAAAGGAGGGCAAGTGGAGAACTCTGGGATGGTGGTCATGAGGGGCTGGACCATGTCTAGTATAGCTTGAGGTTGTCTCCCTCGCTGCCACTGCCTGGCACTGTGCCAGTTTGCCTGGCACCCTGATAACTGGGCAGTGCCAGGCATGCCTATATACACAGGTGGGCCCATACCTCGGTCTCCTTCCGTTCTGCTCTTGGCTCTTTGGATTATATCTTTTTTGGGCTATTGAACTATTGTTCGGCTCTTTTGGTTATACCTCTTTTGGGCAAGTGAACTATATTGTTTGGCTCTTTAGGTTATCACTGTTTCAGCCTATTTAACTGAATTGTGTAGGCTCTTAAGCTGTCTCATTTGGCTCTGTTTGGGAGCCCTTAAAGGCTCCCATACTGCCAGATCATCAGCAGGTCCATGACGCACTTCTGCCAGTGGGCCAGTTGGTGTACCTGAGAGACCACAGTGCTAGAGGTTGCCACAAAATCTCTGGAGCTCTGTAATACCAGATTGTGAGGGCTCCGTCTGGTGAAGGAGCAGCGTACACTGTTGCCCCTGTGAACGACCTGCATCAGGTCTAAATTGTGCATTGGGACATATTAAAGGCTGTTGTCCGGCCTGTAGCTGCGCCCTCCCCCAAGGGTGCCATCTCCACTGGCCTTGGTATCATTGGATGGTGACTCCTCCGGTGACAGATACCTATGGCCTAATTGTAGCACAGCGAACCACTGATGCGTTGGAGAGCGGATTGCTCCACTGGGAGGCCGTCTGGGCCGGGTTACATGTCCACCCGGTAAGTCGTTGTTATCTGCCTGTCTGTCTGCTTGTTCACTTGGCTTTCCTGTGGATTATTGTCATGCATTTTCATGCCGCAGTGTGATCCTTCTTCCTCTCTGTGAGGTGTTCCCGCACAAGTGGAAGTTGGGGGCCTGGTTCCTGAAAGAAAGCACTTTCTAGGCGAGGCTTTGATTTTTGCAATGGTGGAGACAATACAGAGTGCCAAGGCTTCATTTACCCACACTCGTATAAATGACAAGCTTTTATGCACTGGTGTGAGGCACGTAATGAGGATCTGAAATACTGCGGTACAGGGATTATTCTGAGTTTATTTCAAAGCTTGTTAGACAGAGGTTTGTTCCCTTCATCTTAAAGGTCTACTTGGCTGCAATTTTTGCATGCAATGTGGATATTGTGGGGAAAAAAAGTGTGGTGCCACTCCTTAGCATCTCGGTTCATGAATGGCACTTGCTGTTTAGGCCCACCTAAGATGGGTGTTTCCCAGGTGGGATTTGGTATTGGTGCTGCATGGGCTCTCAGGGCCCCAATATGAGCTTACTGATAAAGCCGACTTAAAATGTCAGTGTCCTATGTCATGTCCATGACTTCGCCAATGTGATTAGGACGAAACACAGGCCGCGTGACAGGGGATATTCAAATAGAAAATGCACCCTCCAGTTTCAAATCGGAAGTGTGGCAGCATTTGAGCTTACTAAGGTCAGAAAGTAACGAAGGCGAAAAGATAACAAAAGACGTGGCTTCCAGTTCAAGTGTGTAATAATTTATTTAATCTAATAAGTTGAGATAAAAGAATAAAACTAAGTTATTATTAAAAAATTAGTTAAAGAATATACCAAGACAAAAAGGTTGAAATAGCAATACCAATACCATGCTGTGGCCTAGGGCATTGCTGTAAAAAGAAAGAGGAAGAGATTACAAAAAAAGACTACCAAAAAAAATGTGTTGTATTTAAATAATGGGCAAACTGTGGAGGGCTGGCCTACTATTCCCTGAATTTCTTCACCTTGTGTTTCTCACTCACCCAGGCACACACACACACACACACATACACAGCAACCTAACACCTCTATGTGTTGTACAATACTTATCCACATGCAGTGCACCTCAAACCGGCTGACCAGCAGTACAGCCTGGACACCAACACTAATACACCCCATAGACAGCACAGGCATAGAAGGACCTAAAAAAAGAAAACACAGTCACTAAGCACACATAGTATATGATACCAGAACTAGTGGACCCAGATCAAACAGGCTTCGTATGCGAGAGGCAGACGCAAGACAATATTAGACGGGTGCTGCATATACTTGATCATGTGACTAAAAGGAAAATACAAGCTGTAGTACTCAGTCTAGATGCCGAAAAGGCGTTTGATTCGGTCCGCTGGGAGTACCTATATTTGACGCTGAGAAGATTTGGATGTAATGACGACTCTATTAGGTGCTTTAAAACCCTATATTCTTCCCCAAATGCCAGGATAAAAATGAATGGACATCACTCACAGGCTATTGAGCTGGAGCGAGGCTGCCGTCAAGGTTGCCCTCTCAGCCCAGCTCTTTTCGCCCTATTTATTGAACCCTTAGCACAGTCAATTAGGGATGACCCGGTAATAAAAGGAATAATGGTCAGAGGGCTGGAGCAAAAAATTTGTCTGTACGCGGACGACGTTTTATTACTTATAACAGCGCCAGAGACTAGCATCCCTAGGCTGATGTCTACACTAAAAGAATTTGGAACCTACTCTGGATATAAATTAAATGTGCAAAAAACCCAAATTTTAAGCTATTCTTACTCCCCTCAAAAAGACATGCTGAATAGATTCGATTTTAAATGGAGCTCAAAGGAGATTAAATATCTGGGAATTCGAATACCTAAAGCTCTATCGAAAATATATGAAAGTAATTTTGGCCCCATAAGTAAAAACATCAAATCAGATATTGGCAGATGGTCTCAACTGCCCCTAGATATGCACAATAGGATAGAAACAATAAAGATGAATCTACTTCCCTGATTCTTATATCTCTTTCAATCCCTGCCGGCAATGATCACACAATCGCAATTTAACGAATGGGATAAGTGGATCTCAAGATTCATATCGGCGGGTAGAAGACCAAGGATCCAATTCAAAACACTGCAATTGGCTAAAGAGAAAGGGGGCAGATCACTACCATGCTTGACTGACTATTATAAGGCAGCACAATTAAGACCACTTGCATGCTGCTGCAACCTAAATTATACAGCAAAATGGAAGGACTTGGAAATCTCACAATTAGACATTCCGTTACAATCTATATTGGGCAGTAAAACACTGTATGAGCAGCATTATAGCAACCTGAACCAATGGTCTAAAGTCTGCCTTCGTATTTGGTTTAATGAATGTAAGTCACCATCACTTGAACGACAGTCTAAGTTACTGAGATGGGTTGCCTTTGACCCTGAATTTAAGCCTGCAGGGATTGACGGGAGGTTTAAACATTGGTATAGGAGGGGAATCACTTCTTACTGCTCAATTATATCCAAGGGAGAATTTGACGGTTTTCAGAAAATTTCAGACACATATGGGCTAGAAAAAATTGACTTCTCTAGGTATCTCCAAATTAGATCCTATTATAACGATCAGATAAAATCACTAGAGGAATGTGAGACCAACTTAATTGACATATTTATTGACATGTACAAAAACAAGGACAATAGGAAACTTTTTTCAAAATTGTACTCCCATATTCAATTTAATAAGAAACACTCAACAGATAAGGTTAGATTAAAATGGGAGAAAGAATCTCAAACTGTCATCACAGAAGAAGATTGGTTTAATATTTGCTCTGTGCAGTCAACTTCCACTAGTTCTGGTCTCTGGAGAGATTTCTGCTGGCGGAATCTGGTTAGATATTTTATAACCCCTAAGTTAAAATATGTACAGACAGGGGAGACGGCCAGGGGACTGTGTTGGAGGAACTGTGGTGAACAGCTAGCAGACCATTTTCACATATTTTGGAGCTGCCCAGCTATTCAGCCATATTGGCAAAAGATTACACAAGTAATACAAAATATTTTTGGAGATGAATTCAACAGCTCTTTCTCCACAATCTACTTGGGGAATATTGCACCCCATATACCGGGACGAGACAAATATCTCTTGAAAATTTTATTAGCAGCCAGTAAGAAAACCATAACTCGCAGCTGGTTACAGCCCACACCTCCAGCAGAGTCAGACTGGATCGATATTGTGACCAATATCCAAAATATGGAAAGGATGACCTTCTCGTTAAATCTACAGACTGATAAATATTTGCACTATTGGGAAAAATGGATTGTGTACATGTCCACAAGAGATGCTCATTGAGCCATCATGTATTTGTAACTCCATCAGTATAATGTCTGAATGAATGTATAGGTGACCGAATGTTCGTTCTATGCTCTTCTGTATGTTGTCTATGTTCCTTTTATAAAAATAAAGTACAAAAAACCCCCCAAAAAACTAAGCACACATAGTAGGTAGAAAGTGCAAAAACACCTGACCACCTCTCCTAGCACATCATCCAATAAATGGGAAGAACCACCATAACAACCATGAATGGAGGACTGATAAACACAACCAAGAAAGAAAATAGGCAAATACCACTGGCCAAATCTAACAAAACTTAAAGGAAAAACATAAGGGTAAAGCATAAAGGCAAAAACAGTAGCAGACTGTCTCATCACCGCAGCACACCCATGCCCATCAAAAGGTTCCTATATAGAAACAGAGTTGTAATTTACATTTACAGTATTGAGTACAATGGTACTAAATGCAATAACATGATCACATCGTGAGTCTGGGATACAATCCACCTCCCACAGCTAAAGTTTAATGCCCAATAGTGAGGATCTCTTCACCTGACATTATAGTGCTTGATTTAATACATAAATCACACGTGCTGATAGACACCAGATAATACAATGGGTCACACATACCTCAAATGAAGGGACAAACAAAATCACTCTCCTCGAACGTGCAGCACGAGAGGGCAGCTCTACTCGGGACTTAGCAACTTAATTTTTTCTTGATTTAGCTACGCAATTGGCTCAGTGCTGGCATCTTCCTAATATAGAAGGCAGGTGCGACTATTTGGAGGAAGTGACGACGTGGTGTTGACCAGGCAGGTAAAAAGGATAACATGGCTAGGCAGATGTAAGAGAGATGGGGCTCGAATTAATGTTTCCCTGCTACAATCTACCTGCAGTTTTCATGTCTGCGGCTGGAACAAAGACCAATTAGCTCCAGGGCCTACAGTGTACTGCAGCTGTTATTTTCAAGCTAGGGAACTGAGAGATAGCAGCCTTACCCACCCTACACCGTGCAGCCTCTGGAAGGCTGATGGCGGTTGGAACGGTGGGCTGTGGTTACCCTGGTCTTTCGTCTTGATGCCACAGCACTGTCAGAAGGTACTGCATAGGGTAAACCAGGAGAGGCACTAGAACTTGGTGTGGGTACTGCAAGGACAGCTGGTTGATCACAGAGGGGTGTGGTCACCACAAAGATGCCATTGTGTGTTTCCTCATCTTCCACAATGCTGTTGTGCAGGACTGGTTTTCCTAAAACATGTTCCTGAGGGCAAAGGTTAGGAGGCACAGATTTAATCATAGAGCGATCGATACGTTTCACTGTTTGGGGGTCCTCTCAGGGTGCCATGGATAACACTGAACCCACGGCACCTGGGGCCTAATCTTGAATTTTTGATCAGCCTTTTTTACTGTGGCCTCTCAGATAGACCAGCTGCTGCTCTGGCAAATCAGAAGAATTAACCTGAACATCATGAGGTTCTTTGCGACAAGTTGCTGCTCTTTTCAACTGCTCACAGGCCCTATCAAAGGCCTCCTGAAGTTTCTGCTGGTGCTCCTGGACCCAGTCTTCCACGCATCCTGTAGTAGGCTCTGGAACTCTTCCTAGGAGAAAGTCAACAGGCAAATGGGGGTCTTGTCCAAACGTGTGAAAATAGGGAGACTCTCTTGTCGACTGGTGGACAGTAGCAGTGACTGATTATGCAGCTAAAGCCCATGTATGCAATATAACATCAATATGCATGGGAAAAAGGAAGGGGGGAAAAAAAGGAAACACTGAGAAGAGAGAGCATGGACTGCAATGCCACCTGTACAAGCCAAGTTCAACAAACTCAGCTGACTTTGGATATCTTCTATAAAAAGAGTTAGGACTGAGCCAATAGAAATAAACCTAACCATAAACGGCTGTGTTGTTTGGGTGTGTGTTTGTGCGGTAGCCATGGGACAGCAGAGTTGCAGCAGTAAGATGTCTGTGACAGGGGAGGAGCTGGTGTGTGTGTGTGTGTGTGTGTGTGTGTGTGGCTGGCACGAACTGCAGATACCATGCCAAACCGCCTGTCCATCTCACACTCCATTCTACCCTCACTCGTGAACAAGACCCCAAGATACTTGAACTCCTTCCCTACTCTCCTCCCACCCAGATGGGACAATCCACCATTTTCTGACGGAGAATCATGGCCTCAAATATGGAGGTGCTGACTCTCATTCCGACTGCTTCACACTCAGCTGCAAACTGCTGCAGTGCATGCTGGAGGTCACAGTGTGATAAGGCAAACAGAACCACATCATCTGCAAAAAGCAGAGATGCAATTCTGAGGTCCCCTTCCTCTCCCCAGCTGCGCCTTGAGATTCTGTCCATGAATATCACAAACAGACAGGGGACAACCCTGTCAGAGGCCAACACCACCCAGGAATGTGTTTGACCTCACGCCAAGTATGCAGACACAGCTCTCACTTTGGTCATACAGGAACTGGATGGCTTGCAGCAGCAACCCTGGTACCCCATATTCTCGCAGTACCCCTCACAGGACTCCCCGAGGGACACGGTTATAGGTCTTCTCCAAGTCCACAAAACTCCCGCGACCCTTCCAGCAGCCTCCCAAGGGTAAAGAGCTGGCCAACCGTTCCATGACCAGGATGGAACTTACATTGTTCCTCCTGCCTCCTGATTATGGGGTTTGACATCAGTCGGAGCCTCCTTTCCAACACCGTGGAGTAAATATTCCCAGGAAGGCTGAGTAGTGTGATACCCTGATAATGGGAGCAGACCCTAGGGCCCCTTTTTTTGAAAATGGGAACCACCACCTTGGTCTGCCACTCCATAGGCACCGTATCCGACCTCCAAGTGACACTGAAAAGGCGTGTCAGCAAAGACAGCCAAACAATGTCGATGGGATTCAGTATCTCAGGATGAATCTCATCATAACCTGGCGTCTTGCTGCCAAGAAGCTTTTTGACTACCTCAGTGACCTCTGCCAGGGATATGGATAAAGGTTCACCCAAATCTTCAGATTCTGCCTCCTCCATGGAAGACGTGATGGTAGGGTTCAGGAGTTCCTCAAAATGTTCCTTCCACCACTCAGTGATATCCCCAGTTCGGGTCAGCACTTCTCCTCCCCTGCCAGAACTGCCTTGAGGCTGACCAAAAGTCCTCCTCCATGGCCTATCCAAACTCCTCCCACATCCGAGTTTTCACTTTGGTCCCTGCCTAAGCGGCAGCCCTTCTGGCCAGCTGGTGCCTGCCTGCCTGCTTTAGGAGAACCCTGGGCCAATAAAGGCCAAAAGGCCTCCTTCTTCAGCCTGACAGCATCCTTCACCGCTGGGGTCCATCAGTGGATGCTTTGGTTGCTGCCATGACAGGCACCGATGACCTTCTGACCACAGCTTTTAGTATTCGCCTCCACAATGGAGGTTTACAACAAAGACCACTCTGATTTCATGTCCCCAACCAACCTGGGATGCACGAAAAGTTCCTCTGGCGGTGTGATTTGAAGACCTCGCGGATAGGGGCTTCCGCCAGACGTTCCCAAGAGATTTCACTCATTTCAACCACTGAAAAAACGAGTCGGCCCTAATGCAAACAAGTGACACGTTACACTGATTACACAGCTGATCTATAGATCGCAGCAGACTGACAGCCCAGTGACAGAGGCAGACAACAGCAGAGTTTTTCCTCAAATGCCAAATAGTATAACCACTAGTAACCTTCACTAAAACCTGTAGTAAAACCTTAAGCTATGAAAAGTGACTTCTTCAGACTTTTTGCAAAAGACTTTGTTTTAGTCTCAGTTTTAGTCAGACTTTAGATTAAATTCTTTATAAATACAACACAGCCATCGCTCTGTCTCTCATCCAGCTGCTCTCTGCTGCTTTCGTTGCTCAGGGTTGCTCATACTTCGACTGAGAAAAAACTCTTCTTGGGTCTACAAGATTGACCTTAAATGAGTTAAATGGATGAATTAATGAAAAACTAAAAAAAGCCATATATGAATACAGTACTTAAAATGTGAATAGAGAATGATTTTGGTTTACTTTATTGACGGATTCCCACAGAGGGCCATCCTCATCCAGCTCAGGCAAACACCCCTGTGTCACAACTGACAGCTGTGTAGTGTTATTGTTTAACTCAATAGATTATTGTTCTTAATTAAGGAACAGGCAGTTTTTTGCATTCTCCCTCTTAACTGAGAACCGAACCATACCATGACTTTAAATCCAAGGTACACACCAAAATTATGATTTTTGTGTATCATTACACCCCTACTGTAAAGCATCCATGTTTTCACAGAAATGGATGGAAACTGAAGTGCAAATTGACTGGTGTGATTCTAAGTTTGAGTGATGATAAACATGGTGTCATGTAGTTTTCTCTGACAACATGTCCATACTCTCTGTAAGATGTGGATTTGGATCAGTTTAACTAGGATCTGCTGCATACAGTGGATTTTGAGTTGCTTTGTAGTTAAAGCTGGTTTAGGCGGCATTCAGTGAAAAAAGTGGATTTTGAGTAGCTTTTAATTTGAAGCTGCCCTTTTTGCCCAGAAGCTATTACAAACACATTTCTTTGCCAGATACATGTAAATGAATTAATATGATTGTGTTTTGTTTAGTTTTTTGTTAACTTTGATAACTTGTCTGTTATGAGCAGATTTGCACTTCAGATGCTTCAAAACATGTATTTGGATGTGTTCAGTTCAATGCAAGAAATTGATTCTGTGTAACTTTTTAATTAAACTGTCCTGTGTGCAGCAGAAGCACTTAGAAACATGGAAATGGGTTAACATACTGGAAAATGTGGTTTTATTTAGTTATGTATTAGTCCTTTAACTCTTCTGTTATGAGCAAATTTACACTTGAGTATGTTTTTTTGCCCCAAATAGTTGAAACAATTAATATTATAAATAGCATGGTTTTATGTAGATAAAACATAAAACATAAAAAAAAATTCAGAGTTGAATAAAAATATTTAAAATGAAATCTAAATGCTAAATGTTATATGTAAATGTTATATGTTAAATCTAAATGTTATGTGTTAATGTGCTGTATTCGAGCTGCCAATTCCGCTGACTGAGGGACCGTCTTCACAGCTGCAATGGGACTGTACTGTAACCACCATGGGCTCCACACTGGGCTATGTGGACAGTCACAGTGGGCACCGACTGCGCAGACCACCAGGCCCTCTCCGCCTGGCTCTGTCCTCCATATGAGCCACAGTGAGCCAGCCTCCTGTACTGCAGCCCATGCTGTGAGACTCCTCAGTGGAGCCACTCTCCTCACGGCAAAAGTTTCTCACATAAGCCAGGAGTGAAGCATAGTTGAACCCTGATGTAAAAACTTCAAAACAAAAATCTTTCGGTCGCCATGTACACAGAACATTAATACACAGAGATCTTACCTTGGTACTAATGGCAAGCGTCAGCGTACATTTGCTGCAGGAGTAAAATATGAAGAATCATGGCATGAAGATTAAAGATGTAGATTTAACCATTTAGATTCAAGATTTAGATTTAACATAAATAACATATAAATTCAATTTTTAAGATTTAGATTTAAAATATAACATTAAGATATGACATTTAACATTTAGATCTCATTTTAAACTATTTATTTTACAGTGACATTATCTTGAATGAATCCAACAAAGTTTTCTAATACTGCTCTACATGTGATTAAAAAGTGACTTTAAAAAATTCTCACATCTTTTCAATCTTGTTTTAGAGCTAATTGTGGAGGAATGTTTCATGTGATGTAATTTGCTGATAAAACGGTTATTTGGATTACTTTTAAGATGTCATTAAAGGCAAAACACTGATTTTGAGAAGCTTTCATGTTAAAGCTGATTTTCTTTTACCCAGAATCAGTTATAAACACATTTCTATGCCAGAAAAATGTGAAAATAGATTATTATTATGGAAAATGTGGTTTTATGTAGATACCTAGATAAATTTTCTATTATGAACAGATTTTCAATTTAGATGTCTTTTGCTGCAAATGTGCTATTGGATAATTTTAGGTGTCTTTGAACGCAAAAAGTGGATTTTGAGTAGCTTTTTACTGAAAGCTGCCCTATTTGTGTTAAGCTGCTCGGTACCGAAAAAAGCAGGGTAAAGACCCAAGAGAAAACATGCAGAGGATGAACAATGAACTGGGTTTTCATAATGTTGGGAATGAACGAGGAAGGGAATGGGGAAGGGAGCCAGGTAGCATGAGGGCAGAGGAAGCTGGTGAGGCTGTAGGAATGGAGGGCAGTGGTGAGGCGAGGAGAAGCGTGAGGCTGGTGGAGCAGAATGCGGGGGTTGTCCAAGGTGGTGACTGAGGCTGAGTTCGGAGGTGAGGGACTGGTTGGCGAGGCGCTGGATCTCGGCGATGGCAGGCACTGGAGAAAACACAAGAGAGGCACAAGAGAGGCACAATGAGCACAAAAATCCAAATCCAAAGTTTCGCAAAGTACTAGAAGTAATTTCTCAGAAGTGACGGCCAATCTACCAGGTGATTGGGAATGAGGTGCAGGTGAGGAAGTTTGCACAGAGCTCCCGAAAGCCACGTCCAGCCCCTGCAACACAGGAGGACACACAGACACCACCAAGCAAACACAAAAAACAAACCCACAAGCACACCACAAAACTACAAGGCACCACAATTTGCCCAGAATCACTTAGAAACACATTTCTATGCCAGAAACATGTGCAAATAGATACATATGAGGGAAAACATGGTTTTGAGTATAACTTTGAAAAAAATGTATAATGACCAGATTTTCACTTTAGATGTTTTTTGCTGCAAATCTTTTATTTCAAACAGTTTAGGTGTCTTTAAGTGCAAAAAGTGGATTTTCAGTGGCTTTTTACTGAAAGCTGTCCTAATTGCAAGGAGTCACTTAGAAACACATTTCTATGCCTGAAACATATGAAAATGGATTGAAGAAAAATGGGTTTTGAGTGTATAACTTTGTTAACCTTTTGCTTATAAGCTGATTTTCACTTTAGATGTCTTTTGCTGAAAAATGTGTACGTATTTAGATACATTTTTTCGTGTCTTTAAATGCAAAAAGTGGATTGTAAGTGGCTTTTTACTGAAAGCTGTCCTATTTGCCAAGAATGACCTAGGCCACCTATCAGAATGACCTCAGCACAGTTACTTACATTCATACAGGAAACTTTCCATTCAGATAGACATTTGTAGCTGAAAAAATGACATACGGCAACTAAAAGGATGATCTACACCACCCATTAGAATGACCTACTCCACCCATTAGAATGACCTACTCCACCCATCAGAATGACCTACTCCACCTATCAGAATGACCTACACCTCCCATCAGAATGATGTAATGTGACAGAAAAGGTTGTTTTATGTTGTGAAATTTTATAAGTTGTCTGTTATGAGCAGATTCACAGACTGTTAGCCTTTGCTGTAGTTTTTACAGTAAAATACCACAAAATGCCCAATAAACCATACCATAAAATACCTTTACAATTAGTTACTGTAATTTGCATAGCATTATGGGTATAGTGCCATAATTTACAGTAACTTATTGTATTTTTAAAATTTAAAATTGTGGTAATTTACTGTTAACACGTTACAGTAATGCTATTGATGTTTATGTCATTGTGCTGGATTTCAAAGATCTCACAGGCTGTTTGTGACAAAAATGACTACAAATATTAAGTCCTACTTCACCCCCCACACCCCTCCTAATGATTTAGAAGTTTGTTGGCTGGTTGAAAAAAAAACTGTGCTGTGTAAATAGAAAGAAATCTTCCAGACTGAAGCTAAACCAACGTTTTATTCCAGTGGTTCTAGGTAAGTAAGGAATTTGTGTGTTAATCTGTCATAAATCAATACATGCCCTTACTTTAAATCAGTGTGAGTTGTTGCTGATAATAGTGTTTTTCCTGTCAGCTTAACTGGTTATGTTTTTAAGGCCCCATTTGAGTCACACAAAAAAAAAGAAAGAAAAACACCTAAACAACTGTAACACAGGCACAACTGGGTCAGCGAGCTGCTAGGGGAACGAGGTTTGACGTTTTTAGCTAAATGACTGACATGACTGCATAGCTTTTAATCTGAAGTTCCACAGGAAGTACTGCATGATAGTCACTGGCACTTAACGTTAAAATAATCGGTAGAAATCCACATTTAAGTTAGAGTAACAGTAACATTAGTTAGTTATCTATGTTGCAGTGTTTTATCATTAGATACATTAATAGCCACATAATTCAACCATTTAGGCGAAGGACAGCTCACGTGAATTTGCGTATCTTGATATACGTTCACACAAAGTGCAAGAAACGTAGCTAAGTAGCTACGTTTCTTGCACTTTGTGTGAACGTATATCAAGATACGCAAATTCATTCCCTTCTCTTGCTGTGACACCAGCTTATTTTTCATTTTTAAGGGAGAAAGAGCGATGTCTTTTTGTTTTATTCACATTTTATGTTTAGCTTTGCTATGATCTGAAAGTCTGTCACGCTTGTTTTGTGGAAAATCCGAGCACAAGCAGTTTTAGTCTTAACTTGTTTGAAATAGTAACCTTAATGTTAGATTACAGTTAGCTAACGTTACATTAGCAATGGTTTCTGCCGAGTTTTATTCCCTCCAAAATATGCCAGTGTAGCTGGTTCTGTTGTACTAAGTGCCGATTTAGCTTCAACTCTTCGCAAGACAAGACAACTGGTAAAAAGACATTTTAAGACGAGTCTGGAAATTTTAGGCGGTTAACAATATCCATGGCTTTGAGCTTGCTAGTCCTGGTTAACGTTAGCCAGCTACAATATTGTTAACTATATGTACCATTGTGTAATTAGTACATAGCTTATGTAATGTTACTATGTTGTTTTATGAGCCTCAGCAGCTGCATGACTTTGCCAGTGCCCTTTCTGTCTTTTTTGGGTCATATCAGTCCTCAGCCTCGAGTATCAGCAGTCAGCATCCACCACATTGGAGATGATACAAAGGCAACTATTTATTGATGAAAACTAATAAATAAATGACAGTTTTACTGCAGATTAATGACCATATTGCCGATTGCTGTGCCATTATTCTTTTGAAAGATTCTTTGTTAGGATCAATCCAGATGTGGGTACCAAATGCACAGCCAAACTCGGTATGAGCTGCAAGACAGGAAGTGCTGTCAAGAAATAAGTAGCAAGCATCAGCTCTCGGGTCACCACCTTCCTCCAACGACTCACTGAATTTGAGTGTAGGACTTCCAGCTAGGTAAGAATATTTTCAATTGTTCATTATTTAGTTTCCTTTGCCTCTTATTTTGTATGCTCTGGCCTTATGGCCTTTTAATATAATGAGGATCAGGGTTTAATTAATTAATCACAGTTAGTAAGTCAGTAGAAAGACAAAGATAAATAAAATACACATATTTATTTGTCAATAAACTGCTGGTGCTGCTGCTAGTCCATTGTTCCACTGTGCTGTCAGCTTACAATCACTAATGATAACCTGTCGGCCTCCTTCTGTCCCTCTGCAAGTGATAAAGATGACAGTAGTGAGTAAATCATAACAATCATTACATTATTAAGAATAAATAAGGATTTAACTGCTCTTGACTACCATACAAGACTAAAGTCAGTATTTAAAAAGCAACAAATAGCAACCTGCCCCTTTACCATGGTAAGGTAAGTCTACATAACCATATCTGTCACATCCACATCATTCATATTTATGGGTTAGGGTTAATTATACATTTTACATATACAAGTATATATATTTTGTTTTATTTTAAAAAATATATATATTTTAGATTTTAATCATGTTTTAATCCTTATTTTCACTGTATTTTACAATTAAATGACTAATTAGTTTGTATTGTTTATACATTTCAATAATCTATTAAAAACATGATTTCACACAGTTAAAAGGGCAATTTTGTTAAGAAAAACAAGTTACAAGACTGTCACTGACTTTAGGTATCACAAAATCTCTGTTTGAATCTGGCCACAAGCATGGAAGGCAAACCGTAATAAAATTAACCTTTTGATTTTTTAGTCTTGTGAATAAAATGTAAGAGAAAAAGCAGCTTCTTATTGCACTTTACTTTTATTTTAATGTTAACATGACATGTAAAAACTTGACATGCTGAACAAATTGCATGTTAAACAGTAAACAGTATTACATGTAAAAATTACATGTTAAAAACGGGGGGGATCAGCTCCAAAATAACTTACTCACAACTTCTTCCATACAAAATTAACATTGCTGCCCCTCATTCCCCCCTATCTTAAAATGTCCCAAGCCATGAACTAACACCTCAGCAAACCATAACATTCCAACCTTTAACATCCAAATAGATCATATAGTTTCAGAAACAGAACACAACACATAAAGAATGACAAAACAAATACAAGGTGTAAGACAGAGATGTCATGAGTAAATGACTGAGAGAATAGAAAATATCAGAGAAAGAGACAAGAAAAGAGGGGTTCAGACAGGGAGAGAGATGAAGGATGAACGTGGGTAACAATAAGAGGGAAAGAGAATTAGAAGATTGAGACAAATTGCTATCTTGATGGGCTTGAGTAGCTAATCTCACCTTCATCTCAAATGAAGTCCCACTCAAAATCCATTAGTCTCTTTAGCAGAGTGGACACATGTGGGTTGACAGTTGTGCTCTTCTTGGTTGTAACTTTGTCCGTTTTCTTGGATACCACTTTGCCTTAGCCAGTCTTGCTGCCTCTCTCAGGGTTGATTCCAATGAAACGTCTGAAAAATGATAATGTTTAAGTATGTAAAATCAAGTTATTGAACTCAATCTGATAAATACCACAATAAAAGGCAGACAATCTATAGATGACTGAACACAAGAAAAATTCAGGTAAGTATCTAACCTCTAATGAGCTCGAGGGTGCATGCTGCCTCTTCTTGGTACTGTAGATTAAAGGTGTAGAATGTTGAAAACAAGGCAGCAAGCAGCGTCAAGAACGTGGGTTGAATCCCCTCACACAGGATGTGTCCCTCAAGGCTGACCATCCAGCGCTGAATTCCTGCCATGTCACCTGAAACTTAGAATTTAATCCATCATGAATATTCTGCCCATCTGTATCTTAATCTTAAAGCAACAATAGTACAGTAACAGGGAGAAATGTTAAGTTTTTTTCTTGTTACAGAGTAGTTATTGTGCATCTGGTTGGATGTGTAGCAAAAAGAACAGCTGTGTTTTTTTGATGTTCATATAACCATGGTACAGTTGGAGTTGCTTTTGATGACAAACCTGCCTTGATCACAGAGTCAGCAATTTAAAGTTTATCTCACCAATTGCACTCACTAATTTTGTAAGCAATATTTTTTTGGAATGGAAAATTTTGTTGCTTGCATATGCAGTGGTTAAACATACCAAGTAGTATCAGACGAGGAGTTTCAGGTACGTTGATTGTCCTCTCAATGTCAGCTGTAGTGGCAGATCCCTATGACACAGAAAGTGAAATACAAATTGGACTGTTATAAGATGAGTCATTGTATGACATAGTATATGTATATGTAAAAAGAAAACTTACATCTGCAAGTAGGATCAGATTTGTAATGTCCTCGGAAAAGTGAGCCATCAGAAGCTGGAGCACAAAATATGGCAATTCGACATCTTCATACACAGAGAGAACCTCCTTCACTTTTGCATTGGTGGGTTTAGTCTTAAAGAATTCAACAATGGTTTTACCACACTCCTCTATGGCAAGCTCCAGAGTGCGCAGTACAGGGATGTCTGTGAGGAGCTCAAAGTGAGAATATAATACTGGCAGAACATTAATGTGGCACCGTTGTAGATAATATGTTTCTTCCATCAGCTGCTTTATTTCAGCTCTGTCACCTCCATTTATTCCTCTCGAGTGTACATCTCTTGGAGTTTTTGACGTTTGCTCTCTACTGTTGTTTCAGTCTCCTCTGGTGGTAGGCTGGGCTGGAATCTCGTACAGCCATACGTGTCTGTTGGTCCTCTCTTCTCGCCACAGCCAGAGGTTCGGTGCTGCCGAAAGCTGCTTGTGCGGTTGAGGTTTTCGATTCGATTTTTAACTTTGATTAGGGTTTTTAACTTTGATTATTTGATTCATATCCACTTCCCAGAAGCTTACCATTGTCCAGTTGATCAGCAAAACTGTTCGGATATTGACTGACAATGTTTCTGCAAACTGTAAGGCACTGTGAGCGTGTTAGGTTTGCCTCATTTTTCCTCATCTCATCTGCTACTATTCTTACCATCTGCCGCTGTGCAGCAGGTGAAGGCCTCTTACCATCTGATATGGCTGAACAAATGTCTGCAGGCATGAGGTTCCATGGCACCTGAAAAGATTCTGGCCATGATTTCTTTACCTGAGAGGAGGGCTGGCTGTCTTCAGTTACATTAGATGCTGAGCAGGAGGCCACAGATGAGGCAGAATGACTAGAAAGTGATGCAGAATCACTGCTGTCAGCAGTGATGGGAGAAGACAGGACTTCAGTGTCCAAGGTGATTGTCTCTGCCTCTAAAATTGACAAAAAAAATGAAATAGGTCACATGGTTTTTCATTTTCTTAAATTAATTATTATGATGTATAATGAAATAGCAAGTAAGCAAACATAGCCAGTTTGAATGCATCCAAAAGTTTTCTCTGTTGAATAACAAGTAGCAAATCTGCAATGTCATCTTCTTTGACATATCTGAGGTCTTCTCTTGACTCTAAACCAGAGCTTATTAACCTCTCGATCAAAATCTCCTGGACAGCTTCAGAAAGATATGGCAAGGCTCTACGGACGACCTCCTTCAGCTTGTCCACCAAGGTCACCATTGCTGTCTGTTGAGAGGAAAGAATGGTGTGGAACAACAATTGACATGTCATACAATGCATACTCTGGTAAAGGGTAATAATCAACTAGGTAATCTTGTTTAACACAACAGTAGCATTCCCGCAGTGGTGTCAAGCCATAAACACCTATATCATGGAGACGCAGGGCCTGAAATTTTGACAAAATACACTGCTGAACCATTGTGGATAAGTACCACAATGATCTTTCCCACCACAAGGCCTTCAGAACTTTCATTTATAAAAATGAGCATGTTTTTTTTGTACTTTGTGCCTTTCACAGTTGCTTCATGAGCAATCAAAGTATTATCAGGTCCAAAATCAAAGCTTGATATTGATGCCATGATGCTGTGATTATAGTCTGTAGGAAAAAACTCAGCTGCCTTTTCCACTGCAACAGCCTGTGGGAAGAGATTGCCAGCATTGAGATATGCCTGGAGGAGCTGGTACCTCTCTGCAAGAGTTGAGCACAAGTTTTTAAAATTGACCAGGGAAAGCTTGCTTTCTGAGATGCAAATACTCATCAATAAGCACTCTCAAGTTTGATTGTCACCTGGAGATTTAATTTTCTCTCCAATGAGCACTGGCAGCATCCTCAACAAGCACCAATTTTGGACAGCATGACCACCCAGCTTATCACTTCCTGGACTGACTTCACAAGGTCTATCATTTGCATCATTCCCTTGATACTTAAACTGGTTAATCCTTCGGTTCAACTCAAGATAAGTGAATTCTTTGTTGACCTTCACCAGATGCTGGATGTATAACGCGAGATCAGAGGCTACAATGTCTTCAAATAAATCATGGCCAATACATGGAGGCAGTCCAGGTTTATATACATGAAAGAAGGACAGTTCATTGAACAAGGAGTCATATTTGATACCTCCACTTTGGACCGAACCACCTTCAAGTCTCTGAACATGTTCTCTGTATGACTGCACTGTGCGTGTTGTGGCCCTGCAGAGAGGATCTGTCTGAAACGTGTTTCTGTCTATTTCACAGTATCTGCAGAAATGAACACTCAAGCTGAAATTCTCAAGAAATCCTCCAATCCCATGTGACCCTAAATTGTCACCAGCAATAGCATGCAGTATTCCTTTACAGACCTGTCCATCAGGTAACACCATGCCATTGCTCTCAAGATCTTTCAAATCTTTGACCAGCTGACCCATGACCAAACCCTGACCAAAATACTTGAAATCTTGTTCTTTGCAGAGCAGAACAAGTTGCATCTGGTCAATATTTGACCTGTGGTGTGGTAATAAGTCTGCCAGTGTGAGATACATTGCAAGTACTTTGTGCTTCTTTTTTCCAGACCCTAATGGATTCACCACTTCAAACGCATCCTGATAAAGGATCAAGTGTAAAGACTCTGTTTGCACTGGGTTTTCAGTAATATTTTCCCCATCCCACACATCTTTAAAGACATCTTTAGTTTGGGCACGGGTGTGTACTTCATTGTACTGGTCTCTACAGACTTGCACTGAAAAAGAGCTTCAAGTGTTTGTTTTATGGGGACATACTGAACAAAGCTCTCTTTGCCTGCCTCATTTTGTCCCATACATATAGGCACTGGTTCAACATGATTAAATTGTGTCTTGAAAACAGTCTTTCTACGTTGATCTGTTCTTAGTGTGTGGGTATTGTGAGTCCGGAAAAGATCTTCTGTTTTCAGATCATCAATGAGAGTCTTTATAGCCTCATCTGAAGCGCCAAGCACATGCAGCTTTTTATTCAGTTTAAACAGTAATTGTGACTGGCTGATGTAATGTATTGACTGCAAGTCTTCGATGATTGTCTGAATAGTGAAGGCAGGAAATAGCAACTTTGCTTGTAGTTTAAGATAAAAGAGAGCAAGATTCCTCAAAAACAGTGAATCTTCAATGTTTTCTGGGCAAACCTCAAATTGCTCATCATTAGCAGAATCCAGCTGCATGTCACTGAGCAAATCGTGATCATCACGAGTGCCACTAGGTTCACTTACACCTGCTGTGGCAGTGATAGACTCTATCAAATTTCCCTCTCCACTGTCTCTGTGTTTTCTGGTCAAATGAGAAGACAATGTAGATATCACAGTAAATGACTTATCACATTGTTGAAAAGGACATGCAACTGTCCATCCTTCTTTGATGTGTTCTTTAAGATGTGAATAGATTCTTAGTCAGGGAATCGCATTTGGCAGTGCAGAAGTCAACATGGCATGTCAGGTCCACTGGCATACTCAATCTGGGCTCAGTTATACGTTTCTTGTGTTTTCTGTAAAAATGTGCTTTTAGACCTGCATGGTTTTTAAATGTCCTTGTGCAATTAGGCATACAACACTGCAGTACTAAATTAGGTAAATTGTCGTGAATTTTCACATGCCTCAAATAGGCCACTGGGTTGCTAGACTGATGGCCACAGATCTGACAAGAAAACATCATTGCAAGCCGAACAGACTTGTTGTGGTTCAGTAAACAGTGAAGCACAGTTGTAAAACTGTAAAGAAAGAAAGAAAAAAAAAGCTGGTTTTGCCAGTTAACCTGATTGTTTCTTATTTTAGTGTTTGATGTCTGGAAATTTAACGAGGATGATAACTGGGCAGTGGTGAAAACATCTACTGCATCTGCAATATCACAGAAATGTCAGAAAATTAATACAAATACAAATGAATAGGCAATTACAGTACACAATACAAGATGGAAAAACATTTATTCGCACGGGATAAGGGAAGCCTGTATAGTACTCGAATTTACTAACATTGGGTCATGATGTCAGAGCCGTGCACGTCGCAACATCCGCCGCTGTTTGCTGTGTATATGTGTGTGTGTAGGGGGTGGGGTGGGGGGGGTGGTCATCATGGCAACTGTACAATGTCAAGTTACAACATGACTTTGAACAGTGTACAGTAAGTTGTTGGGATAACGGGCCGTCAGCCTGTTGAAAGAGAAAAATGTTCATGGGTAGCACGAAATGGAGGCTTTTATGCTGGAATTGTGAAAATCATATGTGCGTCATATTGTAACTTAAGGCTGTCGCTGCAGCTGCCCGTTCGTCACTATATTGACGAGTGAGAAGAGAACGAGTGGTTGCTTTTCCGCTGTTTTGTTTATTGTTTACAATGGGGCTGGCGAAAAATTAATCCATAAAGCGGTGGATAACGTTATACGACGCAAACGGTGTTACAACGTGTATTGTGTAGCCTTAACAATCAAATACAGTTTCTACTCACCAAATAATTAGTACGTTGGAGATGGATCAGGAATGGTAAGCTTTACACGTGCAGCTCAGGCAATTTTTTCCCAGAATGCCAAAAATATTGCATGATACTGTTATCTAAGACACTTTAACGGTAAAGTGCTGTATAATAGGAATACATTAGAGTTCAGTTAAAAAAACAGTAAATGAGCTGTAATTTCACCGATTTTCTGTAATATTAACAGTAAAGCACTGTTTATTGAAAAAACACCATAATACTGTTGAAATTCTGCTGTAAATTTACAGAAATTATTTACAGTGTGTGGTCTGGTCGTGGGGACAACAAGCTAAGCAGCGCACTCCAGGCATCCCTCTCCCCAGCAACGCATTCTAGTTTCTTCTGGGGCACCCCAAGGCGTTCCCAGGCCAGACGAGATATGTAATCCCTCCAGTGTCTTCTGGGTCTGCCCCGCGGCCTCCTACCAGTATCAAATGCCTGGAACACCTCCAGCGGGAGGCGCCCAGGAGGCGTCCTGATCACTTGCCTGAACCACCTCAACTGGCCCCTTTTGACGCGAAGGAGCAGTGGCTCTATTCCAAGCTCCTCCTGGATGTCTGAACTCCTCACCCTAGTCTAAGGCTGAGCCCAGCCACCCTCCGGAAGAAACTCATCTCGGCCACTTGTATCCGCGATCTCATTCTTCACTTCCCAGAGCTCATGACCATAGGTGAGGACGTCTCACAGTTTGCCAGAACTTCCCTGAGGCCGACCGAAAGTCCTCCTCCATGGCCTCCCCAAACTCATCCCACACCCGAGTTTTCACTTTCGTGACTGCCTAAGCTGCAGCCCCTCTGGCCAACTGGTACCTGTCTGCTGTTTCCAGAGACCCCCAGACCAACAAAGCCCAGAAGGCCTCCTTTTTCAGCTTGACGGCCTCCTTCACCACTGGTGTCCACAAACGGGTCCTGTGGTTGCCGCCACGACAAGCACCGACGACCTTCTGACCACACCTACTAATTCCAAATTTTTGTTTCAAATTCCAAAAACCATCTTTTATTTCTTTTCTGTGTTCCCCCAACGACTCAAATAAATCAAGTGTTTTTGGGGTTGTTTTTTTTTTTGCTCATCTTTGTTTTTTACCGGAACACATCACTTTTACAAGCATATTATTTTCCCATTCTCCCATATTCACACCATCTTCCTGTGAGGACTTGTTGACACCTGACCTGTGGGATTGGGAAGCCGAAGAGATGAATGAATATCAATGGAAAGCTCTCAAAGAGATTTACCGCGTAGGTCAATCCCGAGCGGAAGGTGCCCTTCTGAAGCTATCTCTGCAACGGAAGCAGCTAGAGACTTGGTTCAAACTGTTCCCTGAATGAAATGAGTTGCTTGCACACATATGTTAGCCTTGTCCAAGCCCTTTCACTTTTGGGACCAAACGTCGCAAAAGCACAATGCAACTCACAACACTTGTGACTCTGGGACTGTCATGTGACATGAAGGCAGCTCTCTGGGATGCAACGTCACAGAGAAATATGCAATGGAACATTTATATATTACTACGGATGTAGTCCTGAGTCTGGAGGTTTGCATGAGCATGTGGAAGGGGTTTATGAGGCATTTTGGGGGGGGGGGGGGCTGGATCAGGTTTGGAGTCTGAAGAATTTCACCAAAGATATAACTCAAACAGCCCAATAACATATATGAAGTACAATTGCAGATCTCTCATTTGAAAAAAATGACTCAAAATGGCTCTGAAGCTCAAAACCACATCTCTGGCAATCAAATTTTCAAGTCTCTAGCCCGCTCCTAATTTTCAGTTGCAAATTCTGGAAGCAACCTCAGAGCCAAAGTGTCCATGTAAGTGACTCAAAATTTTGAATTTTGAATTTTGAAAGCAGGTCCATTCGACTCCAAATGGCCTAAAACATGCTTCTAAACCCATTGTGTGGTCCCACAGAGCCCAAATTTGGCGTGTGTACTATATGGGCCAAACTGAGTCGAAGGGTCTTGGTCCCCAGTCTCTAGCATATTCCTGGACAAAGTTGGAATTTTGAAAGCTGACTTGGAAGTGTCACATCAGAGCCTAAATGTCCATGTTAGCAACTTTCAAATTTTCAGTTTCAAATTTTAGAATTTGGAAATTTGAAAGTGTGGAATCTACCAAGTTCCCATCATCCCAAGGAGCCCAAATTCAGTGGATGTCCTATTAGGGCCAAGTTCAGTCAAGGGTCTTGGTCCCAAGTCCCAAGCACGTTGCTGGACAAATTTGGTAATTTGGAAGCTGGCTTGGAAGCTGACTCAGAGCCTGTGTCTATGTTATTAACTTAAAATTTGCCCCCCCCAAAGGAAGTTCCATTAGACCCCAAATGGCCTGAAACATGCTTCCAAGCATGGTCTGGGGGATTTGCTGAAATGCACATGTGGAAGGTGGACAAGGGGAAAAAACACACGCAGAAGACCTTACAGTTAATGAAAGAAAACACAAACACATGGAAGACCTTATCAATAAAAGCTGAGCAGTGACACATATTGACAGTCAATCAATTATTGATATTTTAAAAATGTTTAATGAAATCTAGGGCAAAGGTAGTGAATTGAACTAAAGTTTAAGCTTTAAAATCTTTTTATGTCATGTCTCTCTGCTACAGAGGCTGAGAAATAAAGAATTTAGTAAACGTTGACAGTCTATGCAGTTTTTCAGAAAACCCTCAGGTTTAGGGAGGTTGTTTTAAAACAATGCATGTTAGATGTTCCTTTTTTTGGTGGCCTTGGTATTAATGGGTTAAAAACATAATGTTTCTACATTACCCTTAGCTCCTGAAGTTAATAAGGATTATTAATCTTAAACCACAATTGGCTATGGGACACACCTCGGGACTTGATCAACCCCAGCAGGGCCTTCTTTGGGTGTCTAGTGGCAATGGTCAAAACATCCGATGATCCTGGGATCCACAACTGATGATGTGTCCTAAAATCCGATAGTTTACACATCCTAACTAGCCACTGCCTCAGAAGTAGCCCTTGTATCACCCCAACTTACAAACTTCTACTCTTTATATTCTCTCTCTTCTCTTCTCCTTCCCTTTTTCGCAACAATGGGGATACGAGGAGAGCAACGGCCAGATTCAGATGGGGAGGTTATAGTCCGAACAGACATACCTCCCTTGCTCTGCTTCCTCTCCCCCTCTCCTTTTGTGTGCAGTGTGTTGTGGCACAGTGGCATCGTGGTTAGCACTGTTGCCTCACAGCAAGAGGGTCCCTGGTTCAAAACCCAGTTGGAGCAGGGTTCGGTAAGTGGGCGGGGGCCCTTCTGGGTCTCTCCAGGGTCTCCGGCTTCCTCCCACAGTCCAAAGACATGCAGGTCAGGTTGATTGGTGACTCTAAATTGCCCTTAGGTGTGACTGTGAGTGTGCAGGTCAGGTTGATTGGTGACTCTAAGTTGCCCTTAGGTGTGACTGAGCGTGTACGGTTGTCTGTCTGTATGTGTCGGCCCTGCGATAGTCTGGTGACCTGTCCAAGGTGTACCCCGCCTTCCGCCCGATGACAGCTGGGATAGGCTCCAGCCCCCCATGACCCTTACGAGGACAAGCGATTACAGAAAAAGAATGAATGAATGAATGACGTAAATTTCAGTGGCACTCCAGATATAGAATAATATAGAATAATGTATTTGTTTATACTACGTTTAACATTTAATATTTTATGAGAGGCTGTTTTTGTTTTATATGCTGTTAGGAGGATGGTACACTACAGTATAGCTCAATCATTGTTTAAAGTCAAAGATCATACTTTATAATGTTAGGCAACTCTCTCTCTCTGTCTCTCTGGGGTCAAGTAGTTTGATTGTTACTCTAGTTTTACTTTTTTCTTTAATTAATGACAGTGGACAGTTGTGAAGCTGGGTGATTATGCAGACACAGCCCACATAGGCACTATAACATGCAGGTGGGAAAGGGAAGGGGGGAAAAGGAAGCACTGAGAGGAGCGAGCTGGGAAAGCGGTGCCACCTGTACGAGCCAAGTTCAACAAACTCAGCAGACTTTGGATATCCTCTATAAACAGAGGTGGGATTGAGTCAATAGAAATGAACCTTTGTTAATGGGGACTGCACTTTCCTGTATCCATGGATGCTCAATCAACAGTAGACACAGGTTTCTTCAGTTTAAAGTGATTCATCACTTTCATTATTCCAAGGTTATATTACATATTTTTTATCCTGCTGTATCCCCATTCTGTGATAAATGTAAATCTGACAATGGTATATTGTTGAATTTGTTTTGGGACTGTCCTCAGATGTATCCTTTCTGGTCAAGAATATTTTTATGTTTTTATGAAGGTTATCATATGACTCCAGACAGAGATTTGACTCTTTTTGGTTGCTCAGATGATTCTTTAGCACTAACATTACACATGATGATGGGCATGGTGATCACAAAGAAACTCATCCTCAAAGATTGGAAGACACCAGCATCACCATGCTTTAGAAATTGGCTACATGAACTTATTTTAGTTATCCACATGGAAAAGCTGCAATTGCTTGATTCAAAATGTAAAGATAAATGGGAAAAATCCTTGGGTCCCTTTTTGCAATATTTGGACTTAGTCTGTTCCTACCTCTACGGTTATATGGAGACCTTCCCTGCTGTATTTCAGTCATTACTGTAAGACACATGGTTATCATGAATTGATGAGTTTCTTGTAACTCTCTGTTACGTGTGTGTATGTTATTTTTTGCTTATGTAGACGGTTTCATTTTTTTCTCCACTTCAGAGGTAACTTTTGGATGTTTTACTACCTTTGTCTGACAGCTTAGGCTACTTTTCATTGACAGTTAGTCATCCTTTTTCTGTTTAGTGGAATCCATGTATCTGCAGATGTGTTGTTTTTGATGTTTGTGAGCAATTGTGTTTCTCTATTTGCTAAGAATGTTCTCCTCCTTCTTAAAGGTGCAGTCTGTAATTTTAATTCAATCCACTTTTTGTCCAATTCAGCGGATATATTCTCCTCAAAGTCTGTTAACTGTTAAATCTGTGTTCATACACAGCCCTGGGCTCTGTAAATGGGCAACAAACAAAGAGGTTCAGACCAAGTCTCACAGCACTATTGTTGTCATAGCAACAGGGGACGCATAGTCCTCTCTTCATGTTAACTTCACAACAGTGACCGTAGCAGCAGATGATAACACAGCCTGACTAACTTTAGTTACATCACTTGCTTTGTCGCTGTTTGGTCTGTATGCCATGCGGTGTTTGCAAAGGATTTTATAAACACATTTGCTAGCACAGTGGAGTTATTTGGATTGATGCAAATAACCGTACCCTCCTTGTTGCTGAGCTACAAACACACAGCTCTGTCTTTTGACACAAACACTCTAAGGGACTGTTTGTCATTGATGAAGGGGGTGGCCTGAGTATGACTTTTTTTATTCCTTTTTCATCTTGACCTGCCCAGAAGCTATAAAAGTGTATTGTAGTCAATCACCCTCTCTCAACATAATTTCTTGAATTTAAAAATCGTAAATAAATAGCCACAAAATACTACAATTTAAAGATGTATGTCACTCACCTGAACCAAAATAAAAAAACAAAAAGACAGACAAAAACAATAAAAAACAAAAGACAGAATATGGTAGCCAGTTTACACACAGTGTCTGTGGTCACGTGAAACTGACCCTGGATTAGGCAACTTTAAACTGGAATGCACACCCAAGTGAATTCGCACTGGGGCCTTCACTTTCACCTCAGCTACAGAGGAGCCGCATGGTCTTTAGCATCTGCTGTTATTGAGGAGGACAAGATGAGCTACTTAAAATAATCACAAGCTATCATTTAACAATGAGGTGTCGCAGATCTCGCCTATTAGAGTTGCCTCCCTTCCCTAAAATAAGGAATTGTCCCGTATTTGGGAATCACTTTCACCTCAGCTACAGAGCAGCCACAGCGTCTTTGGCAATTCCTGTTATTGAGGAGGACAAGGTGAGCTTCTTAAAATAATCACAAGCTATCATTTAACAATGAGGTGTCGCAAATCTTGCCTATTAGATTTGCCAACCCATTTCTTAAAATAAGGAATTGTCCTGTATTTGGGACCTAGGAGACATGTAGACTACTGTACTACATGCCTTCTCACAGCATGCATCAGAAGTCTCGCGAACTGCACAAGTTTCATGCTTGTGATGTTCATACATGCAAGGCTGTTGCAACATCGCTGCTGGCCTCTATGAGTACCATTTTTCCACATTTATAAGCACAAATTACACTCATTTATTAAGTCACGCAAGCCCCTGCATTGCCGACAGCATGTTCCTGTAAATGTAAAAAAGCACTGTTGTTGGAATAAAACAGATGTCTTTGTGTTTCCTCATCTCTGTGACAGAGTGAGAATTTTAAACTGCAGTGAAAAGTGGTATGGAGTCAATATAATCATGAAAGCACCATTTTCACTGTCTATTTCTGGCTGCAATGCATTTCTTGTTGATCAGGGAGAAATAATTCTTGCCTAGATACAAAAGTCCTCATGTCATTCTTTCTCCATAATCTTTTACCATTAGTGAAAATGTTATAGATATTTTCTGCTAATTCATCACTGCTATTGGCTTCCACTGTATCTGAAAATGTGTCACATAAACCCTTGCATGTCACCTTTATACAGCTGAGGTGCATTTATTTTCCTAAAGTTGCCCAACACATTCTAAGATATATCTGAAGCCAATGGCGTGGTTATTCGGCAGAAAATAACTACATAGTTAAAGATTATGAAAAAATAATGATAGTGACTTTTGTATCAAGGCAAGAATGATTTGGACCCCACATGTCTAAAATACTGGTATGGTCCTTTAAAAGAAAGTTCTTTAATAAGATTTGTTTTATTTTATTTTTATTCTAAATCGCTGCCATCTCTGCCCCCTGCTCCTTATTTTCATTTCAGGGTGTTGGCACCTCTAATGTCAATACTGACCACTGGTGACGTAAATTGAGCCCTGTTCACAGCTAGAAACAGGGGTACATGGTGTTAACAAAGATGGTGTTAGCATGTATTGGCACTATCTTAGCACTAGTTTAAAAATGAAGACAATGACATTAGCGCAGATGAGTGAGAGAACACTCAATGCATAGCTCCATTGTGCTAGCAAATGTGTTTTCAGGTCTATAAAATCCTTTGAAAACGCTGTACGCAGGTTTCAAATTACGGAAGAGAGCTTGGCTGCCCTAAAGGGCACAC